>NC_084734.1:4833053-4993053 GCF_033978785.1 Entelurus aequoreus
AAAAAATAAAAAAAAAATAAATACACCCCCCCCCTAAAAAGTAAAGATAAAGGTGAAGTTATAACACTGAAACACCCTCAGGAAGAGGTGCTTTAAGACATGGCTAGCTAGCTAGCAGCTAAAGTCCATCTGTAGTCGACAGTGTTTTAGCTACTTTTAAATCACTAATCCTGGTCTCCATGGCGACAAATAAAGTAATACAATAGCTCACCGGCGTCACAATGTAAACGAACGCCATGGGTGAATCTACACCTGACATCTACTGTAATGATACCAAGTACAGGAGGGTATCTAGTCGATATTACTATCATTACATTGATATTTTTTAGTATCACAAAATCTTTTGTTTTTAAAAAAATGTATATCATGTTTATAAACTGAGGAAATATGTCCCGGGACACATGAGGACTTTGAATATGACCAATGTATGATCCTGTAACTACTTGGTATCGGATTGATACCTACATTTGTAGTATCATGCAAAACTAATGTAAAGTATCCAAACAATAGAAAAATAAGTGATTATTACATTTTAACAGAAGTGTAGATAGAACATGTTAACAGAGAAAGTAAGCAGATATTAACAGTAAATGAACAAGTAGATTAATTATTCATTTTTACAGCTTGTGCTTTATAATGTGTACAAAATAATAGGTGTATAAATGACACAATATGTTACTGCATAGACTAATTAGGAGTCTTTGTTTGTTTACTTACTACTAAAAGACAAGTTGTCTAGTATGTTCAACATTTTATTTAAGGACTAAATTGCAATAATAAACATATGTTTCATGTACACTAAATTTTTTGGTTAAAATAAAGCCTATAATGCAATTTGTTGTGGTCCCCTTTATTTACATTTTGGTACTGGTACTAAAATATTGGTATCGGGACAACAGCAGTAACTAGTATATCATGCAAGAGCCTTACTTTGCCCAGGTCTGGTCTACATGTTTCCTGTGCTGGACCAGCAACTGGTCTCCAGCTGGCTGATGGGCCCCAGCTGTGACCCCATTAAGAACAAGCAGTACACAGAATTGACGTATAAATGGAAGTATGTAACTGAAGTTCCTCTTATCCTCCAATCTTTTGGAAATATGGTGGCAAAAAGTAGAAAGACCAATCAAGCAAACTGCCGTAATAGTCCTCTCCACCATCTGTGCAACACGGAATGTGATGTTCCATTACGCTCTGAGAGGCAATAAAAGCCCACGACTCACCAAAAGTAAAATAGGCCACCTCGTCCGGCAGCGAGGCGTTGCTGAGGTCTTCATCGGGCACGTGCATGTCCACGTACTGCTGGGCTTTGGACGCCTTGAGGAAGGCCATGAAGCGCGCCGTGAAGGACGCCACGAAGATGGACAGCATGCCGAAGTCCAGGACGTTCCACAGGTGCATGATGTACTCTCTGGGCCCGTCGCTCCAGATCTCCTTGCACTCGGACCAGATCATGCCTGCACACACATCAACAAACGACAAGGCCAACACGACCAGATGTCAGCGGCACAAAACCAATCATTTCAGAAAAGAACCGCTCAGAATTCGCCACTTGAAAAAGAGACACATGCTCGCATTTGTCGTCTCTTTGGAGCCAAAACCAGAAGAGAATTGCTTGGTGATGCGGTGCAATTTTGCAGCCATCAGTGGAATCTGTGCAACAATTACTGGAATCACAATGACCTCGTTCTACCTAGACCTCGGACCGCTTATTGCACTCGTGCACGACCATGAAGTGGAGCGGAGGGGAGTAATGCCATTACAAGAAAACTAATAGGAGAACCAATCAAGCCGTATGATCTTAAGTCGATAGATCAGGGCTGTCCTAAGTGAGGCCTGGGTGCAGGGTGACGATTGAAATGGTGAATGTGATATCCTTGTATAGCACTTTTCAATCAATCAATCAATCAATCAATCAATCAATCAATCAATCATGACATCCTCGGCTCAGATCCCACATCAGGGCAAGGAAAAACTCAACCCAATGGGATAACAATGAGAAACCTTGGAGGGGACCACAGATGCGACCGGTGCAATGGACGTCGAGTGGATCTAGCATAATATTGTGAGAGTCCAGTCCATAGTGGATCTAGCATAATATTGTGAGAGTCCAGTCTATAGTGGATCTAGCATAATATTGTGAGAGTCCAGTCCATAGTGGATCTAACATAATAGTGTGAGAGTCCAGTCCATAGTGGATTCTAACATAATAGTGTGAGAGTCCAGTCCATAGTGGATCTAACATAATAGTGTGAGAGTCCAGTCCATAGTGGATCTAACATAATAGTGTGAGAGTCCAGTCCATAGTGGATCTAACATAATAGTGAGAGAGTCCAGTCTATAGTGGATCTAACATAATATTGTGAGAGTCCAGTCTATAGTGGATCTAACATAATAGTGTGAGAGTCCAGTCCATAGTGGATCTAACATAATATTGTGAGAGTCCAGTCTATAGTGGATCTAACATAATAGTGTGAGAGTCCAGTCCATAGTGGATCTAACATAATATTGTGAGAGTCCAGTCTATAGTGGATCTAACATAATAGTGTGAGAGTCCAGTCCATAGTGGATCTAACATAATAGTGTGAGAGTCCAGTCCATAGTGGGGCCAGCAGGAGACCATCCTGAGCAGAGACAGGTCAGCAGCACAGAGACGTCCCCAACTGATGCACAGATGAGTGGTCCACCCTGAGTCCCCACTCTGGACAGCCGAAGCTTCATCCGTGGCCACCGAACCTGTGCCCTTTTCTACCTTCAAGGTACTCAAAGCACTTTGACACTATTTCCACATTCACCCATTCATAAACACATTCACACACACATTCACACACTGATGGCGGGAGCTGCCATGCAAGGCCCTAACCACCACCCATCAGGAGCAAGGGTGAAGTGTCTTGCTCAAGGACACAACGGACGTGACGAGGTCGGTAGTAGGTGGGGATCAAACCAGGAACCCTCCCAACTGCGCCACGCCCTTGTCACTTGCCATGACGCCCTGAGAATTTGACCAGCATCGACGGCAAGAACATGACTTGACTTTTTCACTTGTTAATGAATAATTGTAACGTGAATTGCTACAAATACCTGAAAAGATGCCTCTCCAAACAAAAGCAGTCTTCCTTATCTTTCTTCAGTTTTAAAAGTCTCTCTGTCTCGATGGAGATATTCCTTTAATTATTATCTCCTGCTTCGATTGAAAGTCCAGTTTAGAAAACTGTTTTATTTTAGATATGTAATCCTCCATGGTAAAAGTGCAAGCAAACGATCGCTGCTCACGCTTGCTGCTTGTTGTCTTGTTCTGCAGCACCGGTCTTCTGCAGTACCAGTAGTCGCAAGAAGGATCGCTAGCGCCCTCTACCACCAGGAGGTGGGAGTCATTTAATGACTCATATTTGACCCGGCGGAAGTGCCAAGCATGCGCTAATTATTTTGCGAAACGAGTTTGACCCGGCTGTAATTCTAGGCAGGCGAATACTATATTCCCGGCGGCAATTCAAGGAAATATGGTATATCGTTGTTTTCTCACTGTACCGAAAATGAACCGAACTGTGACCTCTAAACCGAGCTACGTACCGAACCGAAATTGTTGTCTACCGTTACACCCCTAATGTACATTGAATTGTTTTCAGCATTTTTAACGTACAAAACGTATGAAATTGGCCCCGACACATACTTTCATATTAAAGTCTGCATCTTTCTGTGGAAGTAGTTTGCTCCAGATAACATGGCCGTGTGTTTGTGTACAAACATGAGCAGCTGAGGTCTGACAGACAATTGCATTGTTTTATCTATCAATCCACATAATTGAATATATTATTCTCGGATCACTAGCATCTATCTTCTTATTACACTTACTGTCTTATGCGCCGTATTTTCCTCCTCACGTTCCGGGCCCTGCAAAGTCACCGCGTCTACACGTGGAACTCGTTTGGGAGATAAAGGTGGATGAAATGTTTATAGGTGTTGTATTTCTATGTAGGGAGGGGGCGGCACTTTCTTATCATCATGCTGCACAACTTCAGATATTACTTTCTATTAGATTTGTTTCCAAAAATGGTAGACCTGTTTTCTCTGCTTGCATCTTCGGAGTAGAAAAGTGTTACTAATTTAAATCTAACCGAACATGATTTTACTTACCGCTGCTTACCCTCATGCAGGTTGTAGATTTGTTTGTGTGCAACTTCCTGTTAACATAAAAGCAGGAACTTGGGCCCCGTATCCAGTTTTTAAGGCTGTTGTGCTGATGTATAAGATCAGTGGTGCCCAAACTTCTTTCACCGAGTACAACCTCAGAAAAACCTTTGCTCTCCAAGTACCACCATATTGACCAACATTAAAATACGGTAGCGTAATGTTAGAATAATGATGTGTAAGTTATCACACAACTCTTATGCTTAAAGGCCGTTGCTATAGTTATTAGCTATTGTGCTCAAGTTGTACTTTTCTATCCGTGCAAGGACAAAACTTGTTATCAGTCACGGCATATGAGGGGTGGTCTCGCCGCAGATATTTTGTTTGTCTTAGCCCACTAACAGCCAAGGACTTCAAGGACCTCAGCGAAGATAAGACGACAGCACGCAGACGAAGCAGAGACAAGGAAATCACAAGGCCCCAGCACATTCCGTCACGTATTGTGCATACTGGAAGCTGCTTTGCATGAAATGTGTGGCCTCAGTGATGTAACCAGGGACCTCCCAAATAAATAGAGGAGCACGTGGGCTGCACTGTAGAGCGTAGGTTATTTCTGTAATTAGGATACAGCCCAAAACGTCTCTCCGCATTGAGCTAAATTGAACTCTGTCTCTGCATGATTCCTTGCTTCTTGTCTGTTTAATAGATGTCATCAGTGTTTGAACCTGACACATAATAGGCCTAAATATACATTAAAAACCAAGGCAGAGGTGTTATTGTTTGAATATAGGGAAATAAAACACTGTACTTTAAACAAATTTGAATTATTTGGCGTACCACTCGATCGTACCACTAGCGGTGCATGTACCATAGTTGGACAATCACTGTATTAAATGAATGAATTTGCCAGATTTTAAGGTAAATACAGGTGGTCCTCGGGTTATGAACAAGTTCTTAAATTTAGTGTAATGCAATTAAAAAAATAATAAGCAATGTCATCCTTCCTCCGCGTAGCTGCGTGTGAGTGTATTCTTCCACCACGTCCGGTAACTACCATTTTTTCCGGACTATAGAGCGCACCGGTACCTCAGCCGCACCTACTACATTTTAGGGGAAATGTTTCCCACATGGTAACCGCACCGGACTATTAGCCACAGATACATACTTTGAAAAATTAGTTATTTACACGGAAATATTTTGTAAACTCCTCAGCCTTCCCGGTAAGGTCTATTCAGGTGTACTGGAGAGGAGGCTACGCCGGATAGTCCAACCTCGGATTCAGGAGGAACAGTGTGGTTTTCGTCCTGGTCGTGGAACTGTGGACCAGCTCTATACTCTGGGCAGGGTCCTTGAGGGTGCATGGGAGTTTGCCCAACCAGTCTACATGTGCTTTGTGGACTTGGAGAAGGCATTGGACCGTGTCCCTCGGGAAGTCCTGTGGGGAGTGCTCAGAGAGTATGGGGTATCGGACTGTCTGATTGTGGCGGTCCGCTCCCTGTATGATCAGTGCCAGAGCTTGGTCCGCATCGCCGGCAGTAAGTCGGACACGTTTCCAGTGAGGGTTGGACTCCGCCAAGGCTGCCCTTTGTCACCCATTCTGTTCAGAACTTTTATGGACAGAATTTCTAGGCGCAGTCAGGGCGTTGAGGGGATCTGGTTTGGTGGCTGCAGGATTAGGTCTCTGCTTTTTGCAGATGATGTGGTCCTGGTGGCTTCATCTGGCCAGGATCTTCACCTCTCACTGGATCGGTTCGCAGCAGAGTGTGAAGCGACTGGGATGAGAATCAGCACCTCCAAGTCTGAGTCCATGGTTCTCGCCCGGGAAAGGGTGGAGTGCCATCTCCAGGTTGGGGAGGAGACCCTGCCCCAAGTGGAGAAGTTCAAGGTCGATCTACGTTCCCATCCTCACCTATGGTCATGAGCTTTGGGTTATGACCGAAAGGACAAGATCACGGGTACAAGCGGCCCAAATGAGTTTCCTCCGCCGGGTGGTGGGTCTCTCCCTTAGAGATAGGGTGAGAAGCTCTGTCATCTGTGAGGAACTCAGAGTAAAGCCGCTGTTCCTCCACATCGAGAAGAGCCAGATGAGGTGGTTCAGGCATCTGCTCAGGATGCCACCCGAACGCCTCCCTAGGGAGGTGTTTAGGGCACGTCCGACCAGCAGGAGGCCACGGGGAAGACCCAGAACACGTTGGGAAGACTATCTCTCCCGGCTGGCCTGGGAACGCCTCGGGATCCCCCGGGAGGAGCTGGACCAAGTGGCTGGGGAGAGGGAAGTCCTGGCTTATCTGCTTAGGCTTCTGCCCCCGCGACCCGACCTCGGATAAGCGGAAGAAAATGGATTGATATTTTGTAAATGTTTATTTAAATACCTTAATTATTTCCAAACGGTGCCTGTAGCAGTAAAACGGCTGATCAAACAAAACAGAAGTCATCGTCATGGACCCGCTAGCTGCGGAAGCTAGCTCTCCAATCAGCTAAACAACTACAAATAGCGTTGACATTTTGGTGAATTTACTAAGGATGTTGTGAAACTCAAACAATACAAAAAGAATGCCATTGGAAGTAAACAATACTAACATAGACACTCGTAAGCGTGTGAGCATATGAACTAATGCGAATGAGGCTTATGTGGTAACATCACCATAACACATACGAATATGCATGAAAACACTCCTACAGACGGTTTAGGAAGTATGAACAGCTTTAATTATATTAATGTTGCTTGGAGTTATGAATGAAGAATCCATAGGAGTAGGAACTAGAAGACTGAACAGCACTCTACTTCCGGTTGAAAGCACTAAATGGAAGGACACTGCAGCACCTGCAGTAAGCAAACCTGTCCAAAAGATGGCGCCATAGCACAAACAATTACCCTCCTACAAGCCCTGTCAAAGTGTAGGGAAAAAAATGTGGCTTATAGTCCGGAATTTACAGTTCTTCTTTAACGATTCCAGTGTTTATAGCCCTACATTTTGTTTGTTATTCATTTATGGGAGTGCGTTCGTAAAACACAAAACACGGAGCGTCGTAAAGCGAGGACCACCTGGGTCATGAAACAATACGCTGAACTGCCAGTTTTCAGTAACATTCTCACAACTCACCCAACACCCACTTCATGATCAACATCTCTGTCCAGGAAAACTGGGTGGTCTTGACCCGGAACACCTGTCGCGGGTGGTCCGTGATGGTCTCGTTGGGCAGGTTCTTGACCCCCTCGAAGCGATCCGAGGCGTTGACAACCAGAAGGCCCAGGAAGATGGTGAAGGAGACCGCGTGAGCCACGAACTTCATGAATGGGCTTCTCAGGATTTGACCGAGCTGTAAAAAACAAAATGACAAGGTAAAAAGGACGCGTGTGGGGATGAGACAAGGTCATTACTGATGTGGTGTCCTTGGTGTACAGGTCGTATTCTGTCATGTGACTTTTGAACGGACGTAAACAAAGTGTTGGGCCACCTGACCAATATGGCTACAGTGCAGCAAACAGAGTGTGAACTATGTGGCCTAGATCTTTCCTTTCAAAGCAGATACCAGCAACAAAAATCTAACTATGCAGTGGAATGTATACTTTATACTTCCCAAATGATGTGGGCTCTGTCCATAACCTCACTAACAACCTTAATGACGCCCTGCTTGACACCATTGATAGTATAGCACCGCTAAAGCTAAAAAAAAGGCCCCTAAAAGGTGTACCCCCCGGTTTACAGAAGAAACTGGAACTCTTAAACTATCATGTAGAAAGCTGGAACGCAAATGGCGTGCGACTAAACTTGAGGTTTTCCATCAAGCATGGAGTGATGGTTTAAAGGCCTACTGAAAGCCACTACTAGCGACCACGCAGTCTGATAGTTTATATATCAATGATGAAATCTTAACATTGCAACACATGCCAATACGGCCGGGTTAACTTATAAAGTGACATTTAAAACTTCCCGGGAAATATCCGGCTGAAACGTCGCGGTATGATGACGTATGCGCGTGACGAAGTCAGTTTAACGGAAGTTATGGTACCCCGTACAATCCAATACAAAAAGCTCTGTTTTCATTTCATAATTCCACAGTATTCTGGACATCTTTTGCAATTTGTTTAATGAACAATGAAGGCTGCAAAGAAGACAGTTGTAGGTGGGATCGGTGTATTAGCAGCGGACTACAGCAACACAACCAGGAGGACTTTGTTGGAGAGCAGACGCGCTAGCCGCCGACCTCACCTTGACTTCCTACGTCTCCGGGCCGCCAAACGCATCGGGTGAAGTCCTTCGTCCTTCCGCCGATCGCTGGAACGCAGGTGAGCACGGGTGTTGATGAGCAGATGAGGGCTGGCTGGCGTAGGTGGAGAGCTAATGTTTTTAGCATAGCTCTGGGTTGCTAAGTTGCTAAGTTAGCTTCAATGGCGTCGTTAGCACAGCATTGTTAACCTTCGCCAGCCTGGAAAGCATTAACCGTGTATTTACATGTCCACGGTTTAATAGTATTGTTGATTTTCTATCTATCCTTCCAGTCAGGGGTTTATTTTTTTGTTTCTATATGCAGTTAAAGCACGATGCTATCACATTAGCTCGTAGCTAAAGCATTTCGCCAATGTATTGTCGTGGAGATAAAAGTCACTGTGAATGTCCATTTTGCGTTCTCGACTCTCATTTTCAAGAGGATATAGTATCCCAGGTGGTTTAAAATACAAATCCGTGATCCACAATAGAAAAAGGAGAGAGTGTGGAATCCAATGAGCCAGCTTGTACCTAAGTTACGGTCAGAGCGAAAAAAAACATGTATTTCACTGGATTCTAGTCCGTCACTCTAACGTTCCTCATCCACAAATCTTTCATCCTCGCTCAAATTAATGGGGTAATTGTCAGAATCGCTCTAACTGCGTTGAAAACACTAGGAAAATATGAGGGAGTGAACAACTGACAACGTCACGCTACTTCCAGTAGGGGCAAGGTTTTTTTTTTATCAGAGACCAAAAGTTGCGAACTTTATCGACGTTGTTCTCTACTAAATCCTTTCAGCAATATCGCAAAATGATCAAGTATGACACATAGAATGGATCTGCTAATCCTGTTTAAATAAAAAAAAATCATTTCAGTAGGCCTTTAAGGTCTGTGGATTAGCACGGTGAAGATGAAGAAGAGAAACAACACCCTCTCTCGCTGCAGTCGATGGTTCATCGTATTAATGTTACCTGTCTTTGCATTTCTGAGCTGAGAGGGAAATAATACACGTCGTTGTGGCTTGTGCAGCCCTTTGAGACACTCGGGATTCAGGGCTATGTAAGTAAACATCAATTGATTGATGTACACACAAGACGCAAGCAAAAGTGTGATAAACTACAGACTAAAATCATATCACAATACAGCAAATATGCAGGTGGAGTTGGCATTCTCTTGAACATTTGTCCTGCAGGAGGTGGTGTAGGAAAAAGCCTACAAACTGAATGAGAAAATATATGCTGCACTTTCTCCTCACAAGCCTGCTGTGTTCAATATTATCTTCCCACAGGAGACAGCTACTTTATGCATGCACTCTAACACATTTGGTCCCACTGTGGATTCCATGCCACACACACACACACACACACACACACACACACACACACACACACACACACACACACACACACACACACACACACACACACACACACACACACACACACACACACACACACACACACACACACACACACACACACACACACACACACACACACACAGTATGTTGAAAAAAAAAGTCAAGTCTAAACTCCTGTCACTCTCTTCCTCCTTCACAACAGCGAGCTGCGCTGACAAGGTTGATGCATCTCAGCCATCCATTGCAGTGTGATGGTGGTTTGAGATTAGGCTGACAACTGTTGAGGCTTGAAAACCCTCCCAGGTATCTTTCATTCTTTTGTTTAACCGAGGCGATGTTCACAAAAGCTGATGCTTCTTTCAGCATACTAATGCTGGGAGAAAGTAGGCATATTCCAACAGAGTCAAAAAGGGTGTTGTGCGGCTCTTCTGCAGGAATTCTGCAACCTGTGCGAGCTCCACCACGTCCACGGGGAATAATACTCATATCCACAGCAGTCTTATTACCGTATATTTGGGACTTTAAGGTGCACTTAAAAATCATTTCATTTTCTCAAAAATCGACAGTGTACGGTATAATTGTGGTTGTGCTTACCAACCTCGAAGCAATTATATTTGGTACATGCTGTAATGATAAGTGTGACCAGTAGATGGCAGTCATACATAACATAGTCTTATTACCGTATTTTTGGGACTTTAAGGCGCACTTAAAATCCTTTCATTTTCTCAAAAATCGACAGTGTACGGTATAATTGTGGTTGTGCTTACCAACCTCGAAGCAATTATATTTGGTACATGCTGTAATGATAAGTGTGACCGGTAGATGGCAGTCACACATAAGATAGTCTTATTACCATATTTTTTGGACTTTAAGGCGCACTTAAAATCCTTTCATTTTCTCAAAAATGGACAGAGTACGGTATAATTGTGGTTGCGCTTACCAACCTCGATAGTCTTATTACCGTATTTTTTGGACTTTAAGGCGCACTTAAAATCTTTTAATTTTCTCAAAAATCGACAGTGTACGGTATAATTGTGGTTGTGCTTACCAACCTCAAAGCAATTATATTTGGTACATGCTTTAATGATAAGTGTGACCGGTAGACGGCAGTCACACATAAGAGATACGTGTAAACTGCAATATGACTCAAGTAAACAACACCAAGATTGTATATGTTCCATTGAAAATATAGAACATTACACACGGCGCTCACAAATCTATCAAAGTGTTTTAGTACGACTTTGGTAAGCTATGAAGCCACACCGCTTGATGGATTGTCAACATACGAGTATTATTATGGTGTGTGTATAAGGTAAGACATATTATCTGGCGTTTTGTTTCGCAATATTATGCAGAAGCAACTTTTCTTACCTTCTGGTACCTGCTGATCTGTATTTGGGATCTGCATAAGTCCTGAAAATCTGGATGCTTCCGCCATTGTAGTCCGTGGCGACGCCGTAGTCGATAAGCTTCTTCTTTTTTTCTATCTTCTTGTTACGTGACATTCATCCTCTGCTGTTGCCATTTCTAATGTAAAGTAGTGTAAAGTTCTTACTTATATCTGTCAGTAAACTCACCATGAAAGCACTAAAACATACCGGTGTAGTGAGTTTACATTATTCACCCAAGGAACTTTAGTTATTAGAGTTCCAGTCGGATGGTGTTTCACGGGACACATTTCGGGCGTTGTTGTTGCACTAGTGAGCCACGGATGAGGAGATGCTGCTCTGTTATTGATTGAAGTAAAGTGTGAATGTCATTAAAACAGTTAGCGCCATCTTTTGACACTTCTTCCACTCCCGTCCTTGCACGCTACACCACTACAACAAAGATGACGGGGAGAAGACGCTGTCCAAGTGGAGGCATGTAAATAAGACCGCCCACAAAACGGCGCATCCTGAAGCGACTGTCAGAAAGCGACTTGAAGATGATGTGTAAAACATCATCTATGCAACATTGTGAGCAAAGAACCACCATCACATGTTATGTAGACCACAAGGAAGTCTTTTACATTTAGAACAAAATACAAATAATATGACCCCTTTAATGAGCCTTATAATCCGATGCGCTTTTTGTATGAAAATAGACCTGACTAGACCCGCCTTATAATCCGGTGCGCCCTATGGTCCGGAAAATACGGTACATGGCAAGTAGAGGAAACCTTTAAAATGTTTTTCCACAGTAAAAAAACTAAATAGTGATGAGCTATGAAGGCGCAGGCATTGTTGTCTCTTAAAGGCCTACTGAAAGCCACTACCAGCGACCACGCAGTCTGATAGTTTATATATCAATGATGAAATCTTAACATTGCAACACATGCCAATACGGCCGGGTTAACTTAAAGTTAAATTTCCCGGGGAACTTACGGTTCAAAACGCCTTTGAGGATGACGTATGCGTGTGACGTCAATCGTTGAAACGGAAGTATTCGGACTCCATTGAATCCAATACGAAATAGCTCTGTTTTCATCTCATTAGTCCACAGTATTCTGGACATCTGTGTTGGTGAATCTGTTGCAATTTGTTCATTGCATTATGGAGAAAGAAGCTGAGCAAGCAAAGAAGAAAGTTGTCGGTGCGAAGCGGAGTATTTTGCGAGGGAAGTCAGCAGCAACACAACACAGTCGGTGTTTCATTGTTTACATTCCAGAAAGATGCAGTCAAGATCGAAGAACTCGGACAACAGAGACTCTTACCAGGAGGACTTTGACTTCGTTAACAGACGCAGACGCGATACCGTGAGTACGCTTCCAAACATTTGATCACTTGCTATAACTAGCTCGAGCTAGTAGCTAGGAGCTAGCATAACAAACACCTAAGTGTTTGTTATGCGGGATTAATTTGTGGCATATTAAATATAAGCCTGGTTGTGTTGTGGCTAATAGAGTATATATATGTCTTGTGTTTATTTACTGTTGTAGTCATTCCCAGCTGAATATCAGGTCACCCCCGGCTCTCACAGCATCTTCCCTATCTGAATCGCTTCCACTCCCCACTACTCCTTCACTCTCACTTTCCTCATCCACAAATCTTTCATCCTCGCTCAAATTAATGGGGAAACGGTCGCTTTCTCGGTCCGAATCTCTCTCACTTCATGCGGCCATCATTGTAAACAATAGGGAACTTTGCGTATATGTTCAACTGACTACGTCACGCTACTTCCGGTAGGGGCAAGCCTTTTTTTTATCAGATACCAAAAGTTGCAATATTTATCGTCGTTGTCCTATACTAAATCCTTTCAGCAAAAATATGACAATATTGCGAAATGATCAAGTATGACACATAGAATAGATCTGCTATCCCCGTTTAAATAAAAACAATTCATTTCAGTAGGCCTTTAATCCCACAATCGTTCAAACCTTCACTATTGTATCATTTTGACTAAAAGTGTAGAGGGAACTTGACTACAATTAGTGCAATCAATGATATCCAGCCTTCCCATCAATGCTCAATGGATTAAAAATAGTGCCCAGTAGGTATTGATTCATGTTCTTCCCCCGTGGCGCCCAGAGTTGGAATCTCCCTGGAGACGAGAGGACAAAAAAGGTCCCAAAAAGAACAGCGATGCTGTGTAGGAGCACAATTACATCTCTTGATAAAGCATGTGATTTACAATGGTGAACATATACTGTATTTTCCGTAAAAGAAAGCCGCTACTTTCTTTCCAAGCTTTGAACTCTGTGGCGTATACAAAGGTGCCGTAGACTATGGATTTTTCTTCGCAAAAAAAATCTAACAATGTAATAAAATGATCCACTTTAAGAAATGTTTATAAAAGCACAAGGAAGAAGAATCTGGATAAAAATCTTGCAAATCATATTAATCTCGTAAACTATGAATAGAGACTGCTAATATATATATATAATTATGTATATATATATATATATATATATATATATATACATATTTATATATATATATATATATATATATATATATATATATATATATATATATATATATATATATATATATATATATATATATATATATATATATATATATTATGGAGATATATATATATATATATATATATATATATATATATATATATATATATATATATATATATATATATATATATATATATATATATATATATATATATATATATATATATATATATATATATATATATATATTATGGAGATATATATATATATATATATTAATATATATTAGCAGTCTCTATTCATACTTTACGAGATTAATATGATTTTATGATTTTATATATATATATTTTATATATATATATATATATATATATATATATATATATATATATATATATATATATATATATATATATATATATATATATATATATATATATATATATATATATATACATAAATACATATAGATAGATATATATATACCTCCCTAAAATTTAGTGGCCGCAGTTTATACACGGGTGCGGCTTATGGTCCAGAAAATGTAGTATTTTAATTTAATGCTAAATACGTGTACTTGAAGAGGGGGGACTACTTTTTTATGAGATCCCTTTCAGAATTGTGTATTGGTTACTGACACTGTTAAAAGTGTTTTTGGCCTCGAGTCGGAAGGACTATTGTTGTCAAGTTGACAGAACAAATAGCCCATCACAGCTAAGTAAGAAGAGTCATGACAACTTAAAGTAGAGAAAAAGCGCAGAAACCTTTTAACAAGTTCAGTGAATTTCAGAAAATGAGTCAAGGTGTTCCTTTCAACCAACACTCTTGTGTGCAAATGTCATCAAATAAGTTCAATCAACAGCGTTTGTAGTTCTTCTCAGTAATGATTTCCCGCGAACATTATCATGTTAGTCTTTTTTTTATGTGTCATTATGAATTTGCACTAAATGAGTGTGCTTGCAATGTCGTTGTACAAGGTAGAAAATGACAATCAAGACATATTCTATTCTATTCTACAATACAGAAACTAATTGTGAGTAGTCTCAATTGTTTCCATGTCTCCATGGTTACAATGGCCGTCTGGTGTAGAACGTCTCGAATCTTATTTACAAAATCATTCAATTCACCACCAACTGTGAAGAACTGTGAACAGAGTCCTGGGGCCGTACTTATCAAGCTTCTTAGAGTGCCATTTTACACTTAAGTCCTGAGAATTTGCGAAATTTAGTCCTACTCTCAAACTTAAGAATAAAAGCTTTTTTATCAACGTTCTTAAGTCTAAGAATCACTCCTACTCTCCACGATATTTAAGAGACCTTCAGAGGTGTCTTAAGTGGTTAGGAGTTGCCAGCAGGGGATGGCACTGAGGCGAGAGAGACGTGCGCCAACGTTCAGGGAACGGAACAATGTTTTGTTTTTTTTGATGACGAGCAGCTGATCAAACGGTATCGTTTAGACAGAGCGGATATTATTTTTGTCACAGATTTAATACTTTTCGATTCCTTGTTGATTTCTGCATGTGTCTGCAGTGGGCTAGTATATATAGAGCCACCCACACCACTTTCAAATTAGTTGCCTAATTAATGAATTGGAAAGAAAATGTTATGACAGTAGCGTATGTGTGTGGCCGTGAGGTGAGTGACGTCAGTGAGTGTGTGGGCGAGAGAAGAGAGGGAGCGGTAGCGTGAGTGCCGGCGGGGACTAGTTTGTTTTGTATTATTTTGTAGTTTATTGTCAAAATATACACTCCCATTGTCCACTTAAATATTTCCAAGATATTTCTTTATTCTTAGACAACGGATTCCTAAAATTGCGTTTACGGCACATAGTAATGTCGTAATTCAGCTCTGAGTGTGACACTTAAGATTCAGTCCTACACTTCGCTGAAAGTGTGAGTAAGACGCTTGATAACTAACTTTTAAGTGCAGCTTTCAGCGAATAATTTATTTACTCTTAAGTCAACTCTTAGCAGACTTCTTAGGAGTAATTCTAAGAAGCTTGATAAGTACGGCCCCTGATGTTTGATGAAGCTCTGTGTCTATCTACCACCACTACTGTTTTCTGTTTATTTGTTACTGACTGTGGCAGGACACCTCTGCCTCTGTTTCACTTTATGTTGCTGGTAAATAATATGCTGGTAGTAGTAGGCTAAAGTTAAATTATTTAGTATGCACTAATTAAAGGGGCAGAGCTTTATGAGACATTTTAGCTTTTATATTTTATAAGATATATTGTTTGTAAGAACCACAATTAATAAATATATTTCAGTGAATAACTTATTGTTCAAATATGTATATAAATATGTACATAAAGTGTTGTAATTATATTGTAAAATGGATGGATGGACGCTTAAAACAAAACTGTTATTATTAATTAGTAAGTATACATTTTTTGAGCCTTTTTAGAGAAAATCATATCATTGTAGTAAATTATGCAAATTACTCGATGATGTCATGGTGACCACGGCCATAGCCACGCCCCCACCACCACAGGTATCTTGGCAGTTTATGGGAAACACTGTAATAATTTGTATTTAAAACCATTGGTCATGTGATTGTATTTATTCATCATAGTGTGAGCATTTAAACTCCAGGCATCACAGCATATTTACAGCGAATTTGCCATGCTACAGTTCTGCAATGAATACTAAGACTGTTTCAAACTTTTCTTTATTGGTGCACATCAGCATGGAATCATAAATTTGCCTTTTAGTGCCGTTAGCGATACCAGCAGAACGTGCTCATAAAAACAATGGATGTGTTATTACCTTGCTACATGGCATGATCCAGTAGGCCACAGCCAAGAACGGCAGGCCCGCAGCAACACCCAGCACAGTCCAGCATTTCACCCCGACGGACTGCTGCCTCAAACCGGGAAGGTTCTCGTACCAAATGGTCAGCAGCTGCTGTTGACAGTTAGGGTGGGCGACAAACTGTGGAGAGAGCGAGACAGGAATCAAACGACTGAAGGCTGGTGTGACCGTAAAGCTGGACGGGAATACCTGGGGGATCAAGGTAGGCATTTTTATTCAAGCTTGAACAATACACACACCTCCAGCTAGGTGGCAGCAAGGCTCAGACTACCATATTTTCCGGACCATAGGGCGCACCGGATTACAAACCCCGTTTCCATATGAGTTGGGAAATAGTGTTAGATGTAAATATAAACGGAATACAATGATTTGCAAATAATTTTCAAGCCATTTTCAGTTGAATATGCTACAAAGACAACATATTTCATGTTCAAACTCATAAACTTTATTTTTTTTGTGCGAATAATCATGAACTTAGAATTTCATGGCTGCAACACAAGCCAAAGTAGTTGGGAAAGGGCATGTTCACCACTGTGTTACATGGCCTTTCCTTTTAACAACACTCAGTAAAGGTTTGGGAAGTGAGGAGACACATTTTTGAAGTGGAATTCTTTCCCATTCTTGCTTGATGTACAGCTTAAGTTGTTCAACAGTCCGGGGGTCTCCCTTCTGCTATTTTAGGCTTCAAAATTATCAGTATTGGTTTCAAAAAGTAAAACGTATGACTTTTTAAAAGGCCGCTGTGTACACGGACGTAGGGAGAAGTACAGAGCGCCAATAAACCTTAAAGGCACTGCCTTTGCGTGCCGGCCCAGTCACATAATATCTACGGCTTTTCACACACACAAGTGAATGCAACTCATACTTGGTCAACAGCCATACAGGTCACACTGAGGGTGGCCGTATGAAAACAAGTTTAACACTGTTACAAATATGTGCCACACTGTGAACCCACACCAAACAAGAATGCCAAACACATTTCGGGAGAACATCCGCACCGTAACACAACATAAACACAACAAAACAAATACCCAGAACCCCTTGCAGCACTAACTCTTCCGGGATGCTAAAATATACACCCTTGCTACCCCCTAGAACCCCGCCCCAAACCCCGCCCACCTCAACCTCCTCATGCTCTCTCAGGGAGAGCATGTCCCAAATTCTAAGCTGCTATTTTGAGGCATGTTAAAAAAAATAATGCACTTTGTTGGCATTTTTTTCCATAACTTGAGTTGATTTATTTTGGAAAACCTTGTTACATTGTTTAATGCATCCAGCGGGGCATCACAACAAAATTAGGCATAATAATGTGTTCATTCCACCACTGTATATATCGGTGTCGCTTGATATCAGAATCGGTAATTAAGAGTTGGACAATATCGGATATTGGCAAAAAAGCCATTATCGGACATCTCTAGTAAGAACTTTACACTACTTTATATTAGAAATGGCAACAGCGGAGGATGAATGTCACATAACAAGAAGATAGAGAAAAAGAAGAAGCTTATCCACTACCGTGTCAACACGGACTACAAAGGCGGACGCATGCATTTTTTTAGGATTCATGCAGATCCCAAATACAGATCAGCGGGTACCAGAAGGTAAGAAAAGTTGCTTTTGCATAATATTGCAAAACAAAACGCCAGATAATATGTCTTACCTTATACACACACCATAATAATACTCCTATGTTGAAGCACAGTACAATCCATCAAGTGGTGTGGCTTCATAGCTTACCAAAGTCCTACTAAAACATTTTGATGCGGTGTGTAATGTTCTATGTATAAGGGGCACTGTCGAGTTTTGAGAAATTGAAAGGATTTTAAGTGCGCCTTATAGTCCGGAAAATACGGTAGTTTAAAAAGGTACACCGGTGAGCAGCAGTGACGGAGGAGAGATGGAAAAGTACAGGCAATGAAAACTACAGGACAAGATCATCACAATAAGAAAATGGTGATTTTTCATATCTGGGCTCGAGGCGTCGCTTAATTGTTTTCTCACTTCAACTCAGCAAGCCTCCTTTTATTGGGCTGCTGTTTTTTCTATTAGTCCCTCAGCGCTTCATCCATTACTGGAGGTTCCCTCAGCGCTTTGACACGGGATGAATCCCAACCGATTTAGACCCGCGGACGGACACACACACACACACACACACACACACACACACACATTTTCTTGTATTTGTTACCTTCTTGAGACCTCCGAAAAATACCGACCTCTAGCATTATAATAAAAGTCCTAATATTACTCAACGCAAGTCAAAATTTCCCAAGAAAAACTGAACATGTGTGCAATATTATGATAAAAGTTGGAATTTCACTCAATAACAGTCGCAATTTTACAAGAAAAAGCTTAAAATGTTGGCAATTTTATGAAGAGTCGGAATTTTACTCGACAAAAGTCACAATTTTGTAAGAAAGCTTTAAAATATTGACAATATTATAATAATGAATCGCAATTTTTGTTGGCAAAATTATGACAGAAGTCATAATTTTACTCCAAAAATAGTCACTATTTTACAAAAGCAACAAAAAAACTGGCAATATTGTGATAAAAGTCTAGTATTATAATAAAAGTCGTAATATTACTCAACGCAAGTCAAAATTTCACAAGAAAAACTGAACATGTGTGCAATATTATGAAAAAAGTTGGAATTTTACTCGACAACAGTCGCAATTTTACAAGAAAAAGCTTAAAATGTTGACAATTTTATGAAAAGAGTCGGAATTTTACTCTACAAAAGTCACAATTTTGTAAGAAATCTTTAAAATATTGACAATATTATAATAATGAATCGCAATTTTCGTTGGTAAAATTATGACAGTCAAAATTTTACTCCAAAAATAGTCACTATTTTACAAGAACAACCAAAAAATTGGCAATATTGTGATAAAAGTCTGTATTTTATGTGACAAATGTCACCATTTTGCAGTAAAAAGTAATCATTTTACATAAAAAATTGCAATGTTACAGAATTAGAAAGAATATGAGAAATTGTTCCCAATTTTATATGAAAAAAGTCTAAACATTGTGAGATCATTTTAGATTTTTTTGTTTGTAATTGGTTTTTAATTTTTATTATTTACTTCAAGTTATTACAGTATGTCTCTATATACATTTTTTTTTATTTTTTTTAATTAATTTTGGCCAAAGGGTGCGCATTTCAATTTGTTTACTTTTGCGTGCACATTAAATCAACAAAAAATCCAGACTTTGGAGCAATGTTCACGGACTATAGTGTTTGGCTCTCTATTAGATGCGATGGTTTTCCTTATTTGGGACCATAATTTTGGTCCTAACTTGTTCACCGGTCCTCACATGGAAGGTACTTTTCCTTGTTGATGTCTCAAGAAGGGTAGAAATACAAGAACACACACACACACATTCTTGTATTTGTTGGAATTTTACTCAATGACAGTCGCAATTTTACAAGAAAAAGCTCAAAATGTTGGCAATTTTATGAAAAGAGTCGTAATTTTACTTGACAAAAGTCACAATTTTGTAAGAAAGCTTTAAAATATTGACAATATTATAATAATGAATCGCAATTTTCGTTGGTAAAATTATGACAGTCATAATTTTACTCCAAAAATAGTCACTATTTTACAAGAACAACAAAAAAATTGGCAATATTGTGATAAAAGTCTGTATTTTATGTGACAAATGTCACCATTTTGCAGTAAAAAGTAATCATTTTACATAAAAAATTGCAATGTTACAGAATTAGAAAGAATATGAGAAATTGTTCCCAATTTTATATGAAAAAAGTCTAAACATTGTGAGATCATTTTAGATTTTTTTGTTTGTAATTGGTTTTTAATTTTTATTATTTACTTCAAGTTATTACAGTATGTCTCTATATACATTTTTTAAATTTTTTTAAATTAATTTTGGCCAAAGGGTGCGCATTTCAATTTGTTTACTTTTGCGTGCACATTAAATCAACAAAAATCCAGACTTTGGAGCAATGTTCACGGACTATAGTGTTTGGCTCTCTATTAGATGCGATGGTTTTCCTTATTTGGGACCATGATTTCGGTCCTAACTTGTTCACCGGTCCTCACATGGAAGGTACTTTTCCTTGTTGATGTCTCAAGAAGGGTAGAAATACAAGAACACACACACACACATTCTTGTATTTGTTGGAATTTTACTCAATGACAGTCGCAATTTTACAAGAAAAAGCTCAAAATGTTGGCAATTTTATGAAAAGAGTCGTAATTTTACTTGACAAAAGTCACAATTTTGTAAGAAAGCTTTAAAATATTGACAATATTATAATAATGAATCACAATTTTCGTTGGTAAAATTATGACAGTCATAATTTTACTCCAAAAATAGTCACTATTTTACAAGAACAACAAAAAAATTGGCAATATTGTGATAAGTCTGTATTTTATGTGACAAATGTCACCATTTTGCTGTAAAAAGTAATAATTTTACATAAAAAAATTGCAATGTTACAGAATTACAAAGAATATGAGAAATTGTTCCCAATTTTATATGAAAAAAGTCTAAATATTGTGAGAAAAAGACTCCTTTTAGTTAATTTTAGATTTTTTTGTTTGTAATTGGTTTTTAATCTTCATTATTTACTTCAAGTTATTACAGTATGTCTCTATATACATCTTTTTAAATTTTTTAAATTAATTTTGGCCAAAGGGTGCGCATTTCAATTTGTTTACTTTTGCGTGCACATTAAATCAACAAAAAATCCAGACTTTGGAGCAATGTTCACGGACTCTAGTATTTGGCTCTCTATTAGATGCGATGGTTTTCCGTATTGGGACCATGATTTCGGTCCTAACTTGTTCACCGGTCCTCATATGGAAGGTACTTTTCCTTGTTGATGTCTCAAAAAGGGTAGAAATACAAGAACACACACACCCACACTCACACACACACTCTCTCTCTTGTATTTGTTACCTTCTTGAGACCTCCTTAAAATGCCTACCTCTAGTATTATAATAAAAGTCGTAATTTTACTCAACCCAAGTCAAAATTTTATAAGAAAAACTGAACATTTTTGCAATATTATGATACATTTGGAATTTTACTCAATAACAGTCGCAATTTTACAAGAACATTTTAAAATATTGGCAATATTATAATATTAAATCGGAATTTTCGTCGGCAAAATTATGACATTTTACACCAAAAATAGTCACTATTTTACAAGAACAACAAAAAAATTGGCAATATTGTGATAAAAGTCTGAATTTTATATGACAAATGTCACCATATTGCAGTAAAAAGTAATAATTTTACATAAAAAAGTAATAATTTTACAAGAAAATATTGCAATGTTACAGAAACAGAAAGAATATGAGAAATTGTTCCCAATTTTATATGAAAAAAGTTTAAACATTGTAAGAAAAAGTCTGGGCTTCCCTGCTTAGGCTGCTGCCCCCGCGACCGGACGTCAGATAAGCGGAAGAAGACGGATGGATGGATGGATGGATGCACATTAAATCAACAAAAAATCCAGACTTTGGAGCAATGTTCACGGACTCTAGTATTTGGCTCTCTATTAGATGCGATGGTTTTCCGTATTGGGACCATGATTTCGGTCCTAATTTGTTATTTTACAAGAACAACAAAAAATTGGCAATATTGTGATAAAAGTCTGAATTTTATATGACAAATGTCACCATATTGCAGTAAAAAGTAATACTTTTACAAGAAAATATTGCAATATTACAGAAACAGAAAGAATATGAGAAATTGTTCCCAATTTTATATGAAAAAAGTCTAAACATTGTAAGAAAAAGTCTGGGCTTCCCTGCTTAGGCTGCTGCCCCCGCGACCCGACCTCAGATAAGCGGAAGAAGACGGATGGATGGATGGATGCACATTAAATCAACAAAAAATCCAAACTTTGGAGCAATGTTCACGGACTCTAGTATTTGGCTCTCTATTAGATGCGATGGTTTTCCGTATTGGGACCATGATTTCGGTCCTACTTTGTTATTTTACAAGAACAACAAAAAATTGGCAATATTGTGATAAAAGTCTGAATTTTATATGACAAATGTCACCATATTGCAGTAAAAAGTAATACTTTTACAAGAAAATATTGCAATATTACAGAAACAGAAAGAATATGAAAAATTGTTCCCAATTTTATATGAAAAAAGTCTAAACATTGTAATAAAAAGTCTGGGTTTCCCTGCTTAGGCTGCTGCCCCCGCGACCCGACCTCAGATAAGCGGAAGAGGACGGCTGGATGGATGCACATTAAATCAACAAAAAATCCAGACTTTGGAGCAATGTTCACAGACTTTAGTATTTGGCTCTATATTAGATGCGATGGTTTTCTGTATTGGGACCATAATTTCGGTCCTAACTTGTTCACCGCTCCTCATATGGAAGGTACTTTTCCTTGTTGATGTCTCAAGAAGGGTAGGAATACAAGAACACACACACAAGTTGGCCCCTGCTGTCCACTGGCCATTCCGCACATGAATCCATACACATTGACCCAAAACGTTGCCCACCCTCGGATCCAGCAACACACATTACATGCGGCCCGGCTCCACCTGGTTTCCATGGTAACACACCCCCTCCCTCTCTGTCGGTCTCCCGTGTAATTAGCTCCCTGAGTATCGTCATGGTGTCTTGTACGGGATTAAAGCAGGCTGTCGACCGGCCGGTGACTGCATGTGATGCTAGCATTTTGTGGGATATGACAAGAAGGTGAAAGCGTGAGGAAGACACACGGGGAGAGGAAGACGGTGGTCGGGGGGAAACGAGCCATTGGTTTGACATTCACTTGACAACATGAAACTACATGCAGTACATGGCGACACACTTGCAGCTTCCCAGCGTGCACGCTGACCTGCAGGTGGTCCAGAGTGAATGTGGCAGCACATGATTTTTTCATCAGCAGGAAAGGTCAGATGTCATTCAGCTGCTTGCTGACCCCCAGTGGCTGTGCACGGCAGTCAGCCGAGACAAACGTCTTGGAAGTGACTGCCGCTTCTCAGCATCCTCTCACGTACACTCAGTCCTTCTGGATAACCTTCTGTGCACACGCACTCACCTGCTGCAACATCCCTAGAGGGTAGGGTTGTCCCGATACCAATATTTTAGTACCGGTAATGTATTTAGACACTTATCGATATTTTAATGAATTTTTTATACATTTTTAATTTTTTAAATTTAATTAATTTTTTTTTTTTTTTTTTTTTAGCTGCTTGATTTTTTTTTTTTTTCATTTAATTTTTATTGACACCCAGCATAATGATTTGTTTATACATTTTAAATTTTTTTCATTTAATGAATTTATTTTTTTTTTTTTTTTTTAGCTGCTTGATATATATATATTTTTTTCATTTAATTTTTATTGACACCCAGCATCAGACATTCCTATCCATTACATAATATTGACAGACATCATATATCTGTTGTCTGCCCTAAATGTCAAATTTTTTTTTTTTTTTATATCCCAACCATACCACCCCCTCACCCCCCCCCCCAAAATAAGAAAGAAACAGCAGAAAAACAAAATAGTATTTGCAAATACATCAGTTAAATAAATACAAAAGAAATAATAATACATGATTAATTATAATAATCAGAAATAAAATTATATATATATATATATTAGGGCTGCAACTAACGATTAATTTGATAATCGATTAATCTGTCGATTATTACTTCGATTAATCGATTACTAATCGGATAAAAGAGACAAACTACATTTCTATCCTTCCTTTCCAGTATTTTATTGGAAAAAAAACAGCATACTGGCACCATACTTATTTTGATTATTGTTTCTCAGCTGTTTGTACATGTTGCAGTTTATAAATAAAGGTTTATTTAAAAAAAAAAATAAAAAAAAAAAATAAATAAATAAATTTAAAAAAAAAAAAGCCTCTGCGCATGCGCATAGCATAGATCCAACGAATCGATGACTAAATTAATCGGCAACTATTTTTATAATCGATTTTAATCGATTTAATCGATTAGTTGTTGCAGCCCTAATATATATATATATATATATATATATATATATATATATATATATATATATATATATATATATATATATATATATATATATACACACACACATATAGTGAGTCATCTTTTTTTTTGTTTATTTTTTTTAAACAGTACAATCACCAATTGGAGAAATTAAAGTCGGGCTTATGAGGCGTGACATAATTGACCCAGTTTTTACCAGTATGAAGTACATTTCTCCAATTTATAATTAATAAAGGCAGTTATCTCCTCCATTCTGTGTATGTCCATTGTTGTTTCCTTCCATTGCTTCAAAGTTGGACTCTCCTGGGGTATCCATTTCCTAGTAATGCTCTTTTTACAGGCCACCAGTAGGATATTCATTAAGTTTTTATCGATGTTTTTCTAAATAAAAGGGACCACAAAAACCGAATTGTTGTCTTTATTTTAACAAAAAATCTTAGGGTACATTAAACATATGTTTCTTAATGCAATTTTGTCCTTAAATAAAATAGTGAACATGCAAGAAAACTGGTCTTTTAGTTTAGAATAAAGGTGAAGGGATGAATGCAAATGATTTTGGACAAATTGTGCATAAATAACCAAACTCATTTTACAAACCCCATTAGGGGCCTCGTGTATTAAGAGTTGTGTGGATTTTACAACAGCAACAAAAATGAGAGTGTTGTTGCAACTCGAACAAATCGATGCATCACAAGGAATTTTATACGCAAATACAAAATCTAAAAATCATTTGCGTGGGGTGAATGTACACCCTTCTGAACAAATATATAAACACAAAACCCAAAAGCAGTGAAGTTGTCACGTTTTGTAAACGGTAAATAAAAACAAATCCTTTTCAACGTATATTCAATTGAATAGACTGCAAAGACAAGATATTTCATGTTCACACTGAGAAGCATCTTTGTTTTTTTGCAAATAATCATTAACTTAGAATTTAATGGCAGCAACACATTGCAAAAAAGTTGTCACAGGGGCATTTTTACCACTGTGTTACATGGCCTTTCCTTTTAACAACACTCAGTAAAGGTTTGGGAACTGAGGAGACACATTTTTGAAGCTTTTCAGGTGGAATTCTTTCCCATTCTTGCTTGATGTACAGCTTAAGTTGTTCAACAGTCCGGGGGTCTCCCTTCTGCTATTTTAGGTGCCACACATTTTCAATGTCTGGACTACAGGCAGGCCAGTCTAGTACCCGCACTCTTTTACTATGAAGCCACGTTGATGTAACACGTGGCTTGGCATTGTCTTGCTGAAATAAGCAGGGGCGTCCAAGAAAAGAGCAACATATGTTGTACCTTTCAGCATTAATGGTGCCTTCACAGATGTGTAAGTTACCCATGTCTTGGCCACTAATACACCCCCATACCATCACACATGCTGGGCCGATTTCTCCAGATTCTACGAACCTTTTAATGATATTACGGACCATAGATGGTGAAATCCCTAAATTTGTTAATGTTGTTCTTAAACTGTTGGACAATTTGCTCAGGCATTTGTTGACAAAGTGGTGACCCTCGCCCCGTTCTTGTTTGTGAATGACTGAGCATTTCATGGAAGCTGCTTTTATACCCAATCATGGCACCCACCTGTTCCCAATTAGCCTGTTCACCTGTGGGATGTTCCAAATAAGTCTTTGATGAGCATTCCTCAACTTTATCAGTCTTTTTTTGCCACTTGTGCCAGCTTTTTTGAAACATGCTGCAGGCATCAAATTCCAAATGAGCTAATATTTGCAAAACAAATTACACAGTTTACCAGTCCGAAGGTTAAATGTCTTGTCTTTGCCGTCTATTCAATTGAATATAAGTTGAAAAGGATTTGCAAATCATTGTATTCTGTTTTTCATACTTGCCTACCTTGAGACCTCCAATATCGGGAGGTGGGGGGTAGGGGATGGGGGGGGGGGGGCGTGGTTGGGGGCGTGGTTATTTACAGCTAGAATTCACCAACTCGAGTATTTCATATATATATATATATATATATATATATATATATATATATATATATATATATATATATATATATATATATATATATATATATATATGAAATACTTGACTTTCAGTGAATTCTAGCTATATATATATATATATATATATATATATATATATATATATATATATATATATATATATATATACATATATATATATATATATATATATATACATATATATATATATATATATATATATATATATATATATATATATATTTATTTATTTTATTTACATAAAAGATATACTTGAATTTCAGTGTTCCCGATGGCTATCCACTAGATGGCAGTATTGTCCTGTTTAATTTCTCCGTTCATGATGAGTATATCATTTCGTGGTGGGGGTGGGGGTTTGGGGGGGGGGGGGGGCGTGGTTGGGAGCGTGGTTATTTACAGCTAGAATTCACCAACTCGAGTATTTCATATATATTTCATATATATATATATATATATATATATATATATATATATATATATATATATATATATATATATATATATATATATATATATATATATATATATATATGAAATACTTGACTTTCTGTGAATTCTAGCTATATATATATATATATATATATATATATATATATATATATATATATATATATATATATATATATATATATATATATTTATTTTATTTACATAAAAGAAATACTTGAATTTCAGTGTTCCGGTGGCTATCCACTAGATGGCAGTATTGTCCTGTTTAACTTCTCCGTTCATGATGAGTATATCATTTCGGCCACCGTGTTCAATGGAGAAGTCTGTTCTACATATTTACAGGCAACATACGCCTTCCCCTTCGAACTGTCCTGGATGAACTGACATTCTTGTTTCCATTCGTTTTGGAACTTGCAAGCGTATTTCTTCATCTTGCTCGTCGACGGCGTGGCCATGTCTGTAATTTCCTCGTTCCTCTGCTTCGTCTCCTTGTTGTGTGCGCAGTTGTGCACTCTACTCTCTAAAAGCCCTAGGTGTTATGACGTCATTGGGCAGGCAAGCTGTTTATATTGTGGGAAAGCGGACGTGAGAACAAGCTGTCCCCACTCAGGTCCGCATTGAGCTGGAGGGGGCGTGGCCTCCAGCTCCGGCTGAATACCGGGAGTTTGTCGGGAGAAAATCTCTGCCGGGAGGTTGTCGGGAGAGGCGCTGAATACCGGGATTCTCCCGCTAAAAACGGGAGGGTTGGCAAGTATGCTTTTTATTTACCATTTACACAACTTCACTGCTTTTGGGGTTTGTACAAGCCGACCAATCGGAGCCTTCATGCCCTGCAAGGTTAGACATTGTTGCAGGTGCACGTCACGCTCCACAAGAGGGTCTGCAGGTGGAGGTGTGAGCCGCTGCAAAGTATGCTGGTGCTTCCACCCGGGAACACATTCCAGGTCTCGGAAAGTGAACTCCAAACTGAAACCGGCATAATAAAACGTTACAGAGAACAAATAAATGTGATAAGGCTGCTATGACATTAAAAAGGGGTAGGACTCAATAAGCTCTGCTTCTTCCTACCTCTTTTCAGACATGAAACAACTGGAAATATGTGATGCATTACACCAGGGGTCACCAACCTTTTTGAAAGCAAGAGCTACTTCTTGGGTAGTGATTAATGCGAAGGGCTACCAGTTTGATACACACTTAAATAAATTGCCAGAAATAGCCAATTTGCTCAATTTACCTTTAACTCTATGTTATTGTTAATAATTAATGATATTTACACTTAATTGAACGGTTTAAAAGAGGAGAAAACAGGAAAAAAATGACAATTAAATTTTGAAACATAGTTTATCTTCAATTTCGACTCTTTAAAATTCTAAATTCAACCGAAAAAAAGAAGAGAAAAACTTAAAAAAAAGAATTTATGGAACATCATTAGTAATTTTTCCTGATCAAGATTAATTTTAGAATTTTGATGACATGTTTTAAATAGGTTAAAATCCAATCTGCACTTTGTTAGAATATACAACAAATTGGACCAAGCTATATTTCTAACAAAGACAAATCATTATTTCTTCTAGATTTTCCAGAACAAAAATTTTAAAAGAAATTCAAAAGACTTTGAAATAAGATTTAAATTTGATTCTACAGATTTTCTAGATTTGCCAGAATAATGTTTTTGAATTTTAATCATAATAGGTTTGAAGAAATATTTCACAAATATTCTTCGTCGAAAAAACAGAAGCTAAAATGAAGAATTAAATTAAAATGTATTTATTATTCTTTACAATAATTTAAAAAAAAATTACTTGAACATTGATTTAAATTGTCAGGAAAGAAGAGGAAGGAATTTAAAAGGTAAAAAGGTATATGTGTTTAAAAATCCTAAAATCATTTTTAAGGTTGTATTTTTTCTCTAAAATTGTCTTTCTGAAAGTTATAAGAAGCAAAGTAAAAAAAATAATGAATTTATTTAAACAAGTGAAGACCAAGTCTTTAAAATATTTTCTTGGATTTTCAAATTCTATTTGAGTTTTGTCTCTCTTAGAATTAAAAAGCTTGCTAGTAAATAAATGAAATTAAAAAAATCGAGGCAGCTCACTGGTAAGTGCTGCTATTTGAGCTATTTTTAGAACAGGCCAGCGGGCTACTCATCTGGTCCTTACGGGCTACCTGGTGCCCGCGGGCACTGCGTTGGTGACCCCTGCATGACACCATCATTGCACGCTGGAGGTAAACTGAACTGAAATGAACACCCACCCTTTTGATATAAGAGTTATCCCAGAGCATTTTTTAATATTCCGGTTACCAAATTTATGACATGGACGACATACTTTAAGATCCCCCGGTGTGTAATTAAAGTGATATACTCTATGTCCGACATCATTTCTCATGAAGACGTCATTTGTGACAAAACTTCATCTCAGGAGATTGTCTAATAAAGTTGCAGAATATGATTATGCGCTAATAGACACTACTTTGCTTGTTTCCGTTTGGCATCGCAACTTGGCCCTGTCATGATCCGTGGTCCGGTTCATGTTTTTATTATGTTCTGTTAGTTTTGGACTCTTTTAGTTCCTGTTTGACACCTGAGTTTGGTTCGGTTGCCATAGCTACTGTCATGTCTGTGTGATCACGTTTTGTTTTGGTTATGTTCGGTTTGGTTTTTGGACTCTCTGTGCACTCTTGTTTGTTTTGTTTCCATGACAACCCATTCGTTTTCACCTGTCCTCATGTCACGCACCTGATTCATTTGCTGTCACACAGCTGTCATTAATCATGTTCAAGACTATTTAAGCCGATAGTTGCCAGGAAGTCAGCCTGGCGACATTCTGTCAAGACGTGGACTATGGGATGTTTGTTTTCCCGAGATGCAAGTAAAGTTGGACTGGACATGGCGTGAAAGTAAGTACATATTTATTTGAACACTAACAAAAGGTACAAAACTAAAGGCGCGGAGAACAAACTTGACTAATGAAACAAAAACTAGCACTTAGGCAAAAAACTATGAACATGAAACAAGTAAACACGTACTGTGACAAGAATATAGACAAAAGTCACTTGGCATGGAACTATGGTAGCATGGGTAACTCTGTTTGACTTCTGCTATGAGGAGATATCAATAAAAGAATGGATCATCAATGATAAAGAGTGTAACCGTAATTCAGTCAAGGATGCTCCACTAACTGTTGCGTTCTTTCTAGCATGTCTGCTTGTTTTGTTGGCATGGAAAATTGCAACAATTACTTGGAGGCAATTGGCCACCAAACGCAAATTGTAATTGGAAATGACGTACCTTACCATGAACTTAAACAAGTTGAAAAACGTATTGGGGTGTTACCATTTAGTGGTCAATTGTACGGAATATGTACCGTACTGTGCAATCTACTAATAAAAGTCTCAATCAATCAATCAAACTTGTAAAAAAAAAAAAAGATATCGAAATATGACAGTTCGCGTGAATCGGTAGTACCGACGAAATGTTGTCAATAATCACTCCTACCCACTTCTCCAAAGTGGGCTGGCTCAGGGTGGAGGACATAGTTAAACAACTTGCACTGAGCCTAGTCTATAAAATCCGCTACACCTCCCTGATACCGAAGTACATGTCAAACTACTTCCTTAACGTAAATGACCGCCATAACCACAACACCAGGGGGAGCTCCACTAACCACGTTAAACCCAGATTCCCAACTAACAAAGGTCTTAACTCATTCTCTTTCTATGCCACATCAATGTGGAATGCGCTCCCAACAGGTATAAAAGAAAGGGCATCTCTATCCTCCTTCAAAACCGCACTAAAAGAACACCTCCAGGCAACTTCAGCCCTAAACTAACACCCTCCCCTCACCACATCCCACCTCCCCGGATTATAAATAATTATATGTAAATAATCAAATGTATATACTTATTCTTATGCTTTCTGATCTCTCTCTATGTCCACTACTTGCTGTACATATCCTACCAAGTCAGTCCTACACTGTTTCAATGCCCATTTCTCTGACGATGCAATTGTTGATGACTGAAGTGCTGATATCAACAAAAACCCCCACCCCACCCTCCACATCCCACACCCCGGATTGTAAATAATGTAAATAATTGAATGTATATACTCTGATGATTATCTTGTGTGATGACTGTATTATGATGATGGTATATATCTGTATCATGAATCAATTTAAGTGGACCCCGACTTAAACAAGTTGAAAAACGTATTGGGGTGTTACCATTTAGTGGTCAATTGTACGGAATATGTACTGTACTGTGCAATCTACTAATACAAGTTTCAATCAATCAATCAAAAAAAGTACCAAATTCGGTACCCATCTGTAGAAAAGTATTGCACATGAGTTTACCTTCTTCACTTCATATTTGATAGCCAGTTTGACGCGGCTGAGGCAGGGTCGGTTGTAGGGGCTGGGCGGGCACAGGTCCACGTCGCCGTTCAGTATGGCTTCCACTTCCTCTGTGTTCCGACAGAGGTCCAAGACGCCGACCACAAAGTCTTTGCACTGCATGGACAGCTTGCGGTAGTCGTTCTGCAAAGGAGGGACAAGATGGCAGGGCGGGAGGGTCAAACAAGAAGGTAGAAACAACCGGGTGCAGTCTTGGAGGAATACAAGCTTTACTTTGATAAAGTCATGGCTCCACATCAACATTTTCTCCTTAGTCCATGCCAGCACCAAGTTCTACAGAATATTTGTACCGGACTATAAGGCGTACTTAAAATCTGTATTTTTTCTCAAAACTTGACAGGGCGCCTTATAACCCAGTGAGCCTAATAATTCTAGTTTTGATTACCGACCTCTTGATACAAGTGTGACCAGTAGATGGCAGTCACACATAAGAGATACGTGTAGACCTCAATATGATGGCAGTCACACATAAGAGCTACCTGTAGACTGCAATATGAGTCAAGTAAACAACACCAACATTGTATATGTTCCATTGAAAATATAGAACATTACACATGGCGCTCAAAAATCTATCAAAAAGTTTTAGTAGGACTTTGGTAAGCTATGAAGCCACACCACTTGATGGATTGTACTGTGCTTCAACATAGGAGTATTATTATGGTGTGTGTATAAGGTAAGACATATTATCTGATTCGCAATATTATGCAAAAGCAACTTTTCTTACCTTCTGGTACCTGCTGATCTGTACTTGGGATCTGCATAAGTACTGAAAAATTGCACCCGTCCGCCATAGTCGATAAGCTTCTCCTTTTTCACAATCTTCTTGTTATGTGGCATTCTGTCATTTCTAATATAAAGTAGTGTAAAGTTCTTACTTATATCTGTCAGTAAACTCGCCATGAAAGCGCTAAAACATACCGGTGTAGTGAGTTTACATTATTCACCCAAGGAACTTTAGTTATTAGAGAGTTCCGGTCGGACATTTTTTTTGAGCGTTGTTGTTGCACTAGTGAGTCACGGATGAGGAGATGCTGCTCCGTTATTGTTTGAAGTAAAGTGTGAATGTCATTAAAACAGTTAGCTCCATCTTTTGACACTTCTTCCACTCCCGTCCTTGCACGCTACACCGCTACAACAAAGACGACGGGGAGAAGACGCTGTCCAAGGTGAGCCACGTAAATAAGACCCGCCCACAAAACGGCGCGTCCTGAAGCGACTGTCAGAAAGCGGCTTGAAGATGATGTGTAAAACATCATCAATGGCTGTCAGAATAATTGTATCTAAGTTATCACAAAACTTGGTGTTGCCATGAGTTGCCGGCGAGAAGACAAAAGCTGTCTTTGATCCTACCAGGAAGAAGGCTTGTAAAACTCCACTGTGTAGGATGGGAAGCACCGTGTCTCTTTGATGTATTGTAATCCACAGAAAGATTTGGTCTTGACCCGAGAACTACAAAGCAGAGAGGAAGCAGGACCAGACTCCCCTCGAGGCGACCTTTTCTTTTAACTGTTTCACGACCTCTTCTTTGAACTCTTTTTACGACCTTTTCTTTGAACCGACCTTTTCTTTGAACTGTTTGTAACCAAAGGCGATGGCTGTTTACGACCCCCCCTCCCTTAGAAACAGCTGTTGCCATGTAATCAGGGAAAGTCCAAATAGAAGAGGAGGCGTACAATCTTTCGTCAGAGCGTGTTGGAACACTGTACAAGGGTACAGGTGTACGAGCCAAATGTAATTCTGTCTCTGTTTAATTCCTTGCTTCTTGTCTTGTTTAATAGATGTCATCAGTGTTTGAACCTGACAATGGCAACATTTTGACCAAAGAACCACCATTACATGTTATGTAGACCAGTGGTACCCAACCTTTTTGTAGCTGCGGACCGGTCAACGCTTGAAAATTTGTCCCACGGACCGGTGTATTAAAAAAAAATATATATATATATATATATATATATATATATATATATATATATATATATATATATATATATATATATATATATATATATATATATATATATATATATTTTTTTTTTTTTTACATAAATAAATACAATCATGTGTGCTTACGGACTGTATCCCTGCAGACTGTATTGATCTATATTGATATATAATGTATATATTGTTTTTCATGTTGATTTCATTAAAAAAAAAAAAAAAATTAAAAAAAAATTATTATTATTTTTTTTTTATTCTTGTGCGGCCCGGTGGTTGGGGACCACTGATGTAGACCACAAGGAAGTCTTTTACATTTAGAAGAAGAAAAAAATTAATCCTTTAATGCGCCCTATAATCCGGTGCGCCTTATATATGAAAAACTGATCAAAAATGGACCATTCATCGGCGCCCTGTGGTCTGAAAAATACGGTATATTTGTTAGATATAACCCAGAGGAGATAAATAATGCCCCTTGTTTTATAGTTTTCAGACTCGCACATCCTCCCTGCCTATCTTTTAGCTGTTAAAAGGTGCTAATAACGTATCACCTTTTTTCACAAACAGAATGAGAAACACCTCAAACAAACAAATGGACTCATTTCATTCATTTCCATCAATCTGGGTGTGAAAGCTCAAAATGGTAACACCGTGATTTGATTCATGCCCTTTCCCTAATGAGACAGGACTTTTGAAACAAGCACACAATTAGATGCATTATGGATTAGAACGATATCATTAATAGAGTGTGCTAGCGGAGGAAAACTAGTTTTGTGTTTATAATGAAGCAAAAACGTACAAGTGCATGAAGAATAATGATGAAATTAAGTAATGTGTAAGATCCACCATTACTTATATTAACTGCAGGCTGTAAAAACTGCCTAATTATTGTAACTCATAAATATTGTGGCTTTGAATATTCAGTACGCTCCTCTATCTTCTTGTTTTCTTAGTTTGCTTTTCTCATACACAATTTGGCTGGCCATAAAATTCAGATTGTTTTCGGACTATAAGGCGCACTTTAAATCCTTTCATTTTCTCAAAACTCGACAGTGCGCCTAATGTACGGAATAAATCTGGTTGTGCTTACCGACCTCGAAGCAATTTTATTTGGTACATGGTGTGATGATAAGTGTGACTAGTAGATGGCAGTCATACGTAAGAGATGCGTGTAAACTGCAAGATGACTCCAGTAAACAGCACCAAAACTTTAAATGTTCCATTGAAAATATAGAACATTACACACGAAATCTGTCAAAATGTTTTTAGTACAACTTCGGTAAGCTACGAAGCTGCACCGCTTGATGGATTGTCGGCGCATTAAACATACGAGTATTACTATGGTGCAGGGGTCACCAACCTTTTTGAAACCAAGAGCTACTTCTTGGGTAGTGATTAATGCGAAGGGCTACCAGTTTGATACACACTTAAATAAATGGCCAGAAATATTCAATTTGCTCATTTTACCTTTAACTCTATGTTATTATTAATAATTAATGATATTTACACTTAATTGAACGGTTTAAAAGAGGAGAAAACATGAAAATAATGACAATTAAATTTTAAAACATAGTTTATCTTCAATTTCGACTCTTTAAAATTCAAAATTCAACCGAAAAAAAGAAGAGAAAAACTTAAAAAAAGAATTTATGGAACATCATTAGTCATTTTTCCTGATTAAGATTAATTTTAGAATTTTCATGACATGTTTTAAATAGGTTAAAATCCAATCTACACTTTGTTAGAATATATAACAAATTGGACCAAGCTATATTTCTAACAAAGACAAATCATTATTTCTTCTAGATTTTCCAAATCAAACATTTTAAAATAAATTCAAAAGACTTTGAAATAAGATTTAAATTTGATTCTACAGATTTTCTAGATTTGCCAGAATAATTTTTTTGAAATTTAATCATAATAAGTTTGAAGAAATATTTCACAAATATTCTTCGTCTAAAAAACAGAAGCTAAAATGAAGAATTAAATTAAAATGTATTTATTATTCTTTACAATAAAACACATTTTTTTACTTGAACATTGATTTAAATTGTCAGGAAAGAAAAGGAAGGAATTTAAAAGGTAAAAAGGTATATGTGTTTAAAAATCCTAAAATCAATTTTAAGGTTGTATTTTTTCTCTAAAATTGTCTTTCTGAAAGTTATAAGAAGCAAAGTAAAAAAATTATGAATTTATTCAAACAAGTGAAGACCAAGTCTTTAAAATATATTCTTGGATTTTCAAATTCTATTTGAGTTTTGTCTCTCTTAGAATTAAAAATGTCAGGCAAAGCGAGACCAGCTTGCTAGTAAATAAATAAAATAGAAAAAATAGAGGCAGCTCACTGGTAAGTGCTGCTATTTGAGCTATTTTTAGAACAGGCCGGCGGGCTACTCATCTGGTCCTTACGGGCTACCTGGTGCCCGCGGGCACCGCGTTGGTGACCCCTGCTATGGTGTGTGTATAAGGACCCGGAAAATGGCACCTATTAGCAGACATATTATCTGGCGTTTTGTTTCGCAATGATATGCAAAACTAACTTTTCTTACCTTCCGGTACCTGCTGATGTCTATTTGGGATCTGCATAAGTCCTGAAAATGTGCGCGCATCCGCCATTGTAGTACTTGGCGACACTGTAGTCATAAAATGATTATTTTTGTTACAGGACATTCATCCTCCACTGTTGCCATTTCTAATATAAAGTAGTGTAAAGTTCTTACTTATATCTGTCAGTAAACTCACCATGAAAGCACTAAAACATACCGGTGTAGTGAGTTTACATTATTCACCCAAGGAACTTTAGTTATTAGAGAGTTCTGGTCGGACGATTTTTCACGGGACACATTTCCGGGCGTTGTTGTTGTTGCACTAGTGAGCTATGAAAGCGCTAAAACATACTGGTGTAGTGAGTTGCATTATTCACTAGAGATGTCCGATAATGTTTTTTTTGCCGATATCCGATATTTTGATATTGTCCAACTCTTAATTACCGATTCCGATATATACAGTGGTGGAATAACACTTTATTATGCCTCATTTTGTTGTGATGCCCCGCTGGATGCATTAAAAGAGGGGTCACCAACGCGGTGCCCGCGGGCACCAGGTAGCCCGTAAGGACCAGATGAGTAGCCCGCCGGCCTGTTCTAAAAATAGCTCAAATAGCAGCACTTACCAGTGAGCTGCCTCTATTTTTTAAATTGTATTTATTTACTAGCAAGCTGGTCTCGCTTTGCCCGACATTTTTAATTCTAAGAGAGACAAAACTCAAATAGAATTTGCAAATCCAAGAAAATATATTAAAGACTTGGTCTTCACTTGTTTAAATACATTCATAATTTGTTTTACTTTGCTTCTTATAACTTTCAGAAAGACAATTTTAGAGAAAAAATACAACCTTAAAAATTATTTTAGGATTTTTAAACACATATACCTTTTTACCTTTTAAATTCCTTCCTCTTCTTTCCTGACAATTTAAATCAATGTTCAAGTAAAAAAATTGTTTTTATTGTAAAGAATAATAAATACATTTTAATTTAATTCTTCATTTTAGCTTCTGTTTTTTCGACAAAGAATATTTGTGAAATATTTCTTCAAACTTATTATGATTAAAATTCCAAAAAATTATTCTGGCAAATCTAGAAAATCTGTAGAATCAAATTTAAATCTTATTTCAAAGTCTTTTGATTATCTTTTAAAATTTTTGTTCTGGAAAATCTAGAAGAAATAACGATTTGTCTTTGTTAGAAATATAGCTTGGTCCAATTTGTTATATATTCTAACAAAGTGTAGATTGGATTTTGACCTATTTAAAACATGTCATCAAAATTCTAAAATTAATCTTAATCAGGAAAAATGACTAATGATGTTCCATAAATTCTTTTTTTAAGTTTTTCTCTTCTTTTTTTCGGTTGAATTTTGAATTTTAAAGAGTCGAAATTGAAGATAAACTATGTTTCAAAATTTAATTGTCATTTTTTTCCTGTTTTCTCCTCTTTTAAACCGTTCAATTAAGTGTAAATATCATTAATTATTAATAATAACATAGAGTTAAAGGTAAATTGAGCAAATTGGCTATTTCTGGCAATTTATTTAAGTGTGTATCAAACTGGTAGCCCTTCGCATTAATCACCACCCAAGAAGTAGCTCTTGCTTTCAAAAAGGTTGGTGACCCCTGCATTAAACAATGTAACAAGGTTTTCCAAAATAAATCAACTCAAGTTATGGGGGGGGTAGGGGGTAGCGAGGGGTGTGTATTGTAGCGTCCTGAAAGAGTTAGTGCTGCAAGGGGTTCTGGGTATTTGTTCTGTTGTGTTTATGTTGTGTTACGGTGCGGATGTTCTCCCGAAATGTGTTTGTCATTCTTGTTTGGTGTGGGTTCACAGTGTGGCGCATATTTGTAACAGTGTTAAACTTGTTTCTACGGCCACCCTCAGTGTGACCTGTATGGCTGTTGACCAAGTATGCATTGCATTCATGTGACTGGGCCGGCACGCAAAGGCAGTGCCTTTAAGGTTTATTGTCGCTCTGTACTTCTCCCTACGGCCGTGTACACAGCGGCCTTTTAAAAAGTCATACAATTTACTCCGTTATTGATTGATTGAAGTGTGAATGTCATTAAAACAGTTAGCGCCATCTTTTGACACTTCTTCCACTCCCGTCCTTGCACGCTACACCGCTACAACAAAACGGCGCATCCTGAAGCGACTGTCAAAAAGCGACTTGAAGATGATGTGTAAAACATCATCTATGCAACATTTTCAGCAAAGAACCAGCATTACATGTTATGTAGACCACAAGGAAGTCTTTTACATTTAGAACAAAAATCTCCTTTAATGCGCCTTATAATCCGGTGCGCCTTTTTTATGAAAAAAAAACCCCGCTCATCTGCTGTGCGCCTTATGATCCGGTGCGCCCTATGGTCCGGAAAATACGGTAAAACAATTTTAGATGAGAATGAAATTAAAGTTGTGGTTCAATCAGGATATCCAAGCCATTGTTTTGTTTACATTTTTAGTCATTCGTTGTCCGTCTGCAAATTCTGTACCAGTTGTATTGTAACTTCTGAATACAGAGCACCTTATTTCCAGACGTGTCTCGCCAGCAGTATCTACTGGCTCTTAGGGGACTAGAAGACTCATTTAAAGGCCTACTGAAAGCCACTACTAGCGACCACGCAGTCTGATAGTTTATATATCAATGATGAAATCTTAACATTGCAACACATGCCAATACGGCCGGGTTAACTTATAAAGTGACATTTTACATTTCCCGCCACACTTCCGGTTGAAAACGTCTATGTATGATGACGTATGCGCGTGACGTCAATCATTGAAACGGAAGTATTCGGACACATTGAATACAATACAAAAAGCTCTGTTTTCATCTCAAAATTCCACAGTATTCTGGACATCTGTGTTGGTGAATATTTTGCAATTTGTTTAATGAACAATGGAGACTGCAAAGAAGAAAGTTGTAGGTGGGATCGGTGTATTAGCGGCTGGCTGCAGCAACACAACCAGGAGGACTTTGAGATGGATAGCAGACGCGCTAGCCGCCGCTAGCCGCCGACCGCATCAATGATCGGGTGAAGTCCTTCGTCGCTCCGTCGATCGCTGGAACGCAGGTGAGCACGGGTGTTGATGAGCAGATGAGGACTGGCTGGCATAGGTGGAGAGTTAATGTTTTTAGCATAGCTTTGACGAGGTCCCGTAGCTAAGTTAGCTTCAATGGCGTCGTTAGCAACAGCATTGTTAAGCTTCGCCAGGCTGGAAAGCATTAACCGTGTAGTTACATGTCCATGGTTTAATAGTATTGTTGATCTTCTGTCTATCCTTCCAGTCAGGGGTTTATTTCTTTTGTTTTGTCACGTGGGGGTCGCATATTTGTGCGGGATCGTTCCTCCAATGAAACACGGACCACTCCGGACGAAAACGTAAAGGTAGGAATGATTTATTGATCATAAATCATCCAAAAACACAAGACAAGAAAATAAACAAAAGAAAAGCGTGCCGAACGCACGGGAAGCTAAGGCTAACACTTAGCACAAGAGTCTGGAACATGAAATACAAAAAACGTGACCGATGCTTACCGCAAACAAGGAGAACAGGACGAGTGAACAAAAAGGCAGGTTTAAATAGTGTTAGTGATGGCAAACAGGTGCGCGTCGGGAACACAAGTGGCAGGTGAAAATAATAAGTAACCATGGTGACGAAACAAACTCGCAGGTGCACAAGCAATAACAAAAGGAGTCCAAAACTAACAGAAAACACAAAAACATGATTCGGCCCACGGATCATGACATGTTTCTATCTGCATTTAAGCCTAATGCTATCATGTTAGCTCCGTAGCTAAAGAGCTTCGCCGATATATTGTCGTGGAGATAAAAGTCACTGTGAATGTCCATTTCGCGTTCTCGACTCTCCTTTTCAAGAGGATATAGTATCCCAGGTGGTTTAAAATACAAATCCGTGATCCACAATAGAAAAAGGAGAAAGTGTGGAATCCAATGAGCCAGCTTGTACCTAAGTTACGGTCAGAGCGAAAAAAGATACGTCCTGCACTGCACTCTAGTCCTTCACTCTCACGTTCCTCATCCACGAATCTGTCATCCTCGCTCAAATTAATGGGGTAATCGTCGATTTCTCGGTCTGAATCGCTCTCACTGCTGGTGTAAACAACGGGGAAATGTGAGGAGCCTTTCAACCTGTGACGTCACGCTACTTCCGCTACAGGCAAGGCTTTTTTTTTATCAGCGACCAAAACTTTATTGTCGATGTTCTCTACTAAATCCTTTCAGCAAAAATATGGCAATATCGCGAAATGATCAAGTATGACACATAGGGATGATACTCGAAACCGGTTTTCCCGGTTGTTTGATAAGAAAAGAACCGAGTCCTCGGATTCGAATCCCTTTTTGAGAACCGGTCCCCGTTATCGAGACCACTATAGTAAAGGAAAAGAGTTGATTCTTTATTCGAATCCCGTCCCGACCAGAAATGCTCCGTAGGACATCACAAGAAATGACGTCACGTAGCTCAGTCATTAGGCGCAGATAGCGAAAGCAGGAAAACAATGGATGGGAAAAAGCGCTCCAAGGTGTAATAAAGTTCAAAACAAAAGCTATAATCCATCGAATAACTTTACTGAGAGATTTGAGCAGGGTACAAACACATGACCAACACTTTTACCACCAACCGGAAACATAGCAACCAGGCTAGCAACGCACCTCCTTTACGGCAGCTGTCGCAACCTTCTTAAAACAACCGCAGCACATACATATATATACAACATATATGACACCGCAGCACATACATATATATACAACATATATGACACCGCAGCACATACATATATATACAACACTGCAGCACATACATATATATACAACACTGCAGCACATACATATATATACAACACAACTCCCTTTTTGAACTTTTGTTTTTCTTTCCTTGTAAACGTTACAAAATCACACTGTAGATGTGTTGTCTGTCTAATTATAAATAATGCAGACGAGGCGTGTTGGCTGAGTTCTTGACGTTTACTTTCACAGCGTGGCAACATGCAACACTTTTCGGGGCTACCGCGCATGCTCGTAACTCCCGTTGCATGCTGGGTAGTGTAGTTGTTATATTCTCTAGCTCATAACATTTTTCCCCCATAAAGAAATAATGTTAACTCAATAAAGTGTATTTCTTTTTTTAGCTTTAACTTTTCATTTTTCAGCATTGTAACCACATTTGCAAACAACTTTTCTCTTCATAGAATTTTCTTTCAATAAAGAAATAAAGTGCAAAAATGTCAAAGCATCATAACAAACAGTTATGTTCCAATAGCAGCAGAAGTGCACTTTTTGGAGAGCTGTATTATTTTCAGTTTTGTGCCCAAGGGACTGATTTTATTTAACACTATATTATTATTTATACACCTATAGTGATCACAGAGACAGCTTGTTTTTGTGTTACTGTATATATTTGTTTCTCTGAAAAATCCCACTTAATATACTTTGGGTAACAACAGTCAATATTTATTTATTTATTAGATTTTATTTTTTTCTTATATAATAAAAGTGAGCTTTTGTTAAACCAAATATTGTGTGTTTTTTTTCCATATACAACAACCTATCTGGACTCCATAAGAGAATCCATAAGGAATCGGTTCGATAAGAGGATTCGATAATAGGCTCGAACTCGATAATTCCTTATCAAACATCATCCCTAATGACACATAGAATGGATCTGCTATCCCCGTTTAAATAAAAAAAAATCATTTCAGTAGGCCTTTAATGGAGCAAGACTACTCCACGGTGACAAGTGCGCACAATCGTTTTCAATCATGTTTGTTTACATCCGAGGCGAGGAACGGCCAAAGGGTAGAACAAGTATGGGGATATCAATGACGCTGGCGTTGTAAGAACCCACATCAAGTCGTTACAGGGACATATAAAATGACATTCACCGCTCAGAGTGTGTGAATGTCCCAATGTCTCAACCCCTTGGGGGTGTTGAGATAAAGGTGTAGGGATTATGCCGGGGAGAATGAAAACCGGAGTGTGTGTGAAGGAAGTGCTCACCGAGAAGTGTGCAGGTGTGGCAAAGACATGCAAGCTGGGTGGGGGGAAATATATTTAATACTACTTTATTATAGTAACCTTTTCATTTGTGTACATCTTGTTGCGCTACAACACAGGTGTCAAACCCAGGGCCCGGGGGCCAGATGTGGGCCACCACTTCATTTTGTTTGGCCCTCGAAAGCCTGGAAATGGTATGTATCAATAAAGTACTGTAACTTTTCTTACTAAATGTATTCTTTCTTTCTATGTTGGGAGAAAAAAAAAGATGTACTCCATGATACTTGTAAGAAACGTACTTTGTGACGGTAAAAAATACAGATGTAATCATAGTAGTATTGACTAGATACGCTATTGTACTTGGTATCATTACAGTGGATGTCAGGTGTAGATCCACCCATGGTATTTGTTTACATTGTGACGCCGATGAGCTATTGTATCCTCCTGAAGTGATAATGATACTTGTAAGAAACTCACTTTATTTGTCGCCATGGAGGCGAGGATTAGTGATTTAGAAGCAGCTAAAACACTACGGATGGATGTTCACTGCTAACTAGCTAGCCATGTCTTAAAGCACCTTTTCCTGAGGGTGTTTCAGTGTTATAATTTCACTTGTATCTTTACTTTTTAAGCCAAAATGCGTCCATTCTCACTTTTCTGTCTACACAATGTGCCTGCTTGTAAGTACTCGGTGTGTGCGCGCTGCCGAACATGCTCGGGAACCGGTACTTTTCAAACAGAGGAGTGTAATACCGTTTTTGATTTATTAGTACCGCGATACCATACTAGTACCGGTATACCGTACAACCCTAGTCAGGATACTTCAATTGTTCCACCCCAAATGGAAAATGTGCAAGATTATGCAAAAAAAATACCAAATACAAAAAATAGCTTCACAAACTTGTTAACGTTTCGGCTCATGGGCCAGTGAAGAACTGAAGAGTTTTTTATACGTTGATAAATTGTAGTGGGCCACCGCGATTACATTTGGACCGCCAAATAAGGAGTCGACACTCCTTTTGTTCTGTTTTGGGAGGAAAAAAAAAATGTACTCCAAATTATGTTAACTTAAATATTGTCTAATGGCTGCACCGAATGATAATATAAATACATTTAATAAAGTCAAATACAAATAAGGCAACAAGAGAAGTAATCTACACTTCTCTTTTGTAAAGTAAATGTGAACAGCCGATATGGGCATCTACATCTACTATATGGTTGGCCTGAGAAGCTGGACAGGACAAAAATAAATAAATAAATAAATAAATAAATAAATAAATAAATAAAAAAAATAAAAAAAATATTGTCTAATTATGCAAAAATATATTATCAAACATTCAAACCATTTTTAAAATAAAAATAAATACTAATAGTAATGATTTCAAAGCAAGTTATCCATCAAATTGTGCAATGTAAAAGTAGCAATAGATTTCATGGTCAAATTGTGAAATTTACTGTGGTTTTTACAGCATTTTTCACTAAATGAAAAAAACTGTACTTTTTTTTTTTTACTGTAATAAACTGTGGTGCCTTTTTGGCATTTACAGTAATACACCGAAAAATCTAGAGTTGTTGATTTGCGGTAAAACAATTTTTTTAAAAAAGCCAAAAAAAAAACTGGCAGCTCAGGTGCCTAAATTTTACTGAAAAAAAGCAGTTTTTTAATTACAGTAAAAAAAAAGCAAATTTTACAGTAAAATTCTGGCAATTGGCCTGCCTTTTTTTTTTTTTACCATAAAAACAGCAGTACTGTTTTTCCATTTACAGTAATATACACTACATTTTGAGGTGAAATTATTGCAACTTACCATATTTTTTCTTACATTTTAGTTTAAAATCTACTAATAAAATGCATACAAAAATGGTGTAATAATAGTACTCACTGTTAGAAACGGCCCTCTGGGGCCAAACATAACTGGGACGTGGCCCTCAGTGAAAACCACTTTGACACCTCTGCTCTACCACCTCAAGGGTAAATGACGATTTCTTACAGGATGTTGGTCATACTAGCGTAGAAAACAGTTAACAGTTCATAAGAGAATACTACAGTAGTTCTTGCTTGCAATGAAAAAAGTGATGAGCGGATAATAATGCAGCTCAAGCGTTCGTGTCCATTCATGTCTGCAATCTACACTCTTGCTGACTCGGACATATTGTACTGAGCGGCCTGGACAGCCTGGAGATGCATGTACCAGACAACACACTGTGGTAGTCCAAAAAGGTTAATTAGGTCTTCAAAAAAATCATGCAATTTTTGTTATGCTTATTATTAACCTGACAGTTTCTGAGGGTTCATTTGCATATGAGACCAATTTTCCCCATTTCATGTCAGTCCTTAATTGGGAAGACATTGACAACTAATCTCTTTCCCTTCCGCTTCTTTTGTTACTGTCAACATAATGTCATTGTAGCCATGTTGCACACACATCATGAATACTACACTGTGGACAATAAACTGCAGTATGCACTTTATCCACCATATCAAATGGTCTTCATTCCACCCATATAGCCCTCTAAATCAGTGGTTCTCAACCTTTTTTCAGTGATGTACCCCCCTGTGAACATATTTTTGATTCAAGTACCCCCTAATCAGAGCAAAGCATTTTTGGTTGAAAAAAAGAGATAAAGAAGTAAAATACAGCACTATGTCATCAGTTTCTGATTTATTAAATTGTATAACAGTGCAAAATATTGCTCATTTGTTGTGGTCTTTCTTGAACTATTTGGAAAAAAAGATATAAAAATAACTAAAAACTTGTTGAAAAATAAACAAGTGATTCAATTATAAATAAAGATTTCTACTGTGGATAATGCATATGTTTAAGAGCTATTTCTTTATTCATAATCATGTTTGAATCAGCTCATATTTTTCCTTTAATTTTACTCTGTATATCTCTTTGTCTTCAGATTGCCTGTTTAGACAGGGTCGTAAACCATCAGGAATGTGAACACAACCCCCAAGTCTCTCTTCTTATCAGTGTTGAGAGGAGGGGGGGGGGGGGGGGCGGGGGGGGGGGGGGATGGGGGCTTTCTTTGTGTGAAAAGAGTTGCTTTTTCCTTTGGAATGCCAGATCAACTTGGGCTGCGCATTCGTATGTGTTGTTCGAGGCTGGTCTCTATTCTCAAATATTTGACAATAAAATTACAAAATACCTATTCTGTGCTGGGTGGTACCTTTGAGTCAGTTTATATGTCATCTAAGGAACTTGGGACTGACCAGCGTTTTACATCCCACTTGGAGGAACATCTGGTCAAACGCAACACTACACATAGAAGTAATCATCAACTTAAAGTGCCCTCTTTGGGGATTGTAATAGAGATCCATCTGAATTCATGAACTTCATTCTAAACATTTATTTTGTTGAAGTATTATTCAATAAATATACACTACTGTTCAAAAGTTTGGGGTCACCCAATTTTGTGGAATAGCCTTCATTTCTAAGAACAAGAATAGACTGTCGAGTTTCAGATGAAAGTTCTCTTTTTCTGGCCATTTTGAGCGTTTAATTGACCCCACAAATGTGATGCTCCAGAAACTCAATCTGCTCAAAGGAAGGTCAGTTTTGTAGCTTCTGTAACGAGCTAACGTGTTTTCAGATGTGTGAACATGATTGCGCAAGGGTTTTCTAATCATCAATTAGCCTTCTGAGCCAATGAGCAAACACATTGTACCATTAGAACACTGGAGTGATAGTTGCTGGAAATGGGCCTCTATACACCTATGTAGATATTGCACCAAAAAGCAGACATTTGCAGCTAGAATAGTCATTTACCACATTAGCAATGTATAGAGTGTATTTCTTTCAAGTTAAGACTAGTTTAAAGTTATCTTCATTGAAAAGTACAGTGCTTTTCTTTCAAAAATAAGGACATTTCAATGTGACCCCAAACTTTTGAACGCTAGTGTATTTATAAAGGATTTTTGAATTGTTGCTATTTTTAGAATATTTAAAAAAAAATCTCACATACCCCTTGGCATACCTTCAAGTACCCCCAGGGGTACGCGTACCCCCATTTGAGAACCGCTGCTCTAAATAACCATCCAAAAACTGCCAACAATACTCCATTGACATTTTGTGACCTAAATATTAACCAAGTATTAGTGATATTGTTGTCAGGTTCAAACACTGATGACATCTATTAAACAAGACAAGAAGCAAGGAATTAAACAGAGACATAATTCGAATTAGCTCAATTGAGGAGAAACGTCTGGGCTGTACTCTTGCACAGTGTCCCACCACGCTCTGACGAAAGATTGTACGCCTCCTCTTTTAATTGGACTTTCGCTGATTACGTGGCAACAGCTGTTTCTAAAGGAAGGGGGTCGTAAACAGCTGCTGCCTTTGGTCACAAAACAGTTCAAAGAACAGGTGCCTGGAGGGGGGTCCGGCCCTGCTTCCTCTCCGCTTTGTAGATCTCTGGTCAAGATAAAATCTTCCTGTGGATTACAATACATCAAAGAAATCAACACCTTCATGTCGCTTCTCATCCTACACAGTGGAGTTTTACAAGCCTTTTGATTGGTAAGATCAAAGACAGCTTTGGTGTGCTCGCCGGGAACTCATTGAAACACAACGTTTTGTGATAACTTCGATACAATTATTCTGACAATTGTTGTTATAAAACTAACTATTTTGATCAGAGAGGACTATCTGGCTTGTGCTGCTGCTGACATCATCAGCTGCTGAGCTGCTTTCTCGCCTCAGAGCTCGTGAAAGTTTAATCTACATCAGAGGTGTCAAAGTGGTTTTTACTGAGGGCCACATGGCAGTTATGTTTGGCCCCAGAGGGCCGCTTCTAACGGTGAATACTATTATTACACAATTTTCTTATGCATTTTATTAGTATATTTTTTAAAAACTAAAATGTAAAAAAAATATGGTAAATTGCAATAATTTCACCTCAAAATGTAGTGTTTATTACTGTAAAAAGAAAAACAGAACTGCTATTTTTATGTTAAAAAAAAAAAAGGCAGCTCAGTTGCCAGAATTTTACTTTAAAAATGTACATTTGTTTTTTTACTGTGAATAAAAAAACCTGAAATTTCACTGTAAAATGTTGGCACCTGAGCCGTCGGTTTGTTTGGGGTTTTTTTTAACCGCAAATCAACAACTGTAGATTTTTCCGTGTATTACTGTAAATGACAAAACGGCACCACAGTTTATTACAGTAAAAAAAAGTACAGTTTTTTTCATTTAGAGAAAAATGCTGTAAAAACCAAAGTAAATTTCACAATTTGACCATGAAATCTATTGCTACTTTTACATTGCACAATTTGATGGATCACTTGCTTTGAAATCATTATTAGTAGTATTTATTTCTGTTATTTCTTACAAAACCAAAGACCAGTGAATGTGTGTAAATTGTAAATAAAAACAGAATAAAATGATTTGCAAATCCTTTTCAACTTATATTCAATTGTATAAACTGCAAAGACACGATATTTAACGTTGCAACTGGTGAACATTTTTTGTAAATATTAGCTCATTTGGAATTTGATGATTGGAGCATGTTTAAAAAAAAGCTGGCACACGTGGCAAAAAAGACTGATGAAGTTGAGGAATGCTCATCAAAGACTTATTTGGAACATCCAACAGGTGAACAGGCTAATTGGGAACAGGTGGGTGCCATGATTGGGTATAAAAGTAGATTCCATGAAATGCTCAGTCATTCACAAACAAGGACGGGGCGAGGGTCACCACTTTGTCAACAAATGCCTGAGCAAATTGTTGAACAGTTTAAGAAAGTCAAGGAGCTATTGCAAGGAATTTAGGGATTTCACCATCTACGCTCCGTAATATCATCAGAAGGTTCAGAGAATCTGGAGGAATCACTACACGTAAGTGACCTTCGATCCCTCAGGCCGTACTGCATCAAAAAGCGACATCAGTGTGTAAAGGATATCACCACATGGGCTCAGGAACACTTCAGAAAACCACTGTCAGTGACTACAGTTGGTCGCTACATCTGTAAGTGCAAGTTAAAAGTCTACTATGCAAAGAGAAAGCCATTTATCAACAACACCCAGAAACGCCGCCGGCTTCGCTGGGCCCGAGCTCATCTAAGATGGACTGAAGCAAAGTGGAAAAGTGTTCTGTGGTCTGACGAGTCCACATTTCAAATTGTTTTTGGAAACTGTGGACGTCGTGTCCTCCGGACCAAAGAGGAAAGGAACCATCCGGACTGTTCTAGGCGCAAAGTTTCAAAAGCCAGCATGTGTGATGGTATGGTGGTGTATTAGTGCCCAAGACATGGGTAACTTACACATCTGTGAAGGCACCATTAATGATTATTTGCACAAGAAAAAACAAGTTTCTCAGTTGGAACATTAAATATCTTGTCTTTGCAGTCTATTCAATTGAATATAAGTTGAAAAGGATTTGTTGTATTCTCTTTTTATTTAGCATTTACACAACGTGACAACTTCACTGCTTTTGTTTATTTTTTTGTATATTTTGCATGTTGTCCTCCCAGTGTTGCAGGTGTTCTGATAATCAGCATGTGGGGGTGGGAGGGCGTGGCCTGCGGGCCTGCGGAGAAGCGGGGCGTGTCAGGACCGGCTTCGAGATTAGCGGCAGGTGCGTAGACGACACAGCTGTGAGTGTTTGTCTGATCACCTGTCGCTCTGTTAAAGGCAGCAGTCGGGAAGGAGAAAGGGGTGGTCGTTGGTGATGGCGGTTGGTGACACACGGGCATGAGTAAGAGCGAGAGCGAGAACAAGACAGACGACACTCTGGGGAAAACCATTCAAGCGCTCGAGCGAGAAGGAGAAGACTGACACAACCCGATGGCTGAAAAGCAAGACAAGAGACATATATTGAAAAATAAATCCTTGTATCAAACCATATCATGTCGGTAACTGGTGGTCCCAAGAACCCTGAAGCAAGAGGCTTCCACACAGCATATTCCTGAAGACATGCTAAATGGACTTTACTCTTTATTTTGCCCTGCACACGGCTTTAGTAGGTGAGCTTTACGATCAAGTTTGCACGTGTTCTATACATCAAGGTAGAGTTTCTATAGTTGAATTAGTCAGTGATAGCAACACACCATTGGTAGTCCAATAAACCTCCTTCATATGCCCTCTGTATTGTCTCCCCCAAAGACTGCGCGGCAGAGACTCTGCGTAAGTCCGAGGGCTGTTAGCAGATATTGATGTGCTGCCTTGAAGGGTAAAATTGGAGATAAATAATCTGCTGTCAGGCAGGTCCTGATACACATTTTCATAAGTGTCCTGCGTGCGCCACCGCTCTCGTCCCCGCGTTGTGACAGCTTCAGTATGTGTGAGTCCACGCTCTTGACTTTGTGCACGGAGGATTCCATCTGCGGCGGGCGGGCAAACGTCACATAAAACATTGTGACACGGGCGCTGATTAATAACACCTGTGTGAAAATGAAGTGTCGGACAAAGGCGAAAATGTTTTCACTTTGCAGGATTGTGTTTAATAAATAAAGTCGTACTGTATTTTTTGGACTATAAGGCGAAAACTCGACAGTGCGCCTTATAATGTACGGAATAATCGACCTTGAAGCTATTTTATTTGGTACATGGTGTAATGATAAGTGTGACCAGTAGATGGCAGTCACACATAAGAGATACGTGTAGACTGCAATACGACTCAAGTAAACAACACCAAAATGCTTAATTGAAAATATAGAACATTACACACGGCGCTTAAAAATCTATCAAAATGTTTTAGTACGACTTTGGTAAGCTATGAAGGATGGATTGTCGGAGCATTACGGCTAACATAGTCAGACGTACCGTGCTTCAACATACGAGTATTATTATGGTGTGTGTATCAGGTAACTGCAGGCTGAAAAAAACTGCCTAATTATTGCAACTCATAAACATTGTGGCTTTGAATATTCAGAACGCTCCTCTATCTTCTTGTTTTCTTAGTTTGCTTTTGTCAAACACAATTTGGCTGGCCATAAAAATCAGATTGTTTAAGTACCGTATATTTCGGACTACAAGGCGCACTTGAAATAATTTAATTCTCTCAGAAATCGACAATGCGCCTTCTAACCCGGTGCGCCTCATGTGCGGAATAATTCTGGTTGTGCTTACCGACCTCAAAGCTATTTTATTTGGTACATGGTGTAATGATAAGTGTGACCAGGAGATGGCAGTTACACATAAGAGATACGTGTAGACTGCAATATGAATCAAGTAAACAACACCAAAATGTTATATGTTTCATTGAAAATATAGAACATTACACACGGCGCTTAAAAATATATCAAAATGTTTTAGTACGACTTTGGTAAGCTCTGAAGGATGGATTGTCGGAGCATTACGGCTAACATAGTCAGACGTACCGTGCTTCAACATACGAGTGTATCAGGTAACTGCAGGCTGAAAAAAACTGCCTAATTATTGCAACCCATAAACATTGTGGCTTTGAATATTCAGTACGCTCCTCTATCTTCTTGTTTTCTTAGTTTGCTTTTGTCGGACACATTTTGGCTGGCCATAAAAATCAGATTGTTTAAGTACGGTATTTTTCGGACTATAAGGCGCACTTGAAATAATTTCATTCTCTCAGAAATCGACAGTGCGCCTTCTAACTCATGTGCAGAATAATTCTGGTTGTGCTTACCGACCTCAAAGCTATTTTATTTGGTACATGGTGTAATGATAAGTGTGACCAGGAGATGGCAGTCACACATAAGAGATACGTGTAGACTGCAATATGACTCAAGTAAACAACACCAACATGTTATATGTTCCATTGAAAATATAGAACGTTACACAAAAATGTATCAAAATGTTTTAGTACGACTTTGGTAAGCCATGAAGCCGCATCACATGATGGATTGTCGGAGCGTTACGGCTAACATAGTCAGACGTACTGTGCTTCAACATACGAGTATTATTATGGTGCTGAAAAAACTGCCTAATTATTGTAACTCATAAATATTGTGGCTTTGAATATTCAGTACGCTCCTCTATCATCTTGTTTTCTTAGTTTGCTTTGGTCGGACACATTTTGGCTGGCCATAAAAATCAGATTGTTTAAGTACCGTATATTTCGGACTATAAGGCGCACTTGAAATAATTTAATTCTCTCAAAAATCGACAGTGCGCCTTATAAACCGGTGCGCCTAATGTGCGGAATAATTCTGGTTGTGCTTACCGACCTCGAAGCTATTTTATTTGGTACATGGTGTAATGATAAGTGTGACCAGGGGATGGCAGTTACACATAGATACGTGTAGACTGCAATATGACTCAAGTAAACAACACCAACATGTTACATGTTCCATTGAAAATATAGAACGTTACACAAAAATGTACCAAAATGTTTTAGTACGACTTTGGTAAGCCATGAAGCCGCATCGCATGATGGATTGTCGGAGCGTTACGGCTAACATAGTCAGACGTACTGTGCTTCAACATACGAGTATTATTATGGTGCTGAAAAAACTGCCTAATTATTATAACTCATAAATAATGTGGCTTTGAATATTCAGTACGCTCCTCTATCATCTTGTTTTCTTAGTTTGCTTTTGTCGAACACAATTTGGCTGGCCATAAAAATCAGATTGTTTAAGTACCGTATATATCGGACTATAAGGCGCACTTGAAATAATTTAATTCTCTCAGAAATCGACAATGCGCCTTATAACCCGGTGCGCCTCATGTGCGGAATAATTCTGGTTGTGCTTACCGACCTCGAAGCTATTTTATTTGGTACATGGTGTAATGATAAGTGTGACCAGGAGATGGCAGTTACACATAAGAGATACGTGTAGACTGCAATATGACTCAAGTAAACAACACCAACATGTTACATGTTCCATTGAAAATATAGAACGTTACACAAAAATGTATCAAAATGTTTTAGTACGACTTTGGTAAGCCATGAAGCCGCATCGCATGATGGATTGTCGGAGCATTACGGCTAAAATAGTCAGACGTACTGTGCTTCAACATACGAGTATTATTATGGTGCTGAAAAAACTGCCTAATTATTGTAACTCATAAATATTGTGGCTTTGAATATTCAGTACGCTCCTCTATCTTCTTGTTTTCTTAGTTTGCTTTGGTCGGACACATTTTGGCTGGCCATAAAAATCAGATTGTTTAAGTACCGAATTTTTCGGACTATAAGGCGCACTTGAAATAATTTAATTCTCTCAAAAATCGACAGTGCGCCTTATAAACCGGTGCGCCTAATGTGCGGAATAATTCTGGTTGTGCTTACCGACCTCAAAGCTATTTTATTTGGTACATGGTGTAATGATAAGTGTGACCAGGAGATGGCAGTTACACATAAGAGATACGTGTAGACTGCAATATGACTCAAGTAAACAACACCAACATGTTATATGTTCCATTGAAAATATAGAACGTTACACAAAAATGTATCAAAATGTTTTAGTACGACTTTGGTAAGCCATGAAGCCGCATCGCATGGATTGTCGGAGCATTACGGCTAACATAGTCAGACGTACTGTGCTTCAACATACGAGTATTATTATGGTGCTGAAAAAACTGCCTAATTATTGTAACTCATAAATATTGTGGCTTTGAATATTTAGTACGCTCCTCTATCATCTTGTTTTCTTAGTTTGCTTTGGTCGGACACATTTTGGCTGGCCATAAAAATCAGATTGTTTAAGTACCGTATTTTTCGGACTATAAGGCGCACTTAAAATGATTTCATTCTCTCAGAAAGTACGACTTTGGTAAGCCATGAAGCCGCATCGCATGATGGATTGTCGGAGCATTACGGCTAACATAGTCAGACGTACTGTGCTTCAACATACGAGTATTATTATGGTGCTGAAAAAACTGCCTAATTATTGTAACTCATAAATATTGTGGCTTTGAATATTCAGTACGCTCCTCTATCATCTTGGGATTTTTCTTTATTTATTTTTTTGTCATAAAGAAATACAATCATGTGTGCTTACGGACTGTATCCCTGCAGACTGTATTGATTTATATTGATATATAATGTATATATTTATTTTTTTATGTTGATTTAATAAAAAATAAAAACAATAATGTTTTGTTTGTTTTTTTCTAAATTCTTGTGCGGCCCGGTGGTTGGTGATGTAGACCACAAGGAAGTATTTTACATTTAGAAAAAATCATAATATGACCCCTTTAATGCGCCTTATAATCCGGTGCGCCTTTTGTATGAGAAAAAACCTGAATAGACTCGCTCATCGGCAGTGCGCCTTTAAATCCGGTGCACCCTATGGTTCGGAAAATAGGGTAATTTGAAAGGACCTGAAGCAGATGGCGTCCTATTACTCTCTTGCAAAATTAACGTTTCATTCTTTATTGTTATGATGATTTCAAAAACGTATTATTCTGACATAATGTCTAAACGTAAGTGCCACAAGCGCTACATTTTTCCACCTCAGTTGGACAGTTTGGGGATGTTTCACAACGGAGAATAGATGTGGAGGAAAAAATAGTGAGCAAGCGAGGACAGGCTGCTGATAATGAAATGGTAATGAGACAGATGAGCACCAACACAAGTCTGCTCCCTCAGGTGTGCCCTTCTCATTAACTTGTCTGGAGACGGGGAGTGCAGTGAGGAGCGCAGAGGCTGGGTGACAAACAAGATTTGGCAGAGAGACGGAAGAAAGGATGAATGAGGGTGGATGGAAATTAAAACAGAAAATAAACACGTGGGTGGGTAAAATGCATGAGACGCTTCATCGGCGAAATTGAAACTGTTATCGCACCATTACCAGGTGATGTGTTGATTTAGATTGTACACACAGCGTAGCGCCTAATCAATGACACGGTATAAGTATTAGGACTCTTGGCCATGACACTTACTGGAGACAAAAAATAAAAAACAATCATGTAAGATGTTGGAGTCATAACAACTTCCACTGTTCAGTATTTTGTTCATAAAAACAGAAGGTGAGATGTATATTGATGTCGGATTAAACGACTGGCTTATTTTTTTTTACAAGTACATCACAAAGGTGTTTGATGGGGTTGAGTCAGGATTATTACTCAAGTAAAAGTAAGGAGTAGCCACCCAAATATTTACTTGAGTAAAAGTAAAAAGTATGTTGTGAAAAAACAACTCAAGTACTGAGTAACTGATGAGTAACCTGTTGGTTTAATGATGACGGCAACAAATAATGCACAAAAACATGAAAATAGCAATGAGCAAATTCAGAGCCAGGAATATCTCTTAAGCAACTAAAACAATAATATATATTAAATAATAATACATTAACATAAAAAAAATTAAGGCAAATTGAGCCACAATAACTTAACAGCAGTAAGCAGAGATTACAAAGGAAAGATTACAAAGGAAAATAACAAGTTAGCCTTTACGCAAACCATGAACTGAGGTGTGGGCTGCACCTGGGAACACACTGTGCACTTCTGATTGGTGTTTCTATGCATGTGTGTGTGTGTGTGTGTGTGTGTGTGTGTGTGTGTGTGTGTGTGTGTGTGTGTGTGTGTGTGTGTGTGTGTGTGTGTGTGTGTGTGTGTGTGTGTGTGTGTGTGTGTGTGTCTTTGTCTGTCTCTCTATGAGGCTGCAGTGCGCTAATAAATGTCCCCACACGATGTACATTTGACAGTGATTCATAGCAGGGAAGCTAACATCAGCCTACGGTGACAGCCAAAATATCTACTAACGTTACTTACCGCCATGTGCTTCCTCAAATTTGATGTTGAATTCATGTAAGCTAAGCTTGTTGTTTGCCGCTGAAACTTTATGTGTAGTTAATCATGTGACCGCCTGGCTCTGTTTGATCGGTGAAACGGAGTCAAACGTCACCAGTGACTGCATTTGATTGGTGAAACGGAGTCAAACGTCACCCGTGACTGCATTTGATTGGTGAAACTCAGTCATGCGATAGATCCTACTTTGAAGGTCTGTCTGACAAACCAAAACAAACAAAGCGTGCATTAACAGATGGATAAAAATTAGTAGCGAGTAGCGAGCTGAATGTAGATAAATGGAGCGGAGTAAAAGTAGCGTTTCTTCTCTATAAATATACTCAAGTAAAAGTAAAAGTTTGTTGCATTAAAACTACTCTTAGAAGTACAATGTATCCCAAAAGTTACTCAAGTAGATGTAACTGAGTAAATGTAGCGCATTACTGTCCACCTCTGGTCCCGATACCAATATTCATACCAAAATGTATTTTGATGCTTTTCGATACCGTTCGATACTTTTCTAAATAAAAGGGATCACAAAAAATGGCGTTATTGGCTTTATTTTGACAAAAAATCTTAGGGTACATTAAACATATGTTTATTATTGCAATTTAGTCCTTAAATAAAATAGTGAACATACTAGACAACTTGTCTTTTAGTCGTAAGTAAACAAACAAAGACTCCTAATTAGTCTATGCAGTAACATATTGTGTCATTTATACACCTATTATTTTGTCAAAATTATAAAGGACAATCTGTAAAAATGTATTATTAATCCAATTGCTCATTCACTGTTAATATCTGCTTATTTTAAGTTTGAACATGTTCTATCTACACTTCTGTTAAAATGTAATAATCACTTATTCTTCTGTTTGGATACTTTACATTAGTTTTGGATGACACCACACATTTAGGTATCAATCTGATACCAAGTAGTTACAGGATCATACATTGGTCATATTTAAAGTCCTCATGTGTCCAGGGACGTAATTCCTGAGTTTATAAACATAATATAAATTTTTTTTAAAGGAAGATTCTGTGATGATACAAAATATCAATGTTATCATAGTTGCATCGACTAGATACGCCTATTGTACTTGGTATCATTACAGTGGATGTCAGGTGTAGATCCACCCATGGCGTTTGTTTACATTCAGGCACGCTAGCTTTTGTTAGTGGTGACGCCGGTGAGCTATTGTAGCCTCCTATGGTGTGTAGTGAAGCATGTTTAGCTATTCCTCGTCCTGCAGTGATAATGATACTTGTAAGAAACTCACTTTATTTGTCGCCATGGAGGCGAGGATTAGTTATTTCGAAGTAGCTAAAACACTGCCGACTTCCTGTGGACGTCTCAGTGTTATAGCTTCACCTTTATCTTTAGTTTTAAAGCCAAAATGTGTCCGTTCTCCCTTTTCTGTCTACACACTGTGTCTGCTTGTAAGTACTCTGTGATTGTGCGCTGCCGAACATGCTCCTCTGCTCATTAAACCAGCAATGTCACGACATGACGACGGCGCCCCGTTATGCCTGTAAAAAAAAAATATGGCGAACCAGTACTTTTCAAACAGAATATAGTACCGTTTTTGATTCATTAGTACTGCAATACTATACTAGTGCCGGTATACCGTACAACCCTAGTACACGCTTTTGTATGGATTGCACACTCTGTTTACCGCGTGGTATTTGGATCTTAGTAAATCATGGCCTAAGTCTGGACCCAGACACCGTCCTGTACAGACCTGGACCTTTCGTCAATTAATTACTTAAGAAATTTAAGTTCTAACAGAGCGCTTATATTTAACTTTATTGGACTTTACGGTACTGGTTGATTGGAGCAGCAAATACACTGACCGATTGAAGTGAAGTCATCACACATGAAACTGCTCAGCCAATCAAATCTGTAAATATGGCCACTTGAAATGCAGAGACAGACCGAAGAGAAGACCAGCGAATGACAAGGAGAAATGAGTGATTTCCATTGAAATAAGAAGGAAAGAAGTGAGATGTACGCAGCGAGAGGACAGAGACGGGTAAGCATTAGTGGGGAAAGAAGAGCAATACGTGGGTCCCCTGCTTATTACCTTTGATCTGACCACTGGAGAACGTGGACAGGTAGAGAGAGGACAGAGTATTCCGTGACTGAGTCGAGACAACAGAATAATAAATACACATGGCACTCTGTAAGAAGAGGACAGCTTTCAAACCAGAATGTATCAACTTATTTATGTTCATTCTTTCCTCTGGAAGCACACGAGAAGTGTGTCTCATGTTCAGAGACAGTGGCTCTAATGGTAAATGGTAAATGGGTTATACTTGCATAGCGCTTTTCTACTTTCAAGGTACTCAAAGCGCTTTGACACTATTTCCACATTCACCCATTCACACACACATTCACACACTGATGGCGGGAGCTGCCATGCAAGGCCCTAACCACGACCCATCAGGAGCAAGGGTGAAGTGTCTTGCTCAAGAACACAACGGACGTGACTAGGTTTGTAGAAGCTGGGGATCGAACCAGGAACTCTCAGGTTGCTGGCACGGCCACTCTCCCAACCGCGCCACGACAATGTCAAATGCCACAAAGTTTCTGTCCAAACATACATACTCACGTCTGAACTAATTACCGGGGTTAATTTTGTGCCGACCCCCAGCGATATCACTCAACACTTGCTTTGTTGATTGAGCGACTGATGTCCCTCTGCGGCAGCTACATATCCACAATAGAGGCGCTATGTCGGCAGCAGTGAACCGGAAAAACCTGAAGCAACTACCGAAGAAGAAACGGATCGAATCCCGCTACTTGGTGCATAACGTTGATCGCCGTAACAAGTGGATTTCTGCCATACGGAGCATGATACGGAGGGATCACTGGACTCCTACAGAACACTCCAGACTGTGCTGTGAACATTTTGTCTCTGGTAAGTGAACACAGCTAGTAGTGTTAGCTTCCCTTTCCAACCTTTTCTGACTAATCATAATAGATGGATTGATTGAAGAATTGATTAGAAGTTTGCATAGGCTCAGGTAGAGTTTCATGACGGTACAGATTGACTGGTACAAGGTCAACTAAAATAACTCGTCCACAGAGTTATTGTTAGGGCGTTGATCGCCGTAACAAGTGGATTTCTGTCATACGGAGCATGATACGGAGGGATCACTGGACTTCTACAGAACACTCCAGACTGTGCTGTGAACATTTTGTCTCTGGTAAGTGAACACAGCTAGTAGTGTTAGCTTCCCTTTCCAACCTTTTCTGACTAATCATAATAGATGGATTGATTGAAGAATTGATTAGAAGTTTGCATAGGATCAGGTAGAGTTTCATGACGGTACAGATTGACTGGTACAGGGTTAACTAAGAGGAGTTACCCCAAGAAAGCATTACAAGCCTGTAGTGTTTAGAGTAACGTTTATGTTTTTTAGCGTTGCAGTTATGGCAGGCAAAATCAGCGACTACTTTAAGAAGCGATCTGGCGAGGAGGAATGTCAAGAGTCCAGGTGGAACACAGCAGAGAAATGCAGTTCAAATGTAATCATTCATGGTGGTGACAACATGTGGACATTTTTGTCCACAGAGCGCCTGAAGGCTGCTTCAAAATTATCTATGAGTGTCTCAAGCAAAAGTGGCCCCACCACACAAGCGAGGAGCCCATCATTCTCTTATGCAAACGCTTAGACCTCAGGTGTTAAACTCAAGGCACGAGGGCCAGATCTGGCCCGCCACATCATTCTATCTGGCCCGCAAACACCTGGAAAAGATATGTGTCGATAAAGTACTTCATATTTTCCTCACTAAATGTAATAGATTTTTTTTATTTTGACAGAAAAAATATTGTACTGCTTGAAATTGCATACCATTTAAATTTTAATAGTATCCATTATTGCAACAAACGTGTCCTGGTTCTTCCCCGTGGCCTCTTACCGGTCGGACGTACCCTGAACACCTCCCTAGGGAGGCGTTCGGGTGGCATCCTGACCAGATGCCCGAACCACCTCATCTGGCTCCTCTCCATGTGGAGGAGCAGCGGCTTTACTTTGAGTTCCCCCCGGATGACAGAGCTTCTCACCCTATCTCTAATGGAGAGACCCGCCACCCGGCGGAGGAAACTCATTTGGGCCGCTTGTACCCGTGATCTTGTCCTTTCAGTCATAACCCAAAGCTCATGACCATAGGTGAGGATGGGAACGTAGATCGACCGCTAAATTGAGAGCTTTGCCTTCCGGCTCAGCTCCTTCTTCACCACAACGGATCGATACAGCGTCCGCATTACTGAAGACGCCGCACCGGTCGATCTCACCATCCACTCTTCCCTCACTCGTGAACAAGACTCTGAGGTACTTGAACTCCTCCACTTGGGGCAGGGTCTCCTCCCCAACCCAGAGATGGCACTCCACCCTTTTCCAGGCGAGAACCATGGACTCGGACTTGGAGATGCTGATTCTCATCCCAGTCGCTTCACACTCGGCTGCGAACCGATCCAGTGAGAGCTGAAGATCCTGGCCAGATGAAGCCATCAGGACCACATCATCTGCAAAAAGCAGAGACCTAATCCTGCAGCCAACAAACCAGGTACTTGACCTCCTCCACTTGGGGCAAGATCTCCACCCTTTTCCGGGCGAGAACCACGGACTCGGACTTGGAGGTGCTGATTCTCATCCTATTACTGTATATTGAAAAAAACTGAAACATTTTTGCGTGAAAATTCTGGCGCATGGTCAGGATTGTACCACCTCTGCTTCAATTTGAGCCAGGAAAAACCCTGATGTCACAAAAACAAAGCACTCACAAAGCCTAATGTAAACATCTACCGTGATCTGTCAATCAGTACTAACCTATTTTCCAGAAAAATGTTCTGTATCTATTTGAATTTAGAAGACCTCTGCTCCAGAAGGTGCCTGGTGAGGGACGGATGGTTTGTCCGCAAGCGAGAAGAAACTTGGCTTTATCAGCCCAGGTTTTCGTTCTGAGTGTGAGAGTCGGGGCAGTGGATGTGAGATGTGTGCAGGTAGAAGCTCTTGGATGAATTGGTGTTACCACGTGGTAATAAAGCCAAAGGCACATTAGCACACAAGTCACACTCGCTGGCATCCGTTACACACATTTATCACAGCTGACTAGAGCGAGCTATATAATAACCAATGATATATGTCTTATCTTTCAAATCAGCGCTTTCTTACGAGGAGCAAACGTCAAAAAAGTTGCCCGCGTGTGCAAAATGAAATCAGCACCCGTAAGTCAATAACTTGTCATAACATGAGATAAAGTTGCACATTTCTTATGACACAAAACAAAAAGCTCAGTGTTGCCCGTCCACACAAACACGGCAAGGGCCTGATTTACTAAGATCCAGACACCACGCGCTAAACAGCATGTGCAAACTATAATTGAGTGGGCGTGTTGCATGCCATTCCATTTTGTCCACAAGCGATGCTGAGATCATTATCCATGCGTTCGTTACGTCTTGTCTCGATTACTGTAACGTTTTATTCTCGGGCCTCCCTATGTCTAGCATTAAGAGATTACAGTTGGTACAAAATGCGGCTGCTAGACTTTTGACAAAAACAAGAAAGTTTGATCATATTACGCCTATACTGTATATACCTTTATATACATATATATATATACCTATACTGGCTCACCTGCACTGGCTTCCTGTGCACCTAAGATGCGACTTTAAGGTTTTACTACTTACGTATAAAATACTACACGGTCAAGCTCCTGCCTATCTTGCCGATCGTATTGTACCATATGTCCCGGCAAGAAATCTGCGTTCAAAGACCTCCGGCTTATTAGTGATTCCCAGAGCCCAAAAAAAGTCTGCGGGCTATAGAGCGTTTTCTATTCGGGCTCCAATACTATGGAATGCCCTCCTGGTAACAGTTAGAGATGCTACCTCAGTAGAAGCATTTAAGTCTCATCTTAAAACTAATTTGTATACTCTAGCCTTTAAATAGACTCCCTTTTTAGACCAGTTGATCTGCCGTTTCTTTTCTTTTCTACTCTGCTCCCAACCAGGGGTGGACCGCTAGCCTGTGCATCGGATGGGGACATCTCTACGCTGCTGACCCGTCTCCGCTCGGGATGGTTCCTGCTGGCCCCACCATGGACTGGACTTTCGCTGATGTGTTGGACTTTCACAATATTATGTCAGACCCACTCGACATCCATTGCTTTCGGTCTCCCCTAGAGGGGGGGGGGGGGGGGGTTACCCCACATATGCGGTCCTCTCCAAGGTTTCTCATAGTCATTCACATTGACGTCCCACTGGGGTGAGTTTTCCTTGCCCGTATGTGGGCTCTGTACCGAGGATGTCGTTGTGGCTTGTACAGCCCTTTGAGACACTTGTGATTTAGGGCTATATAAATAAACATTGATTGATTGATTGATTGATTCATAGTGTTGATAAATCACACCGTGTGTGCTAAATATTAGCATCTTTTCCTCCCAGTGTTGTGGGAATTTTGATGCTAAACATGTATATTTTTCAGACTAATGAAGACTGAGACGCACAATGGATTGCACGCCTTATTCTACTCACTTAACCGACACAATCCATTTCGCAAACTTTTAGTAGGTCAGCTTTGCATGTTTTAATACACGCCAACCTTTAGTGAATCAGGCCCTCGGAGCGCGGTCCGCCATTTAGTGATCCCTGTTTAAAAGGCACACACTGAAAGTCAAATGTATTATAGTACGGAGAAAAGCCACAGTTACATTGCAGTCCTGTGGGAAATGTAATGTTTTCTGATCCCTCTGCCTGGGCCAATTATCAATAAGTAAATGTATTGAACCCTGGTCAGCACTTGCTCAACCTGCTGCAATCAGTTAAGAGACTTCAGTCACACAAGAGCAGGACGAAGTTAAAAACAGTTTTTAGCCATTAGGATATAAAACCTGTCCTAATAGCTTACACAGTTGTTCTCTGTTGCACTGTTTATTTTTGACATGTTTTTTATTGTTTTAACTGCACCTACCAAAGCAGCCACCTGGAACCATCATGCTTGTTGACAACTAAGGGTAATTGTTTTCTTTGTCCCTCGCTTTCAAACAGGATACAAGAGGTTTCACTCTGTGCATCGCTCTCAGCACCTGTGTGTGATCGTTCAACAGCAGAATTTAATTAATTAAATCTTTGTCACTGTGAATGGAGGCCGGACTGTTAGCGACAGAGACTCGCTCGTCACGACTCGCTGGTGAGAAGCAAATTAGGACGGTAACACAAATTAGGAAGAAAACAGATGATTACAAAGCCAACTGTCCCATGGCGGGAATATTCCGGTTTCAAACCAAATGAGCAAGATCAGCCTTTCAATATGGAAAAACGAGCCAATATGCCAAATGTGTTGGCAGGAAAACATCTGACCCAGTCTTTGCAACGAGGGGCACTCCAAGATGTTTTTTATTGGATTACAATGTTTGCTAACAGAGATTAAGAGCCCATTTTATTTTCATTGTTTGTTTATTTATTTAGGATAATTACCGTATTTTCTGGGCTACATAGCGCACCGGTATTTAAGCCGCACCCACCAAATTTCAAGATAAAAACATATTTTTACAAATACTAGCTGCATCGGACAATAAGCCGTAAATATTTTGTATTATTTACATACTGTATTTGTCAGACTATAAGTCGCAGTTTTTTTCATAGTTTGGTGCGACTTATACTCAGGAGCGACTTGTGTGTGAAATGATGAACACATTAGCGTAAAATATCAAATAATATTATTGAGCTCATTCACGTAAGAGACTAGACGTATAAGATTTCATGGGATTTAGCGATTAGGAGTGACAGATTGTTTGGTAAACGTATAGCATGTTCTATATGTTATAGTTATTTGAATGACTCTTACCATAATATGTTACGTTAACATACCAGTTGGTTATTTATGCCTCATATAACGTACACTTATTCAGCCTGTTGTTCACTATTCTTTAGACATTTTAAATTGCCTTTCAAATGTCTATCAAATAAATTTCCCCCAAAAATGCGACTTATACTCCAGTGCGACTTACCGTATTTCCTTGAATAGCCGCCGGGGAGCTAATTCATTTAAAACCTCTTCTCACTCCTGCGCTTACCAAAAGCATGCGGGATGGGCAAGCATGCGCTAATTATTTTAAAACCTCTTCTCAGTCCGGCGCTTACCTTATCATGAAAAGCACATTTAATAAAATAAAACGTTATTATGGTCTTACCTTTACTTATAAATGATGTGCATGTGCAGCTGCTTCTGATCAAAGGCAGTCTTCCTTATCTTTCTTCAGTTTTAAAAGTCTCTGGAGAAATTCCTTTAATTATTACCTCCTGCTTCGATTGAAAGTCCAGTTTAGAAAACTGTGCAAGCAAACGATCGCTGCTCACGCTTGCTGCTTGTTGTCTTCTTCTGCAGCACTGGTAGTCGCAAGAAAGATCTCTAGCGTCCTCTACCGACAGGAGGCGGGAGTCATTTAATGACTCATATTTGACCCGGCGGAAGTGCCAAGCATGCGCTAATTATTTTGCGAAACGAGTTTGACCCGGCTGTAATTCTAGGCAGGCGAATACTATATTCCCAGCGGCAATTCAAGGAAATACGGTATACAGTATATGTTTTTTTCCTTCTTTATTATGCATTTTCGGCCGGTGCGACTTATACTCCGGAGCGACTTATACTCCGGAGCGACTTATACTCCGAAAAATACGGTACCTTATTTTTGATTTTTCCCAAAGACAGCAGTAAAACGGCTAATCAAACAAAATAGAAGTCATCGTCACGGAGCTGCGGAAGCTAGCTCTCCAATCAGCTAAACAGACTCAGTCAGTTACTCCGCGGTGACGTTTTGGTGAATTCACAAAACTAGAACAATACAAAAAGAATGATATTTTAAGTTAATACTACTAACACATACACTTGCTATTGTGCATATGCACTAATGCTAATGATATTAGCACATACAAATATGCATGAAAACACTCCTACAGACATCACGCATTGGACGGTTTAGGAAGTATGAATTGTTTTTGTTATATTATAAAACTTACAAACATTTGGAATGATGAATTAAGAATCCTTTCGGAAAGAAACACTACGGACAAATATACTTCTGACACGGAACAGGAAGTACATTGTCAACCCACAGCACCTGCAGTAAGCAAACTCGTCCAAAAGACGGCGCCGTAGCACAAACAATAACACACCTTTTTAGTGTCTCCGTCAGTATAATATGAAAATGACGAAAAAGATCCGTTGGACGGTTTAGTAATATGAATTGTTTTAGCTATATTGTAAAACTTACAAACAATTGGAGTGATGAATTAAGAATCCTTTCAAGAAGAAACGCTATGGACAAATATACTTCAGACATGGAACAGGAAGTACCTTGTCAACCCACAGCACCCGCAGTAAGCGTACCCGTCCAAAAGACGGCGCCATAGCACAAACAATAACACACCTTTTTAGTGTCTCTGCCAGCATAATATGAAAACTATTTGACAAATACAAAACATTACAAAAAATCCACACATTAGCTGGACCGTTTTATAAAAAAAAGTAGCAGCTTATAGTCCGGAAAATATGATTAAAAGCTATTTGCCCTTTCTAAATGCAATGGTAAAAAATACTAATGAAAATTACTTTTATTGCGTTTGAAAGGGTTACTTGCATTATTTATATTAAATATTATGGTTACATTAGTGCTGAATTTGGTTTTAAAATAATGCTGACAGCCTGACAATAATATCGCTGTGGGACAAGATATTGTCCAGCAAAATAAGTTATCGGCAAAATCAAACTGACCTATTACTGTATTTTCCGGACTATAAGGCACACCTAAAATCCTTTTTTTCCCCTCAAAAATCGACAGTGCGCCTTATAGCCTGGTGTGCCTAATGTACGCAATAATTCTGGTTTTGCTTACTGGCTTCGAAGCAATTTTATTTGGTACATGGTGTAATGATAAGTGTGACCAGTAGATGGCAGTCAAAGAGATAAGAGATATGTGTAGACTGCAGTATGATGGCAATATGACTCAAGTAAACAACACCAACATTTTATATGTTCCATTGAAAACATAGAACATTACACACGGCGCTCAAAAATCTATCAACATGTTTTAGTAGGACTTTGGTAAGCTGTGAAGCCACACCGCTTGATGGATTGTACTGTGCTTCAACATAGGAGTATTATTATGCTGTGTGTATAAGGTAAGACAGTGTTTCCCACACATTCATTTATTTGTGGCGGCCCGCCACGAAAGAATTACGTCCACCACAAATTTAAAAAAAATTGTTTTTAAATATATATATATATATATATATTTTTTTTTTGTTGTTGTCCTGTCCAGCTTCTCAGGCAAATCATATAGTTGAGGTAGATGCCCATATAGGCTGTTCAGATTTACTTTACAAAAGTGTAGGATACTTCTCTTGTTGCCTTATTTGTATTTGACCACTACTGTTTTCTGTTTATTTGTTACTGACTGTGGCAGGACACCTCTGCCTCTGTTTCACTTTATGTTGCTGGTAAATAATATGGTTGTAGTAGTAGGCTACAGTTAAATTATTTAGTATGCACTAATTAAAGGGGCAGAGCTTTAAGAGACATTTTAGCTTTTGTATTTTATAAGATATATATTTTTGTAAGAACCACAATTAATAAATATATTTCAGTGAATAACTTATTGTTCAAATCTGTATATAAATATGTACATAAAGTGTTGTAATTATAATAGAATGGATGAATGGATGGACGTTTAAAACAAAACTGTTATTATTAATTAGTAAGTATACATTTTTTGAGCCTTTTTAGAGAAAATCATATCATTGTAGTAAATTATGTAAATTACTCCATGATGTCATGTTGACCACACCCATAGCCACGCCCCCACCGCCACAGGTATCTTGGCAGTTTATGGGAAACACTGTAAGACATATTATCTGGTGTTTTGCTTCACAATATTATGCAAAAGAAACTTTTCTTACCTTCTGGTACCTGCTGATCTGTATTTGGGATCTGCATAAATTCTGAAAAATTGCGCGAGTCTGCCTTTGTAGTCCGTGCCAACACTGTAGTCGATAAGCTTCTTCTTTTTCTCTATCTTCTTGTTATGTGACATTCATCCTCCACTGTTGCCATTTCTAATATAAAGTAGTGTAAAGTTCTTACTTATATCTGTCAGTAAACTCGCCATGAAAGCGTTAAAACATACCGGTGTAGTGAGTTTACATTATTCACCCAAGGAACTTTAGTTATTAGAATGTTCCGGTCGGACGGTTTTTCACGGGACACATTTCCGGCCTTGTTGTTGTTTCCGGATGAGGAGATGCTGCTCCGTTATTGATTGAAGTAAAGTGTGAATGTCATTAAAACAGTTAGCGCCATCTTTTGACACTTCTTCCACTCCCGTCCTTGCACGCTACACCGCTACAACAAAGATGACGGGGAGAAGACGCCGTCCAAGGTGAGCCACGTAAATAAGACCCGCCCACAAAACGGTGCATCCTGAAGAGACTGTCAGAAAGCGACTTGAAGATGATGTGTAAAACATCATCTATGCAACATTTTGAGCAAAGAGCCACCATTACATGTTATGTAGAGCAGTGTTTTTCAACCTTTTTTGAGCCAAGGCACATTTTTTTCATTAAAAAAATACGGAGGCACACCACCAGCAGAAAAGATTAAAAAATGAAACTCCACCACGTTGTCGTGCCTTATTTTGAGTTTGTTGTTGTTTCCTGTGTGTAGTGCTTTAGTCCCTGTCTTGCGCTGTTATTTTGGTGACCCTTCCTGTTTTGTTGACGTTCTCCTGTAGCAGCTTCACGCCTTCCTTTGAGTGCTATTGCCCGCACCTGCTTTGTTTCTGCAATCAAGACTATTTAAGTTGTGCGTACACTATCCTTCTTAGTGGGGACATTGTTGATTGTCATGCCATGTACGGATGTACTTAGTGGACGCCGTCTCTGCTCCACACGCTGTAAGTTTTTGCTGTCGTCCAGCATTCTGTTTCTGTTAACTTTGTAGCCAGTTCAGTTTTACCTTTGTTTTACATAGCCATGCCTATGCTTCAGTGCCTTTTCCTAGCGGGACTTGCCTTTTGTTCATTTTTGGTTTAAGCGTTACATACCTTTTTACCTGCACGCTGTCTCCCGCTGTGCTCTGCATATTGGGATCACGACAAACCATCCTCGACGCGTTCCGACTTCTACACAGCAATGAACTACCTGCTGCCACCTACTGGTATGGAGTATTACATGGTTACCCTGCCAAGCTCTACACAGCACAGGCACTAGACAACGGCACATTATTACAGCGGGACGGCGTGGCGAAGTTGGTAGAGTGGCCGTGCCAGCAATCGGAGGGTTGCTGGTTACTGGGGTTCAATCCCCACCTTCTACCATCCTAGTCATGTCCGTTGTGTCCTTGGGCAAGACACTTCACCCTTGCTCCTGATGGCTGCTGGTTAGCGCCTTGCATGGCAGCTCCCGCCATCAGTGTGTGAATGGGTGAATGTGGAAATAGTGTCAAAGCGCTTTGAGTACCTTAAAGGTAGAAAAGTGCTATACAAGTATAACCCATTTATCATTATTTATTTATCATTATCATTATTGATTTGCAAAAAATATTTTTTGGACCAATTAGGTGAAGTTGCATAATTTCCCACGGCACACCAGACAATAACTCACGGCCCACTAGTGTGCTGCGGCACAGTGGTTGGAAATCACTGATGTAGACCAGAAGGAAGTATTTTACATTTAGAAAAAAATTAATAATAATATCACTCCTTTAAAGGCCTACTGAAATGAATTTTTTTTATTTAAACGGGAATAGCAGATCCATTCTATGTGTCATACTTGATCATTTTGCGATATTGCCATATTTTTGCTGAAAGGATTTAGTATAGAAAATCGACGATAAAGTTCGCAACTTTTGCTCGCTGATAAAAAAAGCCTTGCCTGTACCGGAAGTAGCGTGACGTCACAGGAGCTAGTATTCCTCACAATTCCCCGTTGTTTACAATGGAGCAAGAGAGATTTGGAGCGACAAAGCGACGATTACCCCATTAATTTGAGCGAGGATGAAAGATTCGTAGATGAGGAACGTTACAGTGAAGGACTTGAGAGGCAGTGATGGACGTATCTTTTTTCGCTCTGACCGTAACTTAGGTACAAGCTGGCTCATTGGATTCCACACTCTCTCCTTTTTCTATTGTGGATCACGGATTTGTAATTTAAACCACCTCGGATACTATATCCTCTTGAAAATGAGAGTCGAGAACGCGAAATGGACATTTAAAGTGACTTTTATCTCCACGACAATACATCGGTGACACACTTAGCTACTGAGCTAACGTGATAGCATCGTTCTCAAATGAAGATAGAAACAAAAGAAATAAACCCCTGACTGGAAGGATAGACAGAAGATCAACAATACTATTAAACCATGTACATGTAACTACACGGTTAAAAATTATCAGCCTGGTAAGGCTTAACAATGCTGTTGCTAACGACGCTAAGGTTAATTCAGCAACTTAGCAACCGGACCTCACAGAGCTATGATAAAAACCTTAGCGCTCCACCTACGCCAGCCAGCCCTTATCTTCCCATCAACACCCGTGCTCATCTGCGTTCCAGTGATCGACGGCGCGACGAAGGACATCATCCGTGGGTTTGCCGGAAAGCATCGGCTAGGCGTAGTAAGTAGTCCTTGTTGTGTTGCTGTAAGTATTGTACTTAGCCGCTAATACACCGATCGATCCCACCTACAACGTTCTTCTTTGCAGCCTCCATTGTTCATTAAACAAATTGCAAAAGATTCACCAACACAGATGTCCAGAATACTGTGGAATTTTGTCGAAGAAAACAAGAGGTTTTTGTATCGGGTCAGATGGGGCCCAACCACTTCCGTGGATTTTGTGACGTCACACGCATAAATCATATCCAAAGGAGTTTTTCAACCGGAAGTGTGGCGGGAATTTTAAAATGTCACTTTATAAGTTAACCCGGCCGTATTGGCATGTGTTGCAATGTTAAGATTTCATCATTGATATATAAACTATCAGACTGCGTGGTCGCTAGTAGTGGCTTTCAGTAGGCCTTTAATGCACCCTATAATCCGGTGCGCCTTATATATGAAAAAAGATTGAAAATAGACCATTCACAGGCAGTGCGCCTTATAATACGGTGCGCCCTATGGTCCGGAAAATAGGGTGCATTTAGGTGAGTATCTGCATAAAGATGAAGAGAGATGAACTTTCCCTCAAGGCATCAATGGAACAAGAATAATAATTGTTGGATTTGAGCATAAATTACCTTAAACTCTGTCTCAATGTTGGCAAGTCTGGCCAGCTCGTTGCTGAGCTCCAGGGCCGTCAACACGGGATCTTCACTGCTGAGTGACAAGTAAGCTGCACTGGCCAGGCCTTTGTATGCGTTCATTCTGGAGCGCGAGTGACTAAATGAGTCCTTCTTCTGATTCTCCACACATTCTAAGCACATGCAGAAGTAGTCGTGCGGTCTCTCTATGCGGGCGCCCTTGGTCAAGAGAATGTGGACTACCTCGTACTCCTGGCAGTGAGCAGCCAGAATGATGGGCGTGACGTCGTGCGAGAAACGTGTCCCGTCCTCGTCGTAAGCGTAGAAGTCATCATCGCGCATCTCTTGCTCCAGAGGACTCAAAGCCAGGCGCAGACCGCCGCTGAAGGCAGGGTGACCGAGGATGGCTTCCACGATGCGCACGTACCCTTTGGAAATAGCCAAAAGCAGACCGTCTCCGATCCTCGCCAACCCATCCTTCTTCAGCAGCAGCTCGGTCACCTCCAGATGCTCATTTCCAACGGCGAGTTGCAATGCATTCTGGCCCATGTAGTCCACGCAGTTGAAGTTGAGGGTTTTGGATTCCTCCAGCATTTTGCGCACCACAGGAATATTCCCATACTCGGCGGCGTCCATAAAGCGTTCCTCTTCTGCAGTGAGAGCCGAACCGCGCTCGTTGAACATGTAGGCTGGGCCTCGCACTGCCTGGCGACGCCCCTTCTCCCTCAGCGTGGTGTGGCGGCGGTGCATAGCCTCCACCCTGCAGACAAGGAGAGGATATGGCGAGGAACAATTAAAAAGGGCGGAAAAAGACATCATTTAATGCACCGTACTTTATGGAATAACACGGGCGAAGAAAGTAATTACCGCCTCCTTAAATTGACGTACTTTACGACCGGGGGCCGGCCAAACTCAATCAGCAGTGTTTAACACAGACTTGTTTCCCTTGCAGTCACCAAAGCATTTGTCACGTATGAGTCGGAACTGCAATCAGGGTCAAAGCTCATCAAGCGGTGAGTGAAAGGTCAAAGCCTCTGACTGAGAGATGATGCTGTCACTATAACCGTCACACGCGCATGACGAATCTGTACTCAACACAAATGACGCCATCAATAAATGCAAATTTGCAAGCATGACCCCACTATTTTTGACATTGTTTACTCAGGAGAACGTTCACGGGCTCATGTCAAGCCCTTTTTTCAGGGGAAAACACTTAGTGGTAATGCAACTGCAGTACGGGAAAATCCATTTTTAAAAAAAAAAAAAAGGTCCCCTGGATGCCATGGCCGAACTCTCTGACCTACGCAGTTAACAAAAGCCCCAATTCTGCTTTAAAAAGGAAGATTAAAGAGGCCAGGGATGAAACCCTCACTTGCCCGCTGATTTATGTTCCAGAAGACTGTGGTTCAAACTACAGAACGGATGTGAGCGTGGAAACGAAGAGAACTAACTGAAAGATACGCCCGCAACAGAGGCACACCATAAAGGCTGTGCAGAAGGAGGAAGTAACCCATGACTGGCAGGTAATGAACTCTGCAGTAAAAAAGGGATTGGGTGCAGGTCCTTTGCTCCACAGACAGATTGCAGTATGTTGGAGGTGAGCTTGTTAGGCTACTTTTTACATTGCCACTTTAATTTGACATACCAAGATATGTCTGTCAGGGTAAATACATGATAAAATGATAAATGGGTTATACTTGTATAGCGCTTTTCTACCTTCAAGGTACTCAAAGCGCTTTGACAGTATTTCCACATTCACACACACATTCACACACTGATGGCGGGAGCTGCCATGCAAGGCGCATAACCAGCAGCCATCAGGAGCAAGGGTGAAGTGTCTTGCCCAAGGACACAACGGACGTGACTAGGATGGTAGAAGGTGGGGATTGAACCCCAGTAACCAGCAACCCTCCAATTGCTGGCACCAGGCCCGGCCCTAACCAATCTGGCGCCCTAGGCAAGATGTTAGGTGGCGCCCCCCCCCCCCCCCACATCGGCAGTGAAGTGTATATACTCACAAGAAACCAAATAGCTTTGTCCTTGACCTTTTTTTTTTACTTAAAGAAAGCAAATTAACAATCAGAATAGTTAACAAGATAAAAAAAAAATATGGATAAATAAATGAATACAAAAAATAAAAAATGAATATATGAAATACAATATTTTTTACATACATAAACACAAAATAAAACGTGTCAACAAGTTGCATAAAATAAATTAAAAATACAATATAAATAAGGCACTGCACAAAACAAGATATCAAACCAGTATGACTTTAACAACTGTATTACAAAAAAGGGGATCCTACAGAGTTCTCTATTTGTGCTTTTTAATATTGCATTAACTAGAATGACTTACAAATGACTGTACACCAGGGAGTACTGTAATTACCTAATGTTACATTATTATTTTCCATAACAATTTAGCCCCCTCCACAATATTAACCCGACGTTAAAACAGAACTAGCTATTTATTGATTAGCAATTGCCGAATCATGTAACATTAGCTTAATGCTAAAAAAGCCAGGTTACTATCACATTCTGTAACAGACAAATAATTTCATGTAGGCTAACGTTACCTACCTGCTACCTCTGTCTTTTTCTCGTTTCTCCTCCTCTTTTCTCTTTTTTCTTCCCTGGGCACCTGACAGTTTTGGCCGTTTTGACATCTTGTGTTGATTTTTTGATGTGGTGACGTCCAAAAAGAGTCATGATACGGGAAGGGAGGGGGCACACCGTGCCAGGGGAGGGGGGGGGGGGTGGGGGGGGGCGTAATGTTGTAACAAATAATATTTCTATTAAATAGGCTTTACTTTGCATTTTAATTAACGTGGGATTATTTTATGTATTTAGAAATAATAGTTTTTTTTTCCTCCAACATTTGTGGCACTGGCGTGGCGCCCCCTGATGGACGGCGCCCTTAGCATTTGCCTATACGGCCTATGCCACGGGCCGGCCCTGGCTGGCACGGCCACTCTACCAACTTCGCCACGCCGTCCCTAAGGGTCCCTCGCTCGTATTCCTTATTTGTGTGAAGAAGGTAAGAAAAATAAATGTCACGCACAACAAAAATGTACTCTAATTTGTCTCCAACGGGGTTGAAAAGTTTGCCTGATAGAAACATTGTCATATAGTCTGTGTGGGTGTGGCTGTCACTTTTATTGAAAGTTGTAGAAATAAATTGACTTGGAAATACATGACAATGAATAATTGTCATATAGTACGTGTACGCCACTAAATAAGTATAAGAACATTGTGGCACACCTGTTTGATATTTTAAAATGTTATTTTTAAAGGCAGCATTTATACAGAGGATTGCACACTGGTCTTTTTGCCATCCCACTAAGATGGGGGTCGGCAACCCACATGCGGCTCTTTAGCGTCGCGCTAGTGGCTCCCTGGAGCCTTTACACAAATGGAGGAAAATGGAAAAAGATGGGAGAAAAATTTTTTTTTTTTCTTTTAATAGGGTTTCTGTAGGAGGACAAACACGACACAAACATTCCTAATCCCGCTGTTTGTAATAAACATGCTGAGAGTATTTGGCAAGTGACGTTTTGTCCCACTTATTTCGGCGGTACTTGAACCCACCATAGTTTGTTTACATGTACAACTTTCCCCGAAGCTGCCACAGAAAGACGTGTTTCATGCCCCTCCTTTTTTGTTTCATTTTGTCCACCAAACGTTTTATGCTGTGTGTGAATGCACAAAGGTGAGCTTTGTTGATGTTATTGGCTAATCAGGCATATTCGGTCACTGCACGACTGCAAGCTAATCAATGCTAACATGCTATTTAGGCTAGCATCATTATGCCTCGTTTGTAGCTATATTTGAGCTCATTTAATTTCCTTCACTTATGTCCTGTGTGTATTTAATTTATATTTGCATGTCACAAATTATCTGTATGTAACGTTGGCTGCATTTCTGATAGTTGTTTGTGTGCCATGTTGTTCCAGACCACAGCAAACATTACCCAGCTTGCAAAGATTGCAATGAATCCATTAATTTGGACACACACATATATACCTTTGGCCATTCTAAGCCAGTAACTTGGAAATGTCTGTGTCAAAAAGAAGAGAAAAGTGGACACAGAGTGTAGCTCAACTCTCCTCAATACTTAATAACTTCCAGGACTTATCTCACCCTCGGAGAAGTCTCCGTTTTACTAATGTTTTACAATGTTGCAAAAATGTGTGGAATAAATATTACATTTCAGTCTAAGAAGATTTGAGTCAGCTGCGAAACATAGTCAATTTGATAGTAGGCTAATATAGCTAATATAGACACTTACATCATGTGTTGCCTTCATTATAACACTTATATAAAACTTTTAAAGTCATTTTGATAGTAGGCTAATACAGCTAATATAGACACTTACATCATGTGTTGCCTTCATTATAACACTTATATAAGACTTTTAAAGTCATTTTGATAGTAGGCTAATATAGCTAATATAGACACTTACATCATGTGTTGCCTTCATTATAACACTTATATAAGACTTTTAAAGTCATTTTGATAGTAGGCTAATATAGCTAATATAGACACTTACATCACGTGTTGCCTTCATTATAACACTTATATAAGACTTTTAAAGTCATTTTGATAGTAGGCTAATATAGACACTTACATCATGTGTTGCCTTCATTATAACACTTGTATAAGACTTTTAAAGTCAATTTGATAGTAGGCTAATATAGCTAATATAGGCACTTACATCATGTGTTGCCTTCATTATAACACTTATATAAGACTTTTAAAGTCATTTTGATAGTAGGCTAATATAGCTAATATGGACACTTACATCATGTGTTGCCTTCATTATAACACTTATATAAGACTTTTAATGTCATTTTGATAGTAGGCTAATATAGCTAATATAGACACTTACTTCATGTGTTGCCTTCATTATAACACTTTTAATAAGACTTTTAATGTCATTTTGATAGTAGGCTAATATAGCTAATATAGACACTTACTTCATGTGTTGCCTTCCTTATAACACTTATATTAAACTTTTAAAGTCATTTTAATAGTAGGCTAATATAGCTAATATAGACACTTACTTCATGTGTTGCCTTCATTATAACACTTATATTAAACTTTTAAAGTCATTTTAATAGTAGGCTAATATAGATAATATAGACACTTACATCATGTGTTGCCTTCATTATAACACTTATATAAGACTTTTAAAGTCATTTTGATAGTAGGCTAATATAGCTAATATAGACACTTACATCATGTGTTGCCTTCATTATAACACTTATATTAAACTTTTAAAGTCATTTTAATAGTAGGCTAATATAGCTAATATAGACACTTACATCATGTGTTGCCTTCATTATAACACTTATATAAGACTTTTAAAGTCATTTTGATAGTAGGCTAATATAGCTAATATAGACACTTACTTCATGTGTTGCTTTCATTATAACACTTCTATTAAACTTTTAAAGTCATTTTAATAGTAGGCTAATATAGCTAATATAGACACTAACATCATGTGTTGCCTTCATTATAACACTTATATAAGACTTTTAAAGTCATTTTGATAGTAGGCTAATATAGCTAATATAGACACTTCATGTGTTGCCTTCATTATAACACTTATATAAGACTTTTAAAGTCATTTTGATAGTAGGCTAATATAGCTATTATAAACACTTACATCATGTGTTGTCTTCATTATAACACTTATATAAGACTTTTAAAGTCATTTTGATAGTATGCTAATATAGCTAATATAGACACTTACATCATGTGTTGCCTTCATTATAACACTTATATAAGACTTTTAAAGTCATTTTGATAGTAGGCTAATATAGCTAATATAGACACTTACTTCATGTGTTGCCTTCATTATAACACTTCTATTAAACTTTTAAAGTCATTTTAATAGTAGGCTAATATAGCTAATATAGACACTTACATCATGTGTTGCCTTCATTATAACACTTATATAAGACTTTTAAAGTCATTTTGATAGTAGGCTAATATAGCTAATATAGACACTTACTTCATGTGTTGCCTTCATTATAACACTTATATAAGACTTTTAAAGTCATTTTGATAGTAGGCTAATATAGCTATTATAAACACTTACATCATGTGTTGTCTTCATTATAACACTTATATAAGACTTTTAAAGTCATTTTGATAGTAGGCTAATATAGCTAATATAGACACTTACATCATGTGTTGCCTTCATTATAACACTCATATAAGACTTTTAAAGTCATTTTGATAGTAGGCTAATATAGCTAATATAGACACTTACATCATGTGTTGCCTTCATTATAACACTTATATAAGACTTTTAAAGTCATTTTGATAGTAGGCTAATATAGCTAATATAGACACTTACATCATGTGTTGCCTTCATTATAACACTTATATAAGACTTTTAAAGTCATTTTGATAGTAGGCTAATATAGCTAATATAGACACTTACATCATGTGTTGCCTTCATTATAACACTTATATCAGGCTTTTAATTTTTTGTGGGTCCAGACAGATGTTTTACGTTCAATGTGGCTCTTTCAACATGTTGGGTTGCCGACCCCTGCACTAAGATAACGTTACTGTTAGATGATTTTATTTTTCCTTCCACTATCCATTGGACTGATTCTTGCCAAATCCAATCAGAATAAGAGTCCTGCAGATAGTTTTCATCGTTTGTGTGCAGGTGAGACACAAAATAATATCTTTACTGCAGACAAAAAAGTGAGTGTTGCCGATCCTTAATACCTTAGAGATGCCTACAGTGCTATGGATCCTTAACATTAGAACTGTATGTTTGTGATGGTCTCTGACAGTGTCAATACACTGGTTTTGTTCTGTATAAGACACTAGAGATATTGAATATAGAACTCCTCAAGGAAGCATAATCAGTTTCATTAGAGTTGGAAAGATCGATAGTCCTCATTCACTTTTTATGAAGAGCTCGAGGGATCTATCTGTTCTATTTACCTGCTGAGGCTGGAATTGAAACCAAAGAGTCCACGTGGGAGTACTACGATACATTCTAGGCTAGTAACAGCTGACCTCCAAGTCAATGTACATTATTTAATTATTCTTCCTTTCAATGCTTGTTTCGATATCTTGATGTTGTGGGTTGGACTTATTTTAGACACTTTGGATTGGCCGCTTCTGGTTTTGGACAGTTTTTCCACATAGATCAGGGTAATATCAATACTTATACAGGCCTCGAATTTTTACTTTTTAAAGGCCTACTGAAAGCCACTACTAGCGACCACGCAGTCTGATAGTTTATACATCAATGATGACATCTTAACATTGCAACACATGCCAATACGGCCGGGTTAACTTATAAAGTGACATTTAAAACTTCCCGGGAAATATCCGGCTGTATGATGACGTATGCGCGTGACGAAGTCAGAGTAACGGAAGTTATGGTACCCCGTAGAATCCTATACAAAAAGCTCTGTTTTCATTTCATAATTCCACAGTATTCTGGACATCTTTTGCAATTTGTTTAATGAACAATGAAGGCTGCAAAGAAGACAGTTGTAGGTGGGATCGGTGTATTAGCGGATGGCTGCAGCAACACAACCAGGAGGACTTTGTTGGAGCGCTAGCCGCGCTAGCCGCGCTAGCCGCGCTAGCTGCGCTAGCCGCGCTAGCCGCGCTGGCCGCCGACCTCACCTTGACTTCCTACGTCTCCGGGCCGCCAAACGCATCGGGTGAAGTCCTTCGTCCTTCTGCCGATCGCTGGAACGCAGGTGAGCACGGGTGTTGATGAGTAGATGAGGGCTGGCTGGCGTAGGTGGAGAGCTAATGTTTTTACCATAGATCTGTGAGGTCCCGTTGCTAAGTTTCTAAGTTAGCTTCAATGGCGTCGTTAGCACAGCATTGTTAACCTTCGCCAGCCTGGAAAGCATTAACCGTGTATTTACATGTCCACGGTTTAATAGTATTGTTGATTTTCTATCTATCCTTCCAGTCAGGGCTTTATTTTTTTGTTTCTATATGCAGTTAAAGCAAGATGCTATCACGTTAGCTCGTAGCTAAAGCATTTCGCCGATGTATTGTCGTGGAGATAAAAGGCACTGAATGTCCATTTGGCGTTCTGGACTCTCATTTTCAAGAGGATATAGTATCCCAGGTGGTTTAAAATACAAATCCGTGATCCACAATAGAAAAAGGAGAGAGTGTGGAATCCAATGAGCCAGCTTGTACCTAAGTTACGGTCAGAGCGAAAAAAGATACGTCCTGCACTGCCTCTCCAGTCCTTCACTGTAACGTTCCTCATCTACGAATCTTTCATCCTCGCTCAAATTAATGGTGTAATCGTCACTTTCTCGCTCCGAATCTCTCTCGCTCCATTGTAAACAACGGGGAATTGTGAGGAATACTAGCTCCTGTGACGTCACGCTACTTCCGCTACAGGCAAGGCTTTTTTTTATCAGCGAGCAAAAGTTGCGAACTTTATCGTCGATTTTCTCTACTAAATCCTTTCAGCAAAAATATGGCAATATCGCGAAATGATCAAGTATGACACATAGAATGGATCTGCTATTCCCATTTAAATTTAAAAAAATCATTTCAGTAGGCCTTTAAGGCCAAGGCAAGTGTTGCCTTAAAGGAGGGCTCATATTTTAGGGCACCAAGGCAAACATTATCAACTTGTCAGCTTTTTGTCATTACATGATGCCTATATTTCTATTTTTACATTTTGATAGAGGGAGTTTTTTTTAAATTATTATTTATTTAAGTTATGTACATTTTTATTAACAGTTTGAGTAGAAATATGTCGTATAGGAATTAACTACACACAATAACACATTAACAACGTGCTATGTCACATTAATGGTTTTTAAAGTAATACCTTTGTGACATGAAAAAACACATGTAAAAAAAAAACTGGTGTTTACTTTTTGATATCAAAATAAAACACAAAGCAGTTTGGCTAATGAAGATAAAGTCCAATAACACAAGCTTTGTTCTTCTCCAACGCCACTTATCAGAACAGTTTGGCCAACAAAAATAAAGAGGAGTGACACCACACACATCGAATACACAATCTTCACAGCCTGCGTTCAATTCGATGAGATGACAAAACATTTTAGCTAGTACTGATGTTATTTGAACACTGATACAGTTTGCAGTTAAATAAAGAAGGAGTGAACATCCCAGTAAACAAACTAAAGACTTTATAAACAAGTTGTGACAACGTTCACGACACATCGTCTGCTGAATGTTTCCTCACCTTATTAACTCTCAGTCACAGCAGCTGATGGACTCAGTATTGACAAAATAAAAGCAACATCAAATAGTTTTCTCCTTCGCTGTATACTTTTAGTGTGGGGACAAAGTGTCTCCAATATTGTCCACACCTGTCTCCATCTAAACACAGCAGTGCGCTCTTAAGCGCACGCCGGGAAGCGAGGGAAAATGACGTTAAACCAAGCGCTTGGCTCCGTTTACTCCGAGGGGAAATCTCCGCAGCAAAGTCTGTGTTGGTAGTCCGCTCATGATTATTAAGCCAAACGACGCTAGTGTGCATGTGCGCCTGACTTCGTGTTGCCTAAAATGTATTAATAAATTACGTTTTTTGGTAATTAAAAAATTCAACGGTGTTACTAACCAGCTGGGATTTTATCGCAAATTATCCTTGTACCGTTTACTCTTACACCCCTCGTCCATTAACAAGTAAAAAGTCAAGGGCGGTCACGGCATGTTCTTTCCGCCAATGTTTGTCCATTTTTTATGGCATTACGGCAAATGACGAGGGCAGTTTCCGCGGTTGCCGTGGTTAAATTCGAGCCCTGCTTATACGTATTGTTTGTTTCTTCATGTTTAGTTTGAATCTCTGACAAAGTAGGAAATAGACTTTTGAACAAAAGTTATGTAACATTTTGTAATGACGCAAGGAATGAATAACTTGTAACTAAGTAACACGTTTCTACCAAACGTTGACTAAATTTAGCTCGAGTAAGTGCCAAAAAAGAACGATCTACATTACTAACTATATTTCATTTTGAAATACAGCTAGTAAGACCCATTTTGACATATTCCTTAAAGGCCTACTGAAAGCCACTACTAGCGACCATGCAGTCTGATAGTTTATATATCAATGATGAAATCTTAACATTGCAACACATGCCAATATGGCCAGGTTAACTTATAAAGTGACATTTTAAATTTCCCGCTAAATTTCCGGTTCGAAACGCCTCTGAGGATGACGTATGCGCGTGACGTCAATCATTGAAACGGAAGTATTCGGACACCATTGAAGTCAATACGAAATAGCTCTGTTTTCATGTCATTATTCCACAGTATTCTGGACATCTGTGTTGGTGAATCTGTTGCAATTTGTTCATTGCATTATGGAGAAAGAAGCTGAGCAAGCAAAGAAGAAAGTTGTCGGTGCGAAGCTCTATTTTGCGAGGGAAGTCAGCAGCAACACGTACACAGCCGGCGCTTCTTTGTTTACATTCCCGAAAGATGCAGTCAAGATGGAATAATTGGATAACAGAGACTCTAACCAGGAGGACTTTTGACTTGGATACACAGACGCCTGTAGAGAACTGGGACAACACAGACTCTTACCAGGATTATTTTGATTTGGATGACAAAGACGCAGACGTGCTACCGTGAGTATGCAGCTTTGGCTTCCAAACATTTGATCGCTTGCCCGTACGTGCGCGTCACGTGCGTAACTTTGTTTAAATATATAAGCTTTATGAACCTTGGGTTAGGTGAACGGTCTTTTGGGCTGAGTGATTGTGTGTGTTGATCAGGTGTTTGAATTGTATTGGCGTGTTCTATGGAGCTAGGAGCTAGCAGAGGAGCTAGGAGCTAGCATAACAAACACGCAGGTGTTTTTATGCAGGATTAATTTGTGGCATATTAAATATAAGCCTGGTTGTGTTGTGGCTAATAGAGTATATATATGTCTTGTGTTTATTTACTGTTGTAGTCATTCCCAGCTGAATATCAGGTCCCACCCGGCTCTCACAGCATCTTCCCTGTCTGAATCGCATCCACTCCCCACTAGTCCTTCACTTGCACTTTACTCATCCACAAATCTTTCATCCTCGCTCAAATAAACGTTGGAAATTGTTGCTTTATCGGTCCAAATCTCTCTCACTTCATGCGGCCATCATTGTAAACAATAGGGAACTTTGCGTATATGTTCAATTGACTACGTCACGCTACTTCCGGTAGGTGCAAGCCTTTTTTTTATCAGATACCAAAAGTTGCGATCTTTATCGTCGTTGTTCTATACTAAATCCTTTCAGCAAAAATATGGCAATATCGCGAAATGATCAAGTATGACACATAGAATAGATATGCTATCCCCGTTTAAATAAAAAAAAATCATTTCAGTAGGCCTTTAATAAATAATGTACAGCAAGGTTCTTAAAAATTGAGGTGGGTATGAATATGTTTAGTGCTTTGAGTCATAGTGTTTGAGGTTAGGAATTTAGTAAAAGTAAAGGGTGCACAATAAATATTGGACAGGTAATGTCATCCATTCATCCATTCGTTTTCTACCACTTGTCTCTTTCGGGGTCGTGGGGAGTGGAGCCTATCCCAGTTGCGCTCGGGCGGAAGGCCACCTTATCACAGGGCCAACAGAGATGGGAAGACAACCATTCACGTTCAATTTCACACACTAGGGCCAATTTAATGTTGCTGATCAATCTTTCCCCAGGTGCATGTCTGTGGAGGTGGGAGGGGCCTATCCCCAGGTGCATGTCTGTGGAGGTGGGAGAAAGCCGGAGAGAACCCAAGAAGTCACAGGGAGAACATGCAAACTCCACACAGAAAGCCCCTGAGCCCAGGAACTTCTCGCATTGAGGCATGAGCGCTAACCACTGTCCCGCCGTGCTGCCCGACGTCATGCCGATAAATCCAGTAACGATAAACATAAGCTAGCTGAATTCTGATTGGATACAAACTCTAACCTAAAAACAACAGCACTGAATACTTTTAGATATTTAGGGAAAGTAAATTAAAAATTACTTTTAATTATGATCATGATTTGTGGTTATGCTAGGGCCGCAGAAAAGGCCTTGCTGGCCCTGACGGCACACCACTGCGCTTAACTTTAATACCAGTAATTGTTACATCCTTACCCCAGAGCCAGCCACAAAGAAAGGTGTGCACAAACTACAGTTAAATCAAAATTAAGCCTAGGCCAATATTTGATAAGTCAATCGATAAATAAAAATGATGTCGATAAGTTTTCCAGATTCGATAAATCGCCATTTTTTTGCGTGTTTACGGACTTCAAGAGCATTCACATTTTTCATCGGTTTCAGCAGCCGGGCACGTTTGTGCCATGGCGGAATGAAAAGAAGGGGGTAAATCCTCCTGTGCGTTATTAAAGGCCTACTGAAATGATTTTTTTAAATTTAAACGGGAATAGCAGATCCATTCTATGTGTCATACTTGACCATTTCTCGATATTGCCATATTTTTGCTGAAAGGATTTAGTAGAGAAAATCGACGATAAAGTTCGCAACTTTTGCTCGCTGATAAAAAAAAGCCTTGCCTGTACCGGAAGTAGCGTGACGTCACAGGAGCTAGTATTCCTCACAATTCCCCGTTGTTTACAATGGAGCGAGAGAGATTCGGAGCGACAAAGCGACGATTACCCCATTAATTTGAGTGAGGATGAAAGATTCGTAGATGAGGAACGTTACAGTGAAGGACTAGAGAGGCAGTGATGGACGTATCTTTTTTCGCTCTGACCGTAACTTAGGTACAAGCTGGCTCATTGGATTCCACACTCTCCTAACCCTCTAAATAGCTGTTAACATGATACCTCCAAGTCCGAGTCCATGGTTCCCGCCCGGAAAAGGGTGGAGTGCCATCTCCGGGTTGGGGAGTTCAAGTACCTCAGACTCTTGTTCACGAGTGAGGGAAGAGTGGATGGTGAGATGGACAGGCGGATCGGTGCGGCGTCTTCAGTAATGCGGACGCTGTATCGATCCGTTGTGGTGAAGAAGGAGCTGAGCCGGAAGGCAAAGCTCTCAATTTAGCGGTCGATCTACGTTCCCATCCTCACCTATGGTCATGAGCTTTGGGTTATGACCGAAAGGACAAGATCACGGGTACAAGCGGCCCAAATGAGTTTCCTCTGCCGGGTGGCGGGTCTCTCCCTTAGAGATAGGGTGAGAAGGCATCTGGTCAGGATGCCACCCTAGGACCGGTAGGAGGCCACGGGGAAGACCCAGGACACGTTGGGAAGACTATGTCTCCCGGCTGGCCTGGGAACGCCTCGGGATCCCCCGGGAAGAGCTTAGGCTACTACCCCCACGACCTGACCTCGGATAAGCGGAAGAAGATGGATGGATGATGTGGAAAAGTTTTGAAAATATCAGTAGCGTTTCAGGCCTTTCCTCAGGTATCATGTTTCAAAGCTGGAAGATTCAGCAATTTGCATACTAACTGCAGAACAAAGATAAAGAGGTGCGACGAGGTCTGAAATCATTCTTGAAGACCGAAAATAGAGGAGGTTTCTACACGGACATGAAAACATGGATTTGAAGGATCTAAAAGGTGGGTCGGTCATGGTGTTTCACTGGTAATGAGAAACAGGCATGTTCACACACACACTGACACACACGTAAGACTATACTGCCGTTAAGCCTACGGAGTTTTAAGCTTCTGTGCTTCTTCCAAGGTCTATCAAGCTCTACGCCGGTGTATAAAAGCAGCAGACCAGAGCAGATCAAAGACTCGGCAGTGGAGCCTGCCACTCTCAATATCTGATTGTCCTCACAGAGTCGCCTGGGTAGCATGAATATCCATTAAGTGTCACCATTCATGTCCAATTTGCCTCCGCCTGTGGATGCACGAGACTCCACCCATTGTTGCTTTTCACGGTGGATGAATAGGTTAAGCACATAGGAGACAGTCAATGGTGGCTGTTTTTCAAGCATCCATGCAGTGGAATCAAATCAAGAAGGGAAAATAACAAAAGGTAAAAGGCGCACTAATTCAATAAAAACCCACGCAGGCCAATTAGATGCATTCTGTGCATACTGCACACAAAGTGACAGGGTCATGTATGTTCACTTTAGGTACGAGTGCATGGGGGGGGGAACGCCAAAGTGGCCCATTGAACATACATTTGCACTATTCAATAATTGCAGAAGCACTTTGGATCAAAAAAAGCACCCGTGTCCAGTCTATTGATGCAACTACTGGTGCACACTATGAGTGGAGAAGCTGATCTTGGAAGTTGATAACAAAATATTGCAAAATGCTTCATTCAAAAACATGCATGCACGAATGAAGGTTTAGTATCAATGTGACTAACAAAAGTTCAAGTTAAAGTACCAATGATTGTCACACACACACACGAGGTGTGGTGAAATTATTCTCTGCATTTGACCCATCACCCTTGATCACCCCCTGGGAGATGAGGGGAGCAGTGGGCAGCAGCGGTGGCCGCGCCCGGGAATCATTTTTGGTCATTTAAACCCCAATTCCAACCCTTGATGCTGAGTGCCAAGCAGGGAGGTAATGGCTCCCATTTTTATAGTTTTTGGTATGACTCGGCCGGGGTTTGAACTCACAACCTACCCATCTCAGGGCGGACACTCTAACCACTAGACCACTGAGTAGGTATTTCTTGCATTGTGTACATCAGGGGTGTCAAACGTACGGCCCGAGGGCCGGATCAGGCCCGCGAACAGGTTTTATCCGGCCCGCGGGATGAGTTTGCAAAATATAAAAATGAACCTGAAATTTTTGAATGAAAGAAACAGCTGTTCTAAATGTGTCCACTAGATCAGTGGTCCCCAACCACCGGGCCGCGGCCCGGTACCGGTCCGCGGACTGATTGGTACCGGGCCGCACAAGAAATTAAAACAATTTTTTTTTTTTTTTTTTTTTTTTTTTAATGAAATCAACATAAAAAACACAATATATACATTATATATCAATATAGATCAATACAGTCTGCAGGGATACAGTCCGTAAGCACACATGATTGTATTTATTTATGTAAAAAAAAAAAAAAAAAAAAAAAAAAACCCCAACCCCCCTCCCCCACCGGTCCGTGGGACAAATTTTCAAGCGTTGACCGGTCCGCAGCTACAAAAAGGTTGGGGACCACTGCACTAGATGTCGCAATAGCAAGTCTTTGTATCTTTGTAGATGATGCTACATATGTACAAAATAAACCACGTGATGTTAGTACATCAGTCGAGGAAAATGAACAAACTACATAACATACTGTCATTTGATTTTGATTTTTTTTTTTTAATCTTGATACATTGAAAATTAACACCAATGATGAACATTATTACAATTGATTCAGAAAATATAAATAATGACAAATAAAGATAGAATACTATTAACTAGGGATGTCCGATTATGGCTTTTTTGCCGATATCCGATATTCCGATATTGTCCAACTCTTAATTACCGATACCGATATCAACCGATACCGATATATACAGTCATGGAATTAACACATTATTATGCCTAATTTGGACAACCAGGTATGGTGAAGATAAAGTCCTTTTTTTTAATTAATAAAATAAAATAAGATAAATAAATTAAAAACATTTTCTTGAAAAAAAATATAATATAAAAACAGTTACATAGAAATTAGTAATTAATGAAAATGAGTAAAATGAATTGGTTAATACTATTAGTGGAGCAGCAGCACGCACAATCATGTGTGCTTACGGACTGTATCCCTTGCAGACTGTATTGATATATATTGATATATAATGTAGGAAGCAGAATATTAATAACAGAAAGAAACAACCCTTTTGTGTGAATGAGTGTAAATGGGGGAGGGAGGTTTTTTGGGTTGGTGCACTAATTGTAAGTGTATCTTGTGTTTTTTATGTGGATTTAATAAAAAAATTAATAAATAAAAAAAAACAAAAAAAAACGATACAGATAATTTTAAAAAAACGATACCGATCATTTCCGATATTAAATTTTAAAGCATTTATCGGCCGATGATACATCTCTACTATTAACCGCAACATCCATCCATCCATTTTCTACCGCTTGTCCCCTTCTGGGTCGCGGGGGCTGCTGGAGCCTATCTCAGCTACAATCGGGCGGAAGGCGAGGTACACCCTGGACAAGTCGCCACCTCATCACAGGGCCAACACAGATAGACAGACAACATTCACACTCACATTCACACACTAGGGACCATTTAGTGTTGCCAATCACCTATCCCCAGGTGCATGTCTTTGGAGGTGGGAGGGGCCTATCCCCAGGTGCATGTCTTTGGAGGTGGGAGGAAGCCGGAGTAGAACCCACGCAGTCACGGGGAGAACACGCAAACTCCACACAGAAAGATCCCGAGCCCGGGATTGAACCCAGGACCTTCGTATTGTGAGGCACATGCACTAACCCCTCGCCACCGTGCTGCCCTACATTTAGATGTTAACCTAATTTTACTTTAGATAGTTTTCGGTAGTCCCCTTGAGACAAAATAATTGATTTTGAATTTCAGTCAAATGTTTTGCATAATTAAATGAACCCTGCACTACGTGACCAACCACTAGTTGGCATTTTATATCACACCGATTTATGTTTTAAAACGATGTTTTTTGGACCGTGCCAGGTGTCAGTCTAAATGAGTGTCTTCCATTTTGCAAAGGGTTGGTCACCTGAAATGTTGTTTCACTTAACAGGTGTGCTTGAGGGCAGCACGGTGACAGAGGGGTTAGTGCGTCTGCCTCACAATACGAAGGTCCTGGGTTCGATCCTGTGCTCGGGATCTTTCTGTATGGAATTTGCATGTTCTCCCCGTGATTGCGTGGGTTCCCACCCCCAAGACGTGCACCTGGGGATAGGCTGATTGGCAACACTAAATTGGCCCTAGGGTGTGAATGTGAGTGTGAATGTTGTCTATCTGTGTTGGCCCTGTGATGAGATGGCGACTTGTCCAGGGTGTACCCTGCCTTCCGCCCGAATGCAGCTGAGATAGCATCCCCCGCGACCCCGAACGGGACAAGCGGTACAAAATGGATGGATGGAGGTGTGCTTGAAGCTCATGGAGAGAATGCCAAGAGTGTGCAAAGCAGTAATCGGAGCAAAGGGTGGCTATTTCGAAGAAACTAGAGTATAAAACATCCTGAGCCCAGGATCGAACCCAGCACCTTTGTATTGTGAGGTACACGCACTAACCCCTGTACCGCCGTGCCGCCCTATTTCAAAATGCTTTGTTCAAAAACATGCATGCACAATTGAAACTTTAGTATCAATGTGACAAACAAAACATTTTACACGTCTTGCATCTAAAATGTGGGGCGGTATAGCTCGGTTGGTAGAGTGGCCGTGCCAGCAACTTGAGGGTTCCAGGTTCGATCCACGCTTCCGGCATTCTAGTCACTGCCGTTGTGTCCTTGGGCAAGACACTTTACCCACCTGCTCCCAGTGCCACCCACACCGGTTTAAATGTAACTTACATATTGGGTTTCACTATGCAAAAGCGCTTTGAGTCACTAGAGAAAAGCGCTATATAAATATAATTCACTTCACTTCACATTGTGTACATACTAATAGTTTGTAGTGATGTAATTAGCGGTACAGCTCGGTTGGTAGATTGGCCGTGCCAGCAATTTAAGGGTTCCAGGTTCAATCCTAATCCGCCATCCTAGCCATTACCGTTGTGTCCTTGGGCAAGACACTTTACCCACCTGCTCCCAGTGCCACCCACACCGGTTCAAATGTAACTTAGATAGGTTTCGCTATGTAAAAGCGCTTTGAGTCACTAGAGAAAAGCGCTATATAAGTATAATTCACTTCACTTCACATTGTGTACATACTAATAGTTTGTAGTGATGTAATTAGCGGTACAGCTCGGTTGGTAGATTGGCCGTGCCAGCGATTGAAGGGTTCCAGGTTCAATCCTAATCCGCCATCCTCGCCATTACCGTTGTGTCCTTGGGCAAGACACTTTACCCACCTGCTCCCAGTGCCACCCACACCGGTTCAAATGTAACTTAGATAGGTTTCGCTATGTAAAAGCGCTTTGAGTCACTAGAGAAAAGCGCTATATAAATATAATTCACTTCACTAATTATTAGGGCTGTGAATCTTTGGGTGTCCCACGATTCGATTCAATACCGATTCTTGGGGTCACGATTCGATTCAAAAACGATTTTTTTTCCCGATTGAAAAGGATTGTCTATTGATGGAATACATAGATTTCAGCAGGATCTACCCCAGTCTGCTGACATGCAAGCAGAGTAGTAAAGCTTTTATAATTGTAAAGGACAATGTTTTATCAACTGATTGCAATAATGTACATTTGTTTGAACTATTAAATGAACCAAAAATATGACTTATTTTAACTTTGTGAAAATATTGGACACAGTGTGTTGTCAAGCTTATGAGATGCGATGCAAGTGTAAGCCACTGTGATGCCCTCCCGGTAAAAGTTAGAGATGCTACCTCAGTAGAAGCATTTAAGTCTCATCTTAAAACTCATCTGTATACTCTAGCCTTTAAATAGACTCCCTTTTTAGACCAGTTGATCTGCCGTTTCTTTTCTTTTCTTTTCTACTCTGCTCCGGGGTGGATCGCTAGCCTGTTCATCAGATGGGGACATCTCTACGCTGCTGACCCGTCTCCGCTCGGGATGGTTCCTGCTGGCCCCACCATGGGGGTTGGGGGGGGGGGGGGGGGGGGGGTTACCCACATATGCGGTCCTCTCCAAGGTTTCTCATAGTCATTCACATTGACGTCCCACTGGGGTGAGTTTTCCTTGCCCGTATGTGGGCTCTGTACCGAGGATGTCGTTGTGGCTTGTACAGCCCTTTGAGACACTTGTGATTTAGGGCTATATAAATAAACATTGATTGATTGATTGACACTATTGTTCTTTTTTATAAATGTCTAATGATAATGTCAATGAGGGATTTTTAATCACTGCTATGTTGAAATTGTAACTAATATTGATACTGTTGTTGATAATATTCATTTTTGTGTCACTACTTTTGGTTTGTTTTGTGTGGTGTTTGTGTCTCCTCTCAATTGTTGTGTGTGGTGTTTGTGTCTCCTCTCAATTGTTGTGTGTGGTGTTTGTGTCTCCTCTCAATTGTTGTGTGTGGTGTTTGTGTCTCCTCTCAATTGTTGTGTGTGGTGTTTGTGTCTCCTCTCAATTGTTGTGTGTGGTGTTTGTGTCTCCTCTCAATTGTTGTGTGTGGTGTTTGTGTCTCCTCTCAATTGTTGTGTGTGGTGTTTGTGTCTCCTCTCAATTGTTGTGTGTGGTGTTTGTGTCTCCTCTCAATTGTTGTGTGTGGTGTTTGTGTCTCCTCTCAATTGTTGTGTGTGGTGTTTGTGTCTCCTCTCAATTGCTCTGTTTATTGCACTTCTGAGAGTTGCTGGCTCGGCTTTGCTTTGGGGCGGTATAGCTCGGTTGGTAGAGTGGCCGTGCCATCAACCAGCAACTTGAGGGTTCCAGGTTCAATCCCCGCTTCCGCCATCCTAGTCACTTCCATTGTGTCCTTGGGCAAGACACTTTACCCACCTGCTCCCAGGCCACCCACACTGGTTTAAATGTAACTTAGATATTGGGTTTCACTACGTAAAGCGCTTTGAGTCACTCGAGAAAAGCGCTATGTAAATATAATTCACTTCACTTTTGGAATTGGATTGCATTGTTATGGTATTGCTGTGTATTGTTTTGTTGGATTGATTAATTTAAAAAATATAATAATGATAATAAAATAGAATAAATAAAACAATTTTTTTAAATACATTTTTAAAAAATATATTTTTTTTAAATGAGAATCGATTCTGAATCGCACAACGTGAGAATCGCGATTCGAATACAAATCGATTTTTCCCCACACCCCTACTGATTATGTTATTATTCTCATTCAATTAAATGAAACATAATATTAGCAACAGTTCCAATATGTTCAACTTCCATGTTGGTTTAGTGAAGGATAAAAGTTGTGATTATTGATTGAACAAACGGGACTCACGCCTGCCGTGTGTCCGAGTTGACGTCGGGGTCGACGTGCTCATCCGCATGGTGGTTCCCACAGCCCGGGGACTCGGAGGCTCCCTCCACCCTCTGTCCGCGGTGCTGAAGGCTGCCGGCGCTCTCCGGGCTGCGTCCCTTCCAGGCCGGCAGCGGCTCGTCATCGTAGCGGTCGCACACCACGTCGAGGTGCGCACGCTGGCGCCAACTCACCGGAGAGTCCCCGGCGGAGTGGCGGAACTTTGGCGGCGCGGCGCCAGGGGAGTCCCCCCGTCCTCTCTTATCCGGGGACGAGTGGAGGCAGTCCGGGGAGGCCAGGTACGGCGGCTCCGAGTCCTCCAGGAGCGGCGAGGCCGAGGAGAAGAGGTCGAGGGGCCGCCGACACGACGGCGATCCTCCGGGGAGACACGAAGGTGGCGAAGGAGGCTGCGAGCGACGCTCGCTTTCCTCCCCCTCGTCGGACATCGAGTTGTTGACGCGGGATATGCTGGAGAAAAAAGGCGCCGAGTTCAAGTGACGGACATGGCGAGACGCGTGTTCAACTTTCCCGCGGACAAGTTCCCACGGAGCTGCGCGTTGACGCCGCGTGCCCTGCTCTTTACCTCGGCGTGCGCGCGCGCCGCAGCTCAAGCGCGCGCACGGCAGGAGCCAACCCTTTGCAAAATGGAAGACGCTCATTTTAGACTGACACCTGACACGGTACAAAAACCCGAGTTTAATAAAAAAATAAAAATAAAATTGGTGTGATATAAAATGCCAATCCACTTCATTTATATACAAACCCCGTTTCCATATGAGTTGGGAAATGGTGTTAGATGTAAATATACCGTATTTCCTTGAATAGCCGCCGGGGCGCTAATTAATTTAAAACCTCTTCCCACTCCTGTGCTTACCAAAAGCATGCGGGATGGGCAAGCATGCGCTAATTATTTTAAAACCTCTTCTTACTCGGGCGCTTACCTTATCATGAAAAGCACATTTAATAAAAAAAACGTTATTATGGTCTTAACTTTACTTATAAATGATGTCCATGTGCAGCTGCTTCTGATCAAAGGCAGTCTTCCTTATCTTTCTTCAGTTTTAAAAGTCTCTGAAGATAGTCCTTTAATTATTACCTCCTGCTTCGATTGAAAGTCCAGTTTAGAAAACTGTTTTATTTTAGATATGTAATCCTCCATGTTAAAAGTGCAAGCAAACGATCGCTGCTCACGCTTGCTGCTTGTTGTCTTCTTCTGCAGCACCAGTCTTCTGCAGTACTGGTAGTCGCAAGAAGGATCACTAGCGCCCTCTACCACCATCATTTAATGACTCATATTTGACCCGGCGGAAGTGCCAAGCATGCGCTAATTATTTTGAGAAACGAGTTTGACCCGGCTGTAATTCTAGGCAGGCGAATACTATATTCCCGGCGGCAATTCAAGGAAATACGGTAAACGGAATACAATGATTTGCAAATCATTTTCAACCCATTTAACTTTAGAATTTGATGCCAGCAACACGTGACAAAGAAGTTGGGAAAGGTGGCAATAAATACTGATAAAGTTGAGGAATGCTCATCAAACACTTATTTGGAACATCCTACGGGTGTGCAGGCTAATTGGGAACAGGTGGGTGCCATGATTGGGTATAAAAGCAGCTTCCCAAAAAATGCTCAGTCTTTCACAAGAAAGGATGGGGCGAGGTACACCCAGGGCCGGCCCGTGGCATAGGCCGTATAGGCAAATGCTAAGGGCGCCGTCCATCAGGGGGCGCCACGCCAGTGTCACAAATGTTGGAGGAAAAAAAAAAAAAAGAAAGTTGGTACTATTATTTCTAAATACATAAAATAATCCCACGTTAATTAAAATGCAAAGTAAAGCCTATTTAATAGAAATATTATTTGTTACAACATTACGCCCCCCATCCCCCGGCACGGTGCGCCCCCTCTCTTCCCGTATCATGACTCTTTTTGGACGTCACCGCATCAAAAAATCAACACAAGATGTCAAAACGGCCAAAACTGTCAGGTGCCCAGGGAAGAAAAAAGAGAAAAGAAGAGGAGAAACGAGAAAAAGACAGAGGTAGCAGGGAGGTAACGTTAGCCTACATGAAATTATTTGTCTGTTACAGAATGTGATAGTAACCTGGCTTTTTAGCATTAAGCTAATGTTACATGATTCGGCAATTGCTAATCAATAAATAGCTAGTTCTGTTTTAACGTCGGGTTAATATTGTGGAGGGGGCTAAATTGTTATGGAAAATAATAATGTAACGTTAGGTAATTACAGTACTCCCTGGTGTACAGTCATTTGTAAGTCATTCTAGTTAATGCAATATTAAAAAGCACAAATAGAGAACTCTGTAGGATCCCCTTTTTTTGTAATATAGTTGTTAAAGTCATACTGGTTTGATATCTTGTTTTGTGCAGTGCCTTATTTATATTGTATTTTTAATTTATTTTATGCAACTTGTTGACACTTTTTATTTTGTGTTTATGTATGTAAAAAATATTGTATTTCATATATTCATTTTTTATTTTTTGTATTCATTTATCTATCCATATTTTTTTAAATCGTGTTAACTATTCTGATTGTTAATTTGCTTTCTTTAAGTAAAAAAAAAGGTCAAAGACAAAGCTATTCGGTTTCTTGTGAGTATATACACTTCACTGCCGATGTGGGGGGGCGCCACCTAACATCTTGCCTAGGGCGCCAGATTGGTTAGGGCCGGGCCTGGGTACACCCCTTTGTCCACAACTGCGTGAGCAAATAGTCAAGGAAATCCTAGTTTATTGTGATAAGTAAATGATTGACTTTGCTTCAGAGAAGTGTTAAGTTTACTTCCACAAAGAGGTTTGAAACATAACATTGTTATGAATAAATGTTTTTTTAAGCTTTTTCTACCAATACTTTTTTTTTGAGAAATAAGAAAAGTGAAAATGTATATATTTTTGTTTATATTTAATTTATTTTTCATATTTATGTTATTTATTTTAATGTTACTTTTATTATATATTGACCATAATGAATGTGGTATAAATGGTCTGTATTTGTCTTGTGATTTGTCTTAAATAAAAACAATAGTAATAATATTTTTGACTGACAAAAATTGCCAATAAGAAATTAATGGTATCGGTATCGATGAAAATGCAAGAAAAAGTATCGGTATCGTATCGAATCCTAAAAGTGTGGTATCGCCCATCCCTAATAGTCAAACAGTTTAAGAACAATGTTTCTCAAAGTGCAATTGCAAGCAATTTAGGGATTTCAACATCTACGGTCCATAATATCATCAAAAGGTTCAGAGAATCTGGAGAAATCACTGCACGTAAGCAGCATGGCCGGAAACCAACATTGAATGACCGTGACCTTCCATCCCTCAGACGGCACTGTATCAAAAACCGACATCAATCTCTAAAGGATATCACCACATGGGCTCAGGAACACTTCAGAAAACCACTCTCAGTAACTACAGTTGGTCGCTACATCTGTAAGTGCAAGTTAAAGCTCTACTATGAAAAGCTAAAGCCATTTATCAACAACACCCAGAAACGCCGCCAGCTTTTCTGGGCCCGAGATCATCTAAGATGGACTCATGCAAAGTGGAAAAGTGTTCTGTGGTCTGACGAGTCCACATTTAAATTTTTTTTTGGAAATATTCGACATTGTGTCATCCGGACCAAAGGGGAAAAGAACCATCCAGACTGTTATCCACGCAAAGTTCAAAAGCCAGCATGTGTGATGGGTATGGGGTTGTGTTAGTGCCCAAGACATGGGTAACTTACACATCTGTGAAGGCACCATTAATGCTGAAAGGTACATACAGGGTTTGGAACAACATATGTTGCCATCTAAGCGCCGTCTTTTTCATGGACGCCCCTGCTTATTTCAGTAAGACAATGCCAAGCCACATTCAGCACGTGTTACAACAGCGTGGCTTCGTAAAAAAAGAGTGTGGGTACTTTCCTGGCCCTCCTGCAGTCCAGACCTGTCTCCCATTGAAAATGTGTGTCGCATTATGAAGCCTAAAATACGACAGCGGAGACCCCCGGACTGTTGAACGACTGAAGCTCTACATAAAACAAGAATGGGAAAGAATTCCACTTTCAAAGCTTCAACAATTAGTTTCCTCAGTTCCCAATCGTTTATTGAGTGTTGCTAAAAGAAAAGGTGATGTAACAAAGTGGTGAACATGCCCTTTCCCAACTACTTTGGCACATGTTGCAGCCATGAAATTCTAAGTTAATTATTATTTGCAAAAAAAAAAATAAAGTTTATGAGTTTGAACATCAAATATGTTGTCTTTGTAGTGCATTCAACTGAATATGGCTTGAAAAGGATTTGCAAATCATTGTAATCCGTTTACAATTACATCTAACACATCCCAACTCATATGGAAACGGGGTTTGTACATTGTGGACGCCGTCTTTGCTCCACAGTAAGTTTTTGCTGTCGTCCAGCATTCTGTTTTTGTTTACTGTGTAGCCAGTTCAGTTTTAGTTTGGTTCTGCATAGCCTTCCCTAAGCGTCAATGCCTTTTCTTAGGGGCACTCACTTTTTGTTTATTTTTGGTTTAAGCATTAGACCCCTTTTTACCTGCACACTACCTCCCGCTGTTTCCGACATCTACAAATCAATTAGCTACCGGCTGCCACCTACTGATATGGAAGAGTATTACACGGTTACTCTGCTGAACTCTAGACAGCACCGACACTCAACAACAACACATCATTTGCAGACTATAATTACTGCTTTGCAAAAAATATTTTTAACCCAAATAGGTGAAATTAGATAACTTTGGCCGTATAAACACTTTTAAGTTAGATCCACTATGGACTGGACTCTCACACTATTATGTTAGATCCACTATGGACTGGACTCTCACTATTATGTTAGATCCACTATGGACTGGACTCTCACACTATTATGTTAGATCCACTATGGACTGGACTCTCACTATTATGTTAGATCCACTATGGACTGGACTCTCACACTATTATGTTAGATGCACTATGGACTGGACTCTCACAATATTATGTTAGATCCACTATGGACTGGACTCTGTCACTATTATGTTAGATCCACTATGGACTGGACTCTCACACTATTATGTAAGATCCACTATGGACTGGACTCTCACACTATTATGTTAGATCCACTATGGACTGGACTCTCACTATTATGTTAGATCCACTATGGACTGGACTCTCACTATTATGTTAGATCCACTATGGACTGGACTCTCACTATTATGTTAGATTCACTATGGACTGGACTCTCACACTATTATGTTAGATCCACTATGGACTGGACTCTCACACTATTATGTTAGATCCACTATGGACTGGACTCTCACACTATTATGTTAGATCCACTATGAGCTGGACTCTCACACTATTATGTTAGATCCACTATGGACTGGACTCTCACACTATTATGTTAGATCCACTATGGACTGGACTCTCACACTATTATGTTAGACCCACTATGGACTGGACTCTCACACTATTATGTAAGATCCACAGGATTAGTGATTTAGAAGTAGCTAAAACACTGTGGATGGATGTTAGCCGCTAACTAGCTAGCCATGTCTTAAAGCATGTCTTCCTGAGGGCGTTTCAGTGTTATAACTTCACCTTTATTGTTAGTTTTTAGGCCAAAATGCGTCCGTTCTCCCTTTTCTGTCTACACACTGTGTCTGCTTGTAAGTACTCTGTGATTGTGCGCTGCCGAACATGCTCCTCTGCTCATAAAACCAGCAATGTCACGACATGACATCATGCCCGGGAACCGGTACTTTTGGGGCGGCATAGCTCGGTTGGTGGAGTGGCCGTGCCAGCAACTTGAGGGTTCCAGGTTCGATTCCCTCTTCTGCCAACCTAGTCGCTGCCGTTGTGTCCTTGGGCAAGACACTTTACCCACCTGCTCCCAGTGCCACCCACACTGCTTTAAATGTAACTTAGATATTGGGTTTCACTATGTAAACCGCTTTGAGTCTCTAGAGAAAAGCGCTATATAATTCACTTCACTTTTCAAACAGAGTAATAGTACCGTTTTTGATTCATTCGTACCGCGATACTATAGGATAGGATAGGTCTTTATTGTCATTGCACAAGTACAACGAAACTTTGTTTTCAGCACAAAGCCGTTCAAGATGAGACAAACAAACAGTGTAGAGGGTTACAGAACAGGAACGCTGATGGGTCGCCACAAGATGCCCTGTAAAAATGGGGAAAAAGGTAAACGCCGGGGAAGGATGGAGTGGGAAAAAACCTCCATAGCAAAGCACATATACATATTACAACGTACATCTCCAGATATCTAACAACAGAGGGGAGGGAGTGCGGGGCCATGGTGGCAGGCCGCAGCTCTCAGGCGCTGCCCATCCTTCCATCACCCCTATGGGATTTGCGTCGAGGGCGTTGGATTGGGGGTGGGGTATGTGTGTGTGGCGTATATTTTTTTGTGGATGCATGTGTGTGTGTGTAAGCCTGCAGTGTGTCTCTGTTCCGCGGCCTTGATGTCGTGCAGCCGATAAGTCCAAAGTCAACAACAACAGGTGTGTGTCCATGAGAGACAAGAAGGGAGTTTGTTGTGTCTTCGCCTATACTAGTACCGGTATACTGTACAACCCTAATTTATTTATATATATATATATATATATATATATATATATATATATATATATATATATATATATATATATATATATATATATATATATATATATATATATGTATATGTATATATATATATATATATATATATATATATATATATATATATATATATATATATATATATATATATATATATATATATATATATATATATATATATATATATATATATATATGTATATATATACACTACCGTTCTAAAGTTTGGGGTCTCAATGAAATGTCCTTATTTTTGAAGGAAAAGCACTGTACTTTTCAATGAAGATAACTTTAAACTAGTCTTAACTTGAAAGAAATACACTCTATACATTGCTAATGTGGTAAAAGGTGTGTAGAGGCCCATTTCCAGCAACTATCACTCCAGTGTTCTAATGGTACAATGTGTTTGCTCATTGGCTCAGAAGGCTAATTGATGATTAGAAAACCCTTGTGCAATCAAGTTCACACATCTGAAAACAGTTTAGCTCGTTACAGAACCTACAAAACTGACCTTCCTTTGAGCAGATTGAGTTTCTGGAGCATCACATTTGTGGGGTCAATTAAACGCTCAAAATGGCCAGAAAAAGAGAACTTTCATCTGAAACTCGACAGTCTATTCTTCTTCTTAGAAATGAAGGCTATTCCACTAAATTGTTTGGGTGACCCCAAACTTTTGAACGGTAGTGTATATATATATATATATATATATATATATATATATATATGTATGTATATACACACATATATATTTGTCCATATCGCAGAGCAGTAGCCCCAACCTTTATTAAACCAAGGCACATATTTTACATAACAAAAAGCTCTTGACACACGATCAAACACACACCTGAGGGGTCTCTCACAGCACACTCATGTTTTTCACGGCACAGTGGTTGCCAATCACTGGTTAATTTCCTCGTTCAATTTATCTTCAGCTTGCATCAAATTAATGTGTACCACCGCATTGTATACAGTAAATACAAGCCAATGTTCACACCACCCCCCACATTAGAGTACCATAGTGAACCAGCCCTGCAGTAATAACTGAATGAATAGACCTTAATGACTCGGACAATGCAAGCCTCCGATCAATAGGCTCTTTATTATTTGCCATTTTAGAGCAGATTAGGATAATTCACTGAATAAATGATCCGGGATGACATTCTGTAATATACTGTAGGCCAGGGGTCACCAACCTTTTTGAAACCAAGAGCTACTTCTTGGGTACTGATTAATGCGAAGGGCTACCAGTTTGATACACACTTCAATAAATTGCCAGAAATAGCCAATTTGCTCAATTTACCTTTAACTCTATGTTATTATTAATAATTAATGATATTTCCACTTAATTGAACGGTTTAAAAGAGGAGAAAACACGAAAAAAATGACAATTAAATTTTGAAACATAGTTTATCTTCAATTTCGACTCTTTAAAATTCAAAATTCAACCGAAAAAAAGAAGAGAAAAACTTAAAAAAAAGAATTTATGGAACATCATTAGTAATTTTTCCTGATTAAGATTAATTTTAGAATTTTGATGACATGTTTTAAATAGGTCAAAATCCAATCTTCACTTTGTTAGAATATATAACAAATTGGACCAAGCTATATTTCTAACAAAGACAAATCATTATTTCTTCTAGATTTTCCAGAACAAAAATTTTAAAAGAAAATCAAAAGACTTTGAAATAAGATTTAAATTTGATTCTACAGATTTTCTAGATTTGCCAGAATCATTTTTTTGAATTTTAATCATAATAAGTTTGAAGAAATATTTCACAAATATTCTTCGTCGAAAAAACAGAAGCTAAAATGAAGAATTAAATTAAAATGTATTTATTATTATTTACAATTAAATTTACTTGAACATTGATTTAAATTGTCAGGAAAGAAGAGGAAGGAATTTAAAAGGTAAAAAGGTATATGTGTTTAAAAATCCTAAAATAATTTTTAAGGTTGTATTTTTTCTCTAAAATTGTCTTTCTGAAAGTTATAAGAAGCAAAGTAAAAAAAATTATGAATTTATTTAAACAAGTGAAGACCAAGTCTTTAAAATATTTTCTTGGATTTTCAAAATCTATTTGAGTTTTGTCTCTCTTAAAATTAAAAATGTCGGGCAAAGCGAGACCAGCTTGCTAGTAAAGAAATACAATTTAAAAAATAGAGGCAGCTCACTGGTTAGTGCTGCTATTTGAGCTATTTTTAGAACAGGCCGGCGGGCTACTCATCTGGTCCTTACGGGCTACCTGGTGGTCACCGCGTTGGTGACCCCTGCTGTAGGCCTACTACGTATTTGTTGCTGTTTCAACAAACTGCGTCTCTTAGTACCTAACTTGAACAACCACAAAATAGACACTTTTCCAAATGTCTTTCTGGAAACATGTTGGCCCCGTTTGTCAATAAAGTTGATTCTGTGTTGGGTGTGTGGCACCGTACCCTGAGGCAGAGAAGTCATTACACTTTGTTGGCCCGAGCTGTTGGATGGCTTCCTTTTGTCGCCCCGCTGCAGATGTGACTGTTTGTTGATATTACCATATCACACACATTTCCTCCCGTTCTTGGCTCGGCAAAACTCAGCAGGTGTTTACCACAAAACAAGAATTTAAAAAAAACTATGGCAATCAAATTAAACTGGTTCTCATTTTGATTGTGTGACAATATGGAAGTGTGGAATGCCATGTGTGTGTACACAGCACAAATATGGCTGGACTTACACAACATGTCATTTAGACGCCATATAGTCAGGTGAGTGACTTACCCGTATTTTCCAGACCATAGGGCGCACTGGATTATAAGGCGCACTGCCGATGAGCGGGTCTCGTCAAGTCTATTTTGATATATAAGGCGCACCGGATTATAAGGCGCATTAAAGGGGTCATATTTATCATAACGGGGGGGGGGGGGTCGCAGCTTACTGTGAGGTTTGTTCTCCCGGGATGCAATCGGACTATTCCGGACAAGGCTTGCAGGTAGGAACATATTTAATTATTCAACTAACACTCAATGAAGTACAAAACAGAAATCAACCCGAAGGCAAGCGTGCCTATCGCACGCAGAAGCTAAGGCAAAGAACTTAGGACATGAAACATGAAACTATGGACATGAAAACCTCACTAAACTGTGGCATGAAACAAATAGCATTAACTATGGAATCGGTCATGAAATCGAGCAACATGAACTAGGCCAGGGGTCACCAACCTTTTTGAAAGCAAGAGCTACTTCTTGGGTAGTGATTAATGCGAAGGGCTACCAGTTTGATACACACTTAAATAAATTGCCAGAAATAGCCAATTTGCTCAATTTACCTTTAACTCTACGTTATTATTAATAATTAATGATATTTACACTTAATTGAACGGTTTAAAAGAGGAGAAAACACGAAAAAAATGACAATTCATTTTGAAACATAGTTTATCTTCAATTTCGACTCTTTAAAATTCAAAATTCAACCGAAAAAAAGAAGAGTAAAACTAGCTAATTCGAGTCTTTTTTGAAAAAAACTAAAAAAGAATTTATGGAACATCATTAGTAATTTTTCCTGATTAAGATTAATTTTAGAATTTTGATGACATGTTTTAAATAGGTTGAAATCCAATCTGCACTTTGTTAGAATATATAACAAACTGGAACAAGCTTTATTTCTAACAAAGACAAATCATCATTTCTTCTAGATTTTCCAGAACAAAAATTTTAAAAGAAATTCAAAAGACTTTGAAATAAGATTTAAATTTGATTCTACAGATTTTCTAGATTTGCCAGAATAATTTTTTTGAATTTTAATCAGAATAAGTTTGAAGAAATATTTCACAAATATTCTTCGTCGAAAAAACAGAAGCTAAAATGAAGAATTAAATTAAAATGTATTTATTATTCTTTACAATAAAAACAATACATTTACCTAAACATTGATTTAAATTGTCAGGAAAGAAGAGGAAGGAATTTAAAAGGTAAAAAGTTATATGTGTTTAAAAATCATAAAATAATTTTTAAGGTTGTATTTATTCTCTAAAATTGTCTTTCTGAAAGTTATAAGAAGCAAAGTAAAACAAATAATGAATTTATTTAAACAAGTGAAGACCAACTCTTTAAAATATTTTCTTGGATTTTCAAATTATATTTGAGTTTTGTCTCTCTTAGAATTAAAAATGTCGGGCAAAGCGAGACCAGCTTGCTAGTAAATAAATACAATTTAAAAAATAGAGGCAGCTCACTGGTAAGTGCTGCTATTTGAGCTATTTTTAGAACAGGCCGGCGGGCTACTCATCTGGTCCTTACGGGCTACCTGGTGCCCGCGGGCACCGCGTTGGTGACCCCTGAACTAGGGTATGGCATGAAACAAGCAATGACGCCAGCCGACTGACTGGCAAAGACAGGCTTAAATAATGGTCTCTTGATTAGAGCAAGTGCGTGTCCCGAACACCAGAGGCAGGTGAAACTATTAAGTCGCAATGGAAACTAAAACGAACAAGGGTGCACAAAAACAGGAACTATGGAATCTTAAAACTAGCAAGAAAATAACAAAAACATGATCCAGACCACAGATCATGACAATATTTTTTTTGGTTTTTTTTTTAATGTAAAAGACTTCCTTGTGGTCTACATAACATGTAATGGTGGTTCTTTGCTCAAAATGTTGCATAGATGATGTTTTACACATCATCTTCAAGTCGCTTTCTGACAGTCGCTTCAGGATGCGCCGTTTTGTGGGCGGGTCTTATTTACGTGGCTCACCTTGGACAGCGTCTTCTCCCCGTCATCTTTGTTGTAGCGGTGTAGCGTGCAAGGACGGGAGTGGAAGAAGTGTCAAAAGATGGCGCTAACTGTTTTAATGACATTCACACTTTACTTCAATCAATAACGGAGCAGCATCTCCTCATCCATGGCTCACTAGTGAAACAACAACACCCGAAATGTGTCCCGTGAAAACTCTCGAATAACTAAAGTTCCTTGGGTGAATAATGTAAACTCACTATACCGGTATGTTTTAGCGCTTTCATGGCGAGTTTACTGACAGATATAAGTAAGAACTTTACACTACTTTATATTAGAAATGGCAACAGCGGAGGAGGAATGTCACATAAAAACTCTGCAAAAAGTGAAATCTAAGTAAGATGAAATATCTCAAATAAGGGTGATATTTGCTTATTTTCTGTCTGACAAGATAATTCTTCTCACTAAGCAGATTTTATGTTAGAGTGTTTTACTTGTTTTAAGGGTTTTGGTCCTAAATGATGTCAGTAAGATATTACAGCTTGTTGCTGAGATTTGATGAGCTATATTGAGTAAAACATGCTTGAAACTAGAATATCAAGTGTTGCAAAGCTGTGTCATCGACACTCACAAGTATAAAACTACTTTTTTAAAGTCATCATTTCTTATTTCAAGCATGAAAAAAAAAAAATCATGACTTTGACACAATTGTGTCTCATATTAAAACAGATGACGGCCAAATGGACTTTGCTGTTTTATTTTCAATTAAACAGTACAGTAAACTGACAGTAATTTAAATGATGTCCATCTGCAGCTGCTTCTGATCAAAGGCAGTCTTCCTTATCTTTCTTCAGTTTTAAAAGTCTCTGGAGATATTCCTTTAATTATTACCTCCTGCTTCGATTGAAAGTCCAGTTTAGAAAACTGTTTTATTTTAGATATGTAATCCTCCATGGTAAAAGTGCAAGCAAACGATGGCGGCTCATGCATACTGCTTGTTGTCTTCTTCTGCAGCACCGGTCTTCTGCAGTACTGGTAGTCGCAAGAAGGATCACTAGCGCCCTCTACCACCAAGAGGCGGGAGTCATTTAATGACTCATATTTGACCCGGCGGAAGTGCCAAGCATGCGCTAATTATTTTGCGAAATGAGTGTGACCCGGCTGTAATTCTAGGCAGGCGAATACTATATTCCCGGCGCACATTCAAGGAAATACGGTAAACACAAAACAAGGAAGCACAAACAGAAATGAAGTGACAGATCGTCACACATTTATGAGCTGGAGAATGTCTAGAACTATAATTAGACTCATGGTTTTGGTTTATTTTTTCAGCAGAACTAATGCCAGTGCATCCGGGCACAACCGCACGGGTCCTGGGTACCGTGTTGTTTAGTTGTCCATACTCTCTCTGTGAACTCTCTCTCCATAAAAGGAAGCACAGGGGGACTGGGTCAACCAACATGTCGGATGCTTTGTTTGGACACAACGTTTGGCCCTACGATAACCAAGACGGCGTACGAAAAATGTGGCAAACTTGTGGTAAACATTTTCGTGGAATAACGGATCATAGAAAAAGTGAAGCGTCCGAAAAAACCAAGGTTTGGCAGTATTTTTCTTAATTAAAAAAAAATGACCTGCCTTGCCTGTATTCCAAGCAGTTTTATTCACCCATGATCCCTGCTTCTGTTTGATTTGACTGCATTTGGAACTAAGTATGATGTATATCAATCAATCAATCAATCAATCAATGTTTACTTAGGCTCAGATCCAACATCAGGGCAAGAAAAAACTCAACCCGGTGGGATGACAATGAGAAACCTTAGGCGACTGGTGCAATGGACGTCGAGTGGATCTAGTTAATAGTGTGAGAGTCCAGTCCATAGTGGATCTAACATAATAGTGAGAGTCCAGTCCATAGTGGATCTAACATAATAGTGTGAGAGTCCAGTCCATAGTGGATCTAACATAATAGTGTGAGAGTCCAGTCCATAGTGGATCTAACATAATAGTGAGAGTCCAGTCCATAGTGGATCTAACATAATAGTGTGAGAGTCCAGTCCATAGTGGATCTAACATAATAGTGGGAGTCCAGTCCATAGTGGATCTAACATAATAGTGTGAGAGTCCAGTCCATAGTGGATCTAACATAATAGTGTGAGAGTCCAGTCCATAGTGGATCTAACATAATAGTGTGAGAGTCCAGTCCATAGGGGATCTAACACAGTGGTTCTTAACCTTGGTGGAGGTACCGAACCCCACCAGTTTCATATCCGCATTCACCAAACCCGAACGGTAATCATAAAATGATGTTATTATATTAAAGAAATACTAAGATATATTTTACAAACAGAAAGTTACAGGAATGTACACATAATCCCATGTTTACATCTCATTGTGCAACATGTGAATGTTTTGGTGGGAACTAAATGCGATATCTGAAAGGGGTACACATTATTTCCTAAGTAGGACCCCCACCCAGACATATAATACTAGTACACAGCTCATGAAAAACAATATGTTACAGTCATTGTAAGTGGGCCTAAACACTTATATTAGAAAATAATCTCATGGAAATGACTGCTGTCATTTGATTATAATATTAAAACATTTAACTTGTTATTTAGTCAGGTTTGGGACAGGTGTGCTGCAGGTGTGACGTCGCTCACGTGCTCCACCGAATGCTCAGGGAGTTTTTGCGTTTGCTCACACATATGGAAAATTAGAGGGAACATTGTTTGGGGGTATCCATAATACGCAGACAGGGAGAAGTTTGTGTTTACACGATGAGTCGGGTGTGTCTTGACCTACGCGGTGGAGGCTCTGCCGAACCCCTGAGGCCGACTCACCGAACCCCTAGGGTTCGATCGAACCCGGGTTAAGAACCACTGATCTAACATAATAGTGTGAGAGTCCAGTCCATAGTGGATCTAACATAATAGTGTGAGAGTCCAGTCCATAGTGGATCTAACATAATAGTGTGAGAGTCCAGTCCATAGTGGATCTAACATAATAGTGTGAGAGTCCAGTCCATAGTGGATCTAACATAATAGTGTGAGAGTCCAGTCCATAGTGGACCTAACATAATAGTGAGAGTCCAGTCCATAGTGGATCTAACATAATAGTGTGAGAGTCCAGTCCATAGTGGATCTAACATAATAGTGTGAGTCCAGTCCATAGTGGATCTAACATAATAGTGGGAGAGTCCAGTCCATAGTGGATCTAACATAATAGTGTGAGAGTCCAGTCCATAGTGGATCTAACATAATAGTGAGAGTCCAGTCCATAGTGGATCTAACATAATATTGTGAGAGTCCAGTCCATAGTGGATCTAACATAATAGTGTGAGAGTCCAGTCCATAGTGGATCTAACATAATAGTGAGAGTCCAGTCCATAGTGGATCTAACATAATAGTGTGAGAGTCCAGTCCATAGTGGATCTAACATAATAGTGTCAGAGTCCATTCCATAGTGGATCTAACATAATAGTGAGAGTCCAGTCCATAGTGGATCTAACATAATAGTGTGAGAGTCCAGTCCATAGTGGATCTAACATAATAGTGTGAGAGTCCAAAACAGTTAACAGAATTTTGATAAAAATTCTGGAAAATGGTAGTTTTTTTCAATTTACAGTAATATGCTTTAAAGAACACTGGGATTTTTTTTTTTCATTTTTATTAATTTGATGGGTAGTTTGCTGTAAAATCATAAGTCAAGAAGTTAAAGTAGTCATTTTTATATGGATAAAAAATGTTTGGAAAGTATGATAATATACTGTAATATTTGTTGCAATATTGGATACTATTGAAGTTTAAAATGTATGCAATTTCAAGCAGTACATATATTTTTTCTGTCAAAATGAAAAAAATCCATTACATTTAGTGAGAAAATATGAAGTACTTTATTGAACAACTTTATTGGGCATTTCCTGAGTACATAGCTGCAGCTGATTCTAAGGGGAGGGGTCATAAACAGCTGCTGCACTGGGTCATAAACAGTTCAAACAAAAAGGTGCTTGGAGCGGTGTCAGGTTTGCCCCACCTCTCCTTGTAGATTTCGGGTCCTGATAAGATCCTTCCTGTGGCTGTCCAAGATCTGAGAAACCGACACCTCTACGGCGCATTCCATCGCACACAGCGGAGGTTTACAAGCTGTATGCTTTTTGCTTGATAAGATCAAAAACAGCTTTTGTCTTCACGCAGGGCAACCTGAACTCATAGCAAGCAAGTTGTGTGATAACTTATATACAATTATTCTGACAAATTGTAATATGAATGATTGGGAAGCCAATATAGAACGGTTACAAGAAGGTATTTGCTTACCATCACTCTTGGTTTCGGCACCTGAAAGAACAAAGAACGTTTGATTGGCTGACTGATGGGAAAAACTTTAATTATATTAGTTGCTTCCAATCACTGAAGAGAGACTGAATGGAATGTGGCTAAATGGGATTGGGTGGGGGGGGGGGGGCAGTGTTACAAAGCCACCTGGCTTTCCACGTTTTCGACTTGAACAGGTAAATCAGGGTAATATGTCAGCAGACAAAGGGCACCGAGCTAATCACTCACGCCCTCCATCGACCCGATGATCATTTCAGCGGTCACTTGGTCAATGATGCATTGTGTCTAGAGCCTGCGTGGAAGTCCCTGGAGTAGAACACGTGACTATGTTGACGTTTCCCTGTAGCCTTATTATTTACTTAATTGGGTTTACATCATTCTGTGTCACCTTCTGCATGAGCGCTGAGAGCAGTTGATGCGTAGCCGCCGCATAATTTATATTCGGCTGTTAAGTATTGGATATAACTTTTATCACGCCACTGGTGTGGCTGTGTACACACGCCATAAAAGCGTGTGAAAAGCACCAACCATAAAAGCTGTATTGCTTTATAGTTTGCTTACATTATAGGACTCTTTGCATTGGGCCAGACCAACAGTTCACAAGTACACTGTACAGGGAACATGTACGTCCATTCTTCATGTCATGTTTAAGCACAAACAAAGGAAAAATAGCTAGTTTAGGTGGCAATAATGTCTAAAATGTAATATAAAAGGGTTACTGTCACGTTCAGGATGCATGGTGCGGCGGGATTCTTGTTCTCCCAAGATGCAAAGGACGAAAGCCGGACAGGACTTGTAGGTAAAGACATGATTTAATTATCAAATAACTGGTACAAAACAGAAAACAACCCGACGGGACGAGGTGCCGAGCGCACCGGAAGCTAAGGCTAACACTTAGCACAGATAGTAACTACTAGCAGGAGTTAGGAAAGGAGAACAAAGCTACGTGGCAGTCGCGGGATGCAAAACAAAGAAGCCAGAACGACTGACCGAGAAGGCAGGCTTAAAGGCCTACTGAAATGATTTTTTTTTTATTTAAACGGGGATAGCAGATCCATTCTATGTGTCATACTTGATCATTTTACGATATTGCCATATTTTTGCTGAAAGGATTTAGTATAGAACAACGTCGATAAAGTTCGCAACTTTTGGTCTCTGATAAAAAAAAACCTTGCCTCTACCGGAAGTAGCGTGACGTTGTCAGTTTTTCACTCCCTCATATTTTCCTATTGTTTTCAACGCAGCTAGAGCGATTCGGAACATTACCCCATTAATTTGAGCGAGGATGAAAAATTTGTGGATGAGGAACGTGAGAGTGACGGACTAGAATGCAGTGAAATACTTTTTTTTTTTTCGCTCTGACCGTAACTTAGGTACAAGCTGGCTCATTGGATTCCACACTCTCTCCTTTTTCTATTGTGGATCACGGATTTGTATTTTAAACCACCTGGGATACTATATCCTCTTGAAAATGAGAGTCGAGAACGCGAAATGGACATTCAGTGCCTTTTATCTCCACGACAATACATCGGCGAAACGCTTTGGCTACGAGCTAACGTGATAGCATCGTGCTTTAACTGCATATAGAAACAAAAAAAATAAACTCCTGACTGGAAGGATAGATAGAAAATCAACAATACTATTAAACCGTGGACATGTAAATACACGGTTAATGCTTTCCAGGCTGGCGAAGCTTAACAATGCTGTGCTAACGACGCCATTGAAGCTAACTTAGCAACTTAGCAACCGGACCGCACAGAGCTATGCTAAAAACATTAGCTCTCCACCTACACCAGCCAGCCCTCATCTGCTCATCAACACCCGTGCTCACCTGCGTTCCAGCGATCGGCGGAAGGACGAAGGACTTCACCCGATGCGTTTGGCGGCCCGGAGACGTAGGAAGTCAAGGTGAGGTCGGCGGCTAGCGCGGCTAGCGCTCCAACAAAGTCCTCCTGGTTGTGTTGCTGTAGTCTGCTGCTAATACACCGATCCCACCTACAACTGCCTTCTTTGCAGCCTTCATTGTTCATTAAACAAATTGCAAAAGATGTCCAGAATACTGTGGAATTATGAAATGAAAACAGAGCTTTTTGTATAGGATTCTATGGGGTACCATAACTTCCGTTAAACTGACTTCGTCACGCGCATACGTCATCATACCGCGACGTTTCAGCCGGATATTTCCCGGGAAATTTTAAATGTCACTTTATAAGTTAACCCGGCCGTATTGGCATGTGTTGCAATGTTAAGATTTCATCATTGATATATAAACTATCAGACTGCGTGGTCGCTAGTAGTGGCTTTCAGTAGGCCTTGAATAATGATGACAGTAATGAAAAACAGGTGCGCGTCGGGAACACCCGCGGCAGGTGAAAGTAATCAGTAACTATGGTAACCAAACTCAGAAGTGCTTAAACAGGAACTAGAAAGAGATCAAGACTAACAGAAAAACACAAGTGACTAGAAAACAAACAGAAATATGATCCGGGCAGCGGATCATAACAGTTACACTCAATTCTATAATAATCTTGACTGAAGATCCATGTGTACGAAATTGAACGCTGAGTTGAACATGGATTTTACAAACTGGGCGAATAAACATCAATTTACCTCAACTTCAACACTGCTCTGACCTAAAACGGATGCTTTAATGCTGCGTATTGACACTGTGGGACTATTATTTGCATTTCTTCCTGAGAAATTTGTTTTTTTTCAGAGTTACACATTAAAGGGAAGAAAAAGCCCTGTTATTGTGTCAGAAAAATTGTATATATGTCAGGTTCAAACACTGATGACATCTGTTAATCAGACAAGAAGCAAGAAACCATGCAGAGACAGAGTTCAATTTAGCTCATGAGGAGAACGCATGGCGCCGCACACTTAGTCACAGTCTCGCTCTACGCTCTAAGGTTCAGCTCTTGTGTCCCTCTATTTATTCAGGAGTTCCACACTAAGGCCGCCTCTAAAAGGAGTGGTCACATATATTATGCAAAGCAGGTCCAGGACGCACAATACGTGACGGAATGTGCTGGGGGCCTTGTGATTTCGCCTTGTCCCCGCTTCGTCTGCGTGCTGGCATCTTATCTTCGTTGAGGTCCTTGAAGTCTCTGCTTCGTCTGCGTGCTGTCATCTTATCTTCGCTGAGGTCGTTGAAGTCCTTGGCTGTTAGCGGGCTAAAACAAAGATAACATCTACGGCTGAGGCCACCCCTCAGACAAGAAGTCTTTGTCTTTGCACAGATTAGAAAAGTCCAACTTGAGCCCAATAGCTAAATAACTAAAGCAACGGACTTTAAGCATACTAAAGTTAATGTGATAATATATACATAAATATTCTAACAATATAAGTTATCACACAACTTTGTGTTCCCGTGATTTCAGCTCGCCCTGCGAGATAACAAGAGCTGTCTTTCGTCTTATCAAGCAAAAGGCTTGTAAAACTCCACTGTGTGCGATGGGGTGCGACATGGAGGTGTCGGTTTCTTTGATCTATTGACAGCCACAGGAAGACCTTGTCCTGACCCGAGATCTACAAAGCGGAGAGGGAGCAGACCTGACGCAGCTCCAAGCACCTTTTCTTTGAACTGTTTATGACCGAGTGCAACAGCTGTTTATGACCACCTCCCCTTAGGAGCAGCTGCGTATCATAATGTAATGCTATGTAATCATAAAAGGCCCAAATAACTCCCTCGTCAGAGCGGTGTGGTGACGCTGTACGAGGGTGCAGGCACACATGAGCCAAATTAAATCATGTCTCTGTTTGATTGTTTCTTGTCTTGTCCAATAGATGTCATCGGTGTCTGAACCTGACAATTGTCATGATCTGGCAGCTCTCCTGCCGCCTACCATATTTTCCGGACTATAAGGCGCACTTAAAATCCTTTTTTCCCCTCAAAACTCGACAGTGCGCCTTATAACCCGGCGCGCCTAATGTAAGGAACAAGTTTGGTTGAGCGACTTGAAGATGATGTGTAAAACATCATCTATGCAACATTTTGAGCAAAGAACCACCATCACATGTTATGTAGACCACAAGGAAGTGTATTATATTTGGGGAAAAAAAAAAAAAAAGACCCCTTTAATGCGCCTTATAATCCAGTGCGCCTTATATATGAAAAAAGATTTTAAAAAAGTAGACCATTCACCGGCAGTGCGCCTTATAATCCTGTGCTCTCCAGTCCCTACACTCGGCGCCAGTAGATTCCTGATGGTTCACCCTTCCAGTCATGTGCGTCTCCTCTGCTTTGACTCCACTCACGCTTCATGTTGCATCCTTAGTTATTTTTCCTCACTACTTTTTGTTATTATTCTAATTATTTTTTTGTTCAGTTGTCCACTGCAGAGCACTTGGAAGATATGACAATTAATTATTTTGTTACTGATAATACATTTTGTTTCTTTATAAAAAACATTTGAATGTATATCAAAATATATACTGTATAGGGATGGCACTTTTCTCATTTGAACCATCAACAGTACCAATTCCTAGGTATCTGGAATGCGATACCGGTACTCAATGGTATCAATCTTCTGTACTTTAGTGTGTGTTCACATGTTAATAAATGTTCATTTGTTTAATAATAACATCAAATTTTTTATCTAAAATTTAACAGTGAGTTGATCATGATAACTCTGCTGTTTAGTTGTTATATATTGATTACTTAAACTTCCGTGTCTCATTTGCAAGTGTTATATACCGTAGTAGATTTTGCATGCAATGCAATTCCAAGACGTTAGATGGCAGTAGTGTCTCGGCAGCAGTTTTTGCCTAGTTAGGAAGTATTCATTACCATGAAGCTGAATGCGTCAGTTTAGTCTTTTGTTCAACCCTATAATTCAAGATTCAAGATGCTTTATTATTGTCCATTCTTTAACATGTACAAGACACATAAGAACTGAAATTTCATTTTCAGCACAGTCCCACTAAGAGCAGACATACGTGACATGGAGACAAGACTGTTACGAACTGGTCAAGGGGGTGACCCCGGGATGCAGAGACGGGAGGCAAGTTTGTAAAACAAAAGGGAATCAATTTAATGAGTACAACAAGTGTAACAAAAGGCCATGGAAACGAGCTGAGGAAACAAATCACAACAAAAGAGAAGGCAGGGAATAAAAACACAACAAAGACGAGACCGCCAACGGATCAGCCACTTACGGCGCTCCTTAAAAAAGGTGTGAAAAAGGTGATATTGGGTAAGGGGGGAAAAGTAAAAAAATATCAGTCTAAGGCTGGACCCTCAGGAGGGGGCCCAGACTGAGTCCAAGGGAAAAAAAATTCACATAGCATAGCACACATAAACATGTTACATATAATCACAACAACTCGCAACAGAGGGGGGGAGGGGGGGGGGGTTTGGGGCCCTGGAGGCCGGCCTGCTGCTATAAAGTGCTACTAGCCGTCCTTAACCCCAGGAATTAAGCAGTAGTGAAGGCGTTGGTTGAGGAAGGGGCGGGTGCGTGCATGTATGCCCAATTAACTTGGGTGAGATGTTGAAATGTTTTTGTGGACTGGGGCCGATCTCAAAGTTGGACACCAGGTGTTGTTGAGAAAAAGGGAGGTCAAAAGCGTCCATCATTGAGGTGTCCTCGGGGGTGTTTTTCAGAACAGCCTGTTCCTGATAGCGTCAAGGCTATTCGAGGGAGTCAAATCGTAGATTAGGATGTTGTTTTCGTCGAGCATTCAAAAACAATGACTTGCCTGCTCTATTTGTCCATGCTGGTTTCTCTCAAATTCAATTAAATTCTCCTTCCCAGCAAACTTCTCCGTGATCTGATCCATTTTGCGATTCAGTTCAGAAATCGCCACAGTCTGTGATCCCACAGTCCGTGATCCCACAGTCCGGCCCAATCCTTTCATTGCGACGAACAGCCGTTGGGCTCCTTGAGTGGCTGCCATCGTCTTCCGAATTTGACGATACACCAGAGCAATGCTCAGCCCAATCAGCAGGTGCCCCGCGATCACAGTTCCAAAAAGGTAGATGTCTTCCACGTCCTTGATGGAAAGGACTGAGAGGCACATGATTCTCCATTTATCCCAGGAGTCTCTCACGTACCCTGCAGCAATGGTTCCATCAGGGCAGCCAGGTTCCCCCAAACCTCTTTTCCTTGTCGAAAAGACTTTGTCAATTGCGTCGAGAGTCCAGCTGATCAAATCCATGTTTGATGTTTAGATTTGAGGACAGCGCAAAGAAAGAGGCTTCAAAATAGTTCAGACAAGACAAAAACGAAGAGAGCAAGCAGGGAAGGAGGGAGCGGAGAAAAATGCGACCGCCCTCACCAGAGGCAAGACAGAAAACAAATAAAGTGTGTGTACTCTAACTATTATTGTTATTTAATTTGTTGTTGTTTAATTGTAACATGCATCTTAATTATAGTTTTCATTACCAAATTTAAGTGTTAAAAAAGTCAAGTAAAATCCCTAATGCTAATAAGTAGCATGTATATGGTAAGGTAAATGAGCATTGAGCTAGCAAATTTTAAAAAGTGGAGCCGAACTGTACGTCTGAGGGCTTTCTATCAGGCACACTTGCTTTGTTGGCTTGGAAAATTGAAACATTAGTCAGGCTTGAGTGCTTGTTTCCCCGCCAAGAGTTTGAGCTGGTGGCGACTCTGCAACCGGTTGTTAGGCCACGGGCAACAAAAGTATCCAAAAGTGTGTTTGGTTTTACTTGAATCGATACCAGGTAGTAGAACCGGAATTCGTTCGCTGCCTGTAAAAGTACCGAATACAGTACCTATCCCTAAAACAGTGTATTATTTATTACCAGTTATAGAAAATATCCAGTTGAGTTTCATTTGATCCATAATTAAAAAACACTGTACAAATTCACTGCAAAGATCAACCGAGAATGCAAAAACTATCAAATCTAGCAGACATATTCATATATCAAAAAAGAAAGAGAGCCTCATTAAATATTTAGGCTTTTTCAAAGTGTACATCGGCCCAGTATCAGGAGTAACAGAGTTCACTATCCTCCTCAAGGTTACTTTCCTGAAACAACCACCATCTGTAACTTACAGATACAGGAAACAAAAACAACATTCCCTCCACCCCCCAATAAATACAGAACACTGTACATTCCCACTATCACGTTCGACCTTGAATCATGCTGGGTTGATATCACTGTGTTCATGGGTGTGCATCACAAGGAGGAGGGTTGAAGGAATCATTTTTAAAAGATGAGAAAGGGTCCCAAACCAACAATAGTTAGTGGTTCAGATGTTTTTGTTTTATGTTTAGTGGAGAATACAGCTCTTGAAGAGCCTGTGACTACATTAGGGACTGCATCATTTTTGAATAACTCACTCACCTTAAATGGAATGCCTTTTAACAACAATTACACGTAATTTGAGCAGCAGACATTTGTTTTTAGCAGGCCTACCACTCTGTGAACCACATTTTTGTATATGTATGTTTGTACAGTCAATGTATATGTACATGTACACTACTGTTCAAAAGTTTGGGGTCACCCAAACAATTTTGTGGAATAGCCTTCATTTCTAAGAACAAGAATAGACTGTCGAGTTTCAGATGAAAGTTCTCTTTTTCTGGCCATTTTGAGCGTTTAATTGACCCCACAAATGTGATGCTCCAGAAACTCAATCTGCTCAAAGGAAGGTCAGTTTTGTAGCTTCTGTAACGAGCTAAAGTGTTTTCAGATGTGTGAACATGATTGCACAAGGGTTTTCTAATCATCAATTAGCCTTCTGAGCCAATGAGCAAACACATTGTACCATTAGAACACTGGAGTGATAGTTGCTGGAAATGGGCCTCTATACACCTATGTAGATATTGCACCAAAAAGCAGACATTTGCAGCTAGAAAAGTCATTTACCACATTAGCAATGTATAGAGTGTATTTCTTTAAAGTTAAGACTAGTTTAAAGTTATCTTCATTGAAAAGTACAGTGCTTTTCCTTCAAAAATAAGGACATTTCAATGTGACCCCAAACTTTTGAACGGTAGTGTATGTGTATATGTACAAACCCCGTTTCCATATGAGTTGGGAAATTGTGTTAGATGTAAATATAAACGGAATAGAATGATTTGCAAATAATTTTCAACCCATATTCAGTTGAATATGCTACAAAGACAACATATTTGATGTTCAAACTGATAAACATCTTTTTTTTTGCAAATAATCATTAACTTTAGAATTTGATGCCAGCAACACGTGACAAAGAAGTTGGGAAAGGTGGCAATAAATACTGATAAAGTTGAGGAATGCTCATCAAACACTTATTTGGAACATCCCACAGGTGAACAGGCTAATTGGGAACAGGTGGGTGCCATGATTGGGTATAAAAGTAGATTCCATGAAATGCTCACAATTTCCCAACTCATATGGAAACAGAGTTTATATGTTTGTACAGTGAATGTGCGTGTGGATGTATGAACTTTGAGTATGTAGGTATCAATCAATCAATCAATCAATGTTTATTTATATAGCCCTAAATCACAAAAGTCTCAAAGGGCTGCACAAGCCACAACGACATCCTCGGCACGGAGCCCACACAAGGGACGTCGATGTGAATGACTATGAGAAACCTTGGAGAGGACCGCATATGTGGGTAACCCCCCCTCTAAGTACAGTCCCTAGTGGATCCAACATAACAGTGAGAGTCCAGTCCATAGTGGGGCCAGCAGGAGACCATCCCGAGCGGAGACAGGTCAGTAGCGCAGAGATGTCCCCAACTGATGCACAGAAGAGCGGTCCACCCCGGGTCCTAACTCTGGACAGCCAGCACCTCATCCATGGTCACCGGAACCGGAATATACTGTATTTGTGTATGTATGTGGGAGCGTAGGTACCTATGTATGTATGTATGTATGTATGTATGAATAACGGTGTGTATGTGAGTATATGTGTATTTGTATGTACAATATATTTGACTCCCAGTGTGTGCGGGAGCCAGAGTACGGCCCCAGCCACCCAGAGAGCCCAACCCACAAACAGCAGGTGTGGCGCCCAGGGAACAAGGGACCACCGGCCCCATGCAGCCAGGCCGGCCAGCGACAGGAACCCCAGAGCCCGGCCCACTGTGCCGCCCGGAAGAGCCAGCAACAGGCCACAGACAGACGCGCCCGGCAGAGGACAAGGCACGAGAGAAGCAGGGGACAGCCACCCCTCAAGTCAGCGAGAGACTACACCCCACACGGGCAGAAAGGCAGGACACCCCGTCCGAGGGGCCCAGAGACTCCCCGCAACCGGACGTGCCAATCACTTGACAGATGATAAATCGTCTCATCTAAAGTTCATTTTCCTCATGGAGCGGCAGTCAGAATCTAACCGGTGGTCTCTACCAGGTGAAGAACGAGCCGTATCCACGGCCGGATTCCTGCAGAGCCAATCAATAGGGTTGAACCTAACCATTAATTACCCCCCTCTGTGGGCCAGGAAAATAATCTGCAGCAGTGCAATATAATATGTAGAGAAAAAAAAACACTAAAGACCTTTTTTAGGAAATAACACCGCCTCCAAAGACTGGCATGCCTGGATATAGAGCAAGGTCGACAATTTATATGGAGTGAGCAGCAAATCATACGCTTACTAAAGTGGACTCTCCAAAGAAACGGTCAAAGTTTTTCGGATTCAAGACAAAGACTTCCTACTATCTGAACATGATTGTATTTTGAAAAATGTGTACAAAGTCCGAACTCTCATCATCATCAAACCTTATTCTTAATAAACATTTTAACAGCCAAAACACTCATACAAGTAGAAGCAGGATTCGGCCAGGAGAACCACAATTATTGTGGTACTCTGACTCTCAAAGTACCACAATAATGACCAACAATAAAACACAGTCGCGTAGTAGGCCTAAGTATTCATTAAAAACAAGGCAAAGGTTGCTATTTAAGAAGTATATTTCATATTTGTGGCCACTGTAACATTACGCACAGTTTGAACAGTAACACTGTGTTTGAATATAGGAAAATAAAACGTGGCATAACACAATTTAAACGCAAATGAATGTCTGGGGAGCTAAACTATTCAATTGTGCACATTGAACCTACAAGCCATTGGGCTGTACTCAGGGGATTATGAGGCGGGGATAATTTGATGGTGCATTCAAGAACCCCCGAACAAAGTCGGACACAACAATACCCACCAGAAATATTTTTTGCAAACCAGTAATTGTAGTCTGCAAATGATGTGTTGTTATTAAATGTCGGTGCTGTCTAGAGCTCGGCAGAGTAACCGTGTAATACTCTTCCATGTCAGTAGGTGGCAGTCGGTAGCTAATTGCTTTGTAGATGTCGGAAACAGCGGGAGGCAGTGTGCAGGTAAAAAGGTGTCTAATGCTTAAACCAAAAATAAACAAAAGGTGAGTGCCCCTAAGAAAAGGCATAGAAGCTTAGGGAAGGCTATGCAGAACCAAACTAAAACTGAACTGGCTAAATAGTAAACAACTGTCAGGATTGTCCCTGACAGTTTGATCAAGTTTTAGTTTTCCTCTGCGTTTGTCTTAGTTTCCTGTCTTTAGTTCCTGTCAGTGCTTTTATTTTGTCTTCATTTCCTGATTGTCTCCCTAAGTGCTTTGTCCCCTCAGCTGTGGCTGATTGGCACGTGGCCACACCTGGTGCCAGTCAGCCAGCTGCCTATTTAAACCCGTCTTGCCCTCCAGTCACTGCTGGATCATTGTCATTGTAGTGTCTACCTGAATGTCACTTGTCACTTGTACCTGTAGCTTCTACCTATTTGTCGTTGTAGCTCCGTCTACTTTTGTCCACTCCGCTTTAGTCATAGTTCCTTCGTGTCACAGTAAGTGTTTTTGTTTATTGTCCACAGTTAGCCTTTGTGCTATTTTAGTTTATAGCCTAGTTTGTTCTCCGCCTTGTGCGCGCCTTTTGTTTGTTCCGTTTTGTTTGTTTTTTGCCATAGTATCTTAATTAAATCATGTTTTCTCGCACTATGCCTGCCATCATCTCTGCATCTTGGGGTTCGGCACCTACAAACTCTGACAACAACTACAGAATGCTGGACAACAGCAAAGACTTACTGTGGAGCAAAGACGGCGTCCACAATGTACATCCGACCTGGACATGACAATCAACAATGTCCCCACAAAGAAGGATAAAAACAACTGAAATATTCTTGATTGCTAAAACAAAGTAGATGCGGGAAATATCGCTCAAAGGAAGACATGAAACTGCTACAGGAAAATACCAACAAAAGAGAAAAAGCCACCAAAATAGGAGCGCAAGACAAGAAGTAAAACACTACACACAGGAAAACAGCAAAAAAGTCCAAATAAGTCAGGGTGTGATGTGACAGGTGGTGACAGTACACCTACTTTGAGACAAGAGCTATAGTGATGCATGCTTGGTTATGCTTTAAAGCAGACCTGGGCATTCTGCGGCCCGCGGGCCACATCCGGCCCTTTGTGCGTCCCTGTCCGGCTCGCGTGAGGCCAATTATAAATTACAAAATAAATTTAAAAAAGTATCTATGTCGAGTGTGCAATACAACGGTGCTGCTTTTGTTTTGAAAAGCGTTATTTGTATTACTTCCGTGTGTACGTATGCGTGTGCGTGATTGTGAGTGAATGTGAACAGCTGCAATCACTAATTATAAAATAAAGTTGAAAAAATATCTATGTCGTGCGCGCAATACAACTGTGCTGCTTTTATTTTGAAAAGTGTTATTTATGGGCGTATGTCCGTGTGTAACCTGTGAGTGAAGGTGCACATGCAGCGACAAGTGATGCACGGTTTACACCCGAGACGCTAAAAAGAGAAAAGTTGATGAGGAATGGCGTGTTTTCAACAAGACATGGACTGCCAAGCAACGTTCCCTCTAAGGTGCGCGCCTGCGCAATTGCGCACTGCTCAAGCGTCCGCTGCGCGCAGCAAATATATGCCGCGCACCAAATCAAATCCCATCTGAATTCTAAACAAAATAAACATATTTATTCTATGTAATTTTGCAATGCAACTTTGAGTGACAGTGACAACAAGCGGCCCTAACGGTGTTCGTCAACACCGTTCAATTGAACACCGTTCAATTATTGTAACGTCTATCGAGATGCTTCGAGGACAGGAATTATATCCATCACTTTATTGAGCAAAACTGTTTATATTCGGACATAACCACACCAAAAACATGAGTAAAACACTTCTATCTGGAAAAACTAGTCATTTTCTGCCGTACAAACCAGGCCAAAAGCAACTTGTCATCTGTCACCAACACGCATAGCACTAAACCACTGGTGCGTTTATGGCCACACAAAAAGTTGGACAACTCAAACACCACACAAAGTTACACTATGACTCCTCAGTCATACGTGTGCTTATTTTACTGTCATTTATTATTAATGTTAATTTATTTATATTAGTCATGGAATGCTGTTACACACACTATGTTGAATTATTACTATTATTATTAATTATTATTATTATTATTATTATTATTATTTATCTTACGGTATACATCAAAAATAATATTGAGCAAAATGTAATTGAAATATTGTCGATGTGGCCCTCCAGCAGTGCTCGGGTTGCTCATGCGACCCCCGCTAAAAATTAATTGCCCACCCCTGATTTAAAGTCATATCCAACAATTGCGACAACCACTTTTTACTGTCAACCGAGTTTTCGTTTTTCAATGATTTCTGCTGGTGGTTTTTCTGCGGATTTGTTCAATGCAAAAAATGTGCCTTGGCTCAAAAAAGGTTGAAAAACACTGAGTTAGATTGCATAAAAAAAGTATAAAAAAAGACATAAGTTGTTGGCTCTCATACGGCTTGTGAAATATAGACAATTAAAAAAAATAAAAATTGCAGTTCCCCATTAAGATTTTGTTGCATCAGGGATGCCGATGCAATAAATTAATAGTCCAAAAAAATATTTTTCCAATGTATTGTGACTCCCAAGCAGTTTTGCTCCAGCAGCCTTCAATTTGACTTCAACAGCACGGACTTTGAAGGTAAAGCTCGTAAGCTGGAGTCAACAGCTTCTATTCTGTTTGCATTGCAAATACGCTCACATTGGCACACGGCAAGTTCAACAAATGTCATTTCTTAGCAGGTCTTTCTTTCCGTGACACCATTTCAAACATTCTCTGCCATGATGTATTGCATTCTCTATTTAGGATCTAGAATGGCCACCATACCCGGGCCATAAACCTTTAAAACCACCTCTTTTCCCATATCAACATCCATTTAGGAGTGGGCGGGGTTGAGGTGATGGGGGGGGGGGGGGTTTGGTAGTAGCGGGGGGTGTATATTGTAGCGTCCCGGAAGAGTTAGTGCTGCAAGGGGTTCCGAGTATTTGTTCTGTTGTGTTTATGTTGTGTTACGGTGCAGATGAAATGTGTTTGTCATTCTTGTTTGGTGTGGGTTCACAGTGTGGCGCATATTTGTAACAGTGTTAAAGTTGTTTATACGGCCACCCTCAGTGTGACCTGTATGGCTGTTGACCAAGTACGCCTGGCATTCACTTGTGTGTGAAAAAGTCGCATATATTATGTGACATGGCCAGCACGCTGTTTGTATGGAGGAAAAGCGGACGTGACGACAGGTTGTAGAGGACGCTGAAGGCAGTGCCTTTAAGGCACGCCCCCAATAATGTCGTCCGGGTGGAAATCGGGAGAATGGTTGCCCCGCGAGATTTTCAGGAGGGGCACTGAAATTCGGGAGTTTCTTGGAAAAATCGGGAGATTGAAACCGATACCGATAATTTCCGATATTACATTTTAAAGCATTTATCGGCCGATGATATCGGCATACCAATATTATCGGACATCTCTACCCGATACCAACATTTTGGTACCGGTACCGGTACTAAAATGTATTTCGATACTTTTCTAAATAAAGGGCACCACAAAAAATGGCATTATTGTCTTTATTTTAACAACAAATCTTACAGTACATTAATCATATATTTATTTTGTAGTGTTGTCCTTAAATAAAATAGTGAACATACTAGACAACTTGTCTTTTAGTAGTAAGTAAACAAACAAAGACTCCTAATTAGTCTGCTGACGTATGCAGTAACATATTGTGTCATTTATACACCTATTATTTTGTCAAACTTATTAAGGACAAGTGGTAGAAAATGAATGATTCATTTACTTGTTCATTGACTGTTAATATCTGCTTATTTTCTCTTTCAACATGTTCTATCTACACTTCTGTTAAAATGTAATAATCACTTATTCTTTTATTGTTTGGATACTTTACATTAGTTTTGGATGATACCACAAATTTGGGTATAAACCCGATACCAAGTAGTTACAGGATCATACATTGGTCATAATTTAAGTCCACATGTGTCCAGAGACGTAAATAATATACATTTTAAAAAAAACATTGATGTAATCATAGTAGTATCGACTAGATACGCTCCCGTACTTGGTATCATTACAGTGGATGTCAGGTGTAGATCCACCCATGGCGTTTGTTTACATTGTGACGCCGGTGAGCTATTGTATCCTCCTACGGTGTGTAGTGAAGCATGTTGAGCTATTCCTCGTCCTGCAGGGATGATACTTGTAAAAAACTCACTTTATTTGTCACCATGAAGGCGAGGATTAGTGATTTAGAAGTAGCTAAAACACTGCAGACTGCGGATGGATGTTAGCTAGCTAGCCATGTCTTAAAGCACGTCTTTCTGAGGGCGTTTCAGTGTTATAACTTCACCTTTATCGTTAGTTTTCAAGCCAAAATGCGTCCGTTCTCCCTTTTCTGTCTACACACTGTCTCTGCTTGTAAGTACTCCATGACTGTGTGCTGCCGAACATGCTCCTCTGCTCGTAAAACCAGCAATGTCATGATGTGACTTTTTAGAGGCGGTATAGTACTGAATATGATTCATCAGTATCGCGGTACTATACTAGTATACCGTACAACCCTACTGACACTTCCTCATTTATACAACATATCCGTTTTCTATCACTTTACAACTCACTGACTAACCGTGGATTCAATACAGTAGTTATTCCTTCCATCCATCAAGGTCTTAGGACAAGATCATAACATTTTTGCAGCAGTGAAAAAATAAATAGATATCCTTAGCATCACAATCACAGCGTGCTTAATCAACCACTTTTTAAGCCTCGTCGTTGAATATTTGATAAGCGCGGGATTAAATCGTTTGTCAGTTTTTAATCACCTTAGACAAGATTTCTTGCATCCCCGTAACATCCGTCTGCCTCGGAAACCTACACACGCCCCACCGTGTGTGTGTGTGTGTGTGTGTGTGTGTGTGTGTGTGTGTGTGTGTGTGTGTGTGTGTGTGTGTGTGTGTGTGTGTGTGTGTGTGTGTGTGTGTGTGTGTGTGTGTGTGTGGGTGTGTGTGTGGGTGTGCAAATCATCAGAGCCTCACCCGGTTACCGCCTGGAAAATCCATTGCACAAATTGAAAAAGGTCCAGAGAGAATGAAGAGACCGGCCAGATTTCCTGTTCTCACTCTGCTGAACAAAGATGTGAAAGTGACCCCGGGCTGTAATGACAGGAGTCAACTTGCAGCTGCCGTGGCGACGTACGGGTCACGAGGCTGCCGACATGTGCTAATCCTGAAAGGTCCGAGACAACGTGGGACAAGACATGAATAAAACAACTGTACTGGCAAAGGAGAACAAGGCATGGCCGGCCCGTGGCATAGGCCGTATAGGCAAATGCTAAGGGCGCCGTCCATCAGGGGGCGCCACGCCAGTGCCACAAATGTTGGAGAAAAAAAAAAAGAAAAAAAAAGTTGGTACTATTATTTCTAAATACAAAAAATAATCCCACGTTAATTAAAATGCAAAGTAAAGCCTATTTAATAGAAATATTATTTGTTACAACATTACGCCCCCCCCCCCCGTCCCCCCGGCACGGTGCGCCCCCTCCCTTCCCGTATCATGACTCTTTTTGGACGTCACCGCGTCAAAAAATCAACACAAGATGTCAAAACGGCCAAAACTGTCAGGTGCCCAGGGAAGAAAAAAGAGAAAAGAAGAGGAGAAACGAGAAAAAGACAGAGGTAGCAGGGAGGTAACGTTAGCCTACATGAAATTATTTGTCTGTTACAGAATGTGATAGTAACCTGGTTTTTTAGCATTAAGCTAATGTTACATGATTCGGCAATTGCTAATCAATAAATAGCTAGTTCTGTTTTAACGTCGGGTTAATATTGTGGAGGGGGCTAAATTGTTATGGAAAATAATAATGTAACGTTAGGTAATTACAGTACTCCCACCTTACATTCCTCAGGGACATTTGTATTAGATCTTTTAAGCAGGTGTTTTTTGTTTACATTGTTATTGCCTTCTGGTTAGCTAATGTTTGCCCTGCAGGTAATAGTCACTTTTCCACCCCTTTATATATTAGGTATAGTTGTAAGCCTAGTTGTTAAAGTGCACATCATTAATGTTAATTAAGCAATATCACATGAGAGGGAATGCTGTTTTTTAATTTGAGCACTGCTGTGATTCGGTTAAAGATAATCATAACATAACATTCTCATATAATATGTTAATTTGCTTTCTTTAAGTAAAAAAAAAGGTCAAAGACAAAGCTATTCGGTTTCTTGTGAGTATATACACTTCACTGCCGATGTGGGGGGGCGCCACCTAAAATCTTGCCTAGGGCGCCAGATTGGTTAGGGCCAGGCCTGGAACAAGGTCAAAGAATATAACATTTTCTTCACTGCATGTTTGATTAAGGATGCTGCAGTCGGATGCTACAATCACCATTTCCAAGACTTCTGTGTGACCATTGATCAAAAGACTTTTTTAATAATACATGAGCGCTTTATTGAACTTGAGGCAAAACAAAAAAATTGCTGTGTCATGAAGACAAACTCCATGTTTGTATCCTAAATGACGATTGATATTCCTCACATTTTAATAAGAACTGCAAGCAGTTCCGGACTAAAATGTCTATAAAAATGTACAAATGTTGTCATTCATCCAGGTCATTGTCATCTCAGGGCGTTAGATCGATCGCAACTGGACTGTTTGGTTTGCCCAAATTTTCCAAATTAGATGAACTATTACTCAGTCTAAATAAACCTATGTCCCTATGTCTAGCATTAAAAGATTACAGTTGGTACAAAATGCGGCTGCTAGACTTTTGACAAGAACAAGAAAGTTTGATCATATTACGCCTATACTGTATATACCTTATATACATATATACATACCTATACTGTATATACCTTTATATACATATATACCTATATATGTACCTATACTGTATATACCTTATATACATATATATATACCTATACTGGCTCACCTGCACTGGCTTCCTGTGCACCTAAGATGCGACTTTAAGGTTTTACTACTTACGTATAAAATACTACACGGTCTAGCTCCATCATATCTTGCTGATTGTATTGTACCATATGCCCCTGCAAGAAATCTGTGTTCAAAGAACTCCGGTTTATTAGTGATTCCCAGAGCCCAAAAAAAGTCTGCGGGCTATAGAGCGTTTTCTGTTCGGGCTCCAGTACTCTGGAATGCCCTCCCGGTAACAGTTAGAGATGCTACCTCAGTAGAAGCATTTAAGTCCCATCTTAAAACTCATTTGTATACTCTAGCCCAGGGGTCACCAACGTGGTGCCCGCGGGCACCAGGTAGCCCGTAAGGACCAGATGAGTAGCCCGCTGGCCTGTTCTAATAATAGCTCAAATAGCAGCACTTACCAGTGAGCTGCCTCTGTTTTAAAGACTTGGTCTTCACTTGTTTAAATAAATTCATTAATTGTTTTACTTTGTGTAGAAATTAAAATTAAAATTAAAATTAAAACTACACTTTGCTTCTTATAACTTTCAGAAAGACAATTTTAGAGAAAAAATACAACCTTAAAAATGATTTTAGGATTTTTAAACACATATACCTTTTTACCTTTTAAATTCCTTCCTCTTCTTTCCTGACAATTTAAATCACTGTTCAAGTAAATGTATTTATTTTATTGTAAAGAATAATAAATACATTTTAATTTGTTCTTCATTTTAGCTTCTGTTTTTTCGACGAAGAATATTTGTGAAATATTTCTTCAAACTTATTATGATTAAAATTCAAAACAATTACCGGTATTCTGGCAAATCTAGAAAATCTGTAGAATCAAATTTAAATCTTATTTCAAAGTCTTTTGAATTTCTTTTAAAATTTTTGTTCTGGAAAATCTAGAAGAAATAATGATTTGTCTTTGTTACAAATATAGCTTGGTCCAATTTGTTATATATTCTAACAAAGTGTAGATTGGATTTTAACCTATTTAAAACATGTCATCAAAGTTCTAAAATTAATCTTAATCAGGAAAAATTACTAATGATGTTCCAGAAATTATTTTTTTAATTTTTTCAAAAAGATTCGAATTAGCTAGTTTTTCTCTTCTTTTTTCTGGTTGAATTTTAAATTTTAAAGAGTCGAAATTGAAGATAAACTATGTTTCAAAATTTAATTGTCATTTTTTTCGTGTTTTGTCCTCTTTTAAACCGTTCAATTAAGTGTAAATATCATTAATTATTAATAATAACATAGAGTTAAAGGTAAATTGAGCAAATTGGCTATTTCTGGCAATTTATTTAAGTGTGTATCAAACTGGTAGCCCTTCGCATTAATCACTACCCAAGAAGTAGCTCTTGCTTTCAAAAAGGTTGGTGACCCCTGCTCTAGCCTTTAAATAGACCCCCCTTTTTTAGACCAGTTGATCTGCCGTTTTCTTTTCTCCTTTGCCCCCTCGCCGGGTTATTCCGGTTCCGGTGACCATGGATGAGATGCTGGCTGGACCGCTCGCCTGTGCATCGGTTGGGGACGTCTCTGCGCTACTGACCTGTCTCCGCTCGGGATGGTCTCCTGCTGGCCCCACTATGGACTGGACTCTCACTGTTATGTGGATCCACTAGGGACTGTACTTAGAGGGGGGGTTATCAACATATGCGATCCTCCCCAAGGTTTCTCATAGTCATTCACATCGACGTCCCTTGTGTGGGCTCTGTGCCGAGGATGTCGTTGTGGCTTGTGCAGCCCTTTGAGACTTTTGTGATTTAGGGATATATAAATAAACATTGATTGATTGATTGAAACAAAAACGGTATCCTTCTTGGAGACTTTAATATTGATATCTCCAAGGACGATGGAGAAAAACTGAACTTTATCAACACGTTACATTCCTCTTCCTTCTTCCCCACCATCAATAGATTCACTCGAGTCACAGATGCCTCAAAAACAATAATCGATAACATTATTACTAACATCCGGAATACAAAGGTCGTGACAGGGGTGGTGCAATCCCATATCACAGACCACTTTCCCATAATACTATTCTTTGACTCTGGCAAAACTCCCCCGCCCCCACCTCCTAATGCCTGGTTCACACCAACGGTGTTTGAAGCGGCGAGCAAAGCGTCATCATTTTTGTCAATTTTTCCACGAATATCCCGATCTCCGAAGTAATGTTATGCTTTGATACGCTCTGATACGCTCTGATACGAATTAGTTGCCGCTTCGTTACCGTTCCTCACGATTTGATGCCGCTTTGATACGCTTTAAATCACGCTTTGGTACGTTTTATTACGCTTTATTGAACTTTATTACGCTTTGATGCGATCCTGACGCTTTAAATCAGGCTCTGACACGATTATCAAGCTCTGTTGTGTATTGTTACAATAAAAATAATAAAAAAATATGAAAAACTCAGTATACTAAGTTTTCCCCACATTTATTTAGATTGATCTATTTATTTGATTTCTCTTTTTGTTTTATTATATACAGGATAAAACACACAATGTAATAAAAAACAGAAATATGATAAACAAATAAGTTAAAAAAAATTGGAAAAACTCAGTATACTGTTTTCCACACATTTTTTATATTCATTTATTTTTTCAATTTCTCTTTTTTTTCTTCGTTATATTATGTTTATTATTTATTATTTATTATGTTTTGTATCTTCATTTCTTTTATTTCTTTGTCATCTTAATAAATATGTATCTTTCATTTCTTATGCTAGTTGACAATAACAAAAGGCATTTCTTTTATTTTTTATATTCATTTATTTTTTCAATTTCTCTTTGTTTTTCGTTATATTATGTTTTATATCTTCATTTCTTTTATTTCTTTGTCATCTTAATAAATATCTATCTTTCATTTCTTATGCTGGTTGACAATAATAAAAGGCATTTCTTTTAAACGTAACATATTCTCTTTATTATTAACATTTTCATACAGAAAAATGATAGACAGTAATGTCAAAGTGCAACATCAAACAGCAGAAGTACAGAAACAATGATCATCGTATAAAAAAGGCAATGATGCAAAAGAGAATGGATTTGTAATCCTGTGTTGGTTTTACATCAAGTTTCAATGTCACTAGTCAATATCACAGTCACTTCCTATTGCGCTTTGAACCAAGATCTGTTAAGCTTTCCTACGCTTTGAGTCAAGCTTTGCTGAGCTTTGTCACGCTTTGATACGCTCTCGGCGCTTTATTCCATTCTTGACAGAGCGCAGATTTTTTTTAAACCGTTTAAAAAATGTTGGCGAACTTGCCGCACGTCCCGCTTCACTACAAGCTTTCCCACCATCCATTAGGACCCTCACGCTTTAATCAGGCTTTGTTACACTTTAACGCCGCTTTGCATGCCGCTTTAAAGCGCCGTCAAAGCGCCGTTGGTGTGAACCTAGCATTAAGTTGAAACCAAAATTCTCAACACTACAACTCTACAACACCTAAATAATAATCTGCTTGCCAGGCAATGGGACTCTGTGTTTAATTGCACCTGTCCCGATGTTGCATATGTAAATCTGATTCAAATGATTCAGGATGCTATTCAGGAAACAATCCCGTAAATAACTTTTAAAAATCATACCTCAGAAAATAATCCCTGGATCACAAGGGGGATCTTAAAGTCCATCAGACAAAGAAAAAACACTCTACAAATGTTTTATTTCAAACCCTACCACTGTCAACAAAGGAAAATACACAAATTATAGAAATAAATTAACTCATATTGTCAGGAAAAGTAAGCGCAACTATTATTGTGAACTATTACAAGCATGGCACCTCCTGGTACCCTAGCACCTCCAAAACCCTCAAATCTAAACTCCAAACATCTCAGAACAAGCTAGTCAGGTTACTTCTAGACCTCCACCCAAGATCCCACCTCACTCCTACCCACTTCTCTAAAGTGGGCTGGCTCAAGGTGGAGGACAGAGTTAAACAACTTGCACTGAGCCTCCGCTCCGCTACACCTCCCTGATACCGAAGTACATGTCAAACTACTTCCTTAACGTAAATGACCGCCATAACCACAACACCAGGGGGAGCTCCACTAACCACGTTAAACCCAGATTCCGAACTAACAAAGGTCTTAACTCATTCTCTTTCTATGCCACATCAATGTGGAATGCACTCCCAACAGGTGTAAAAGAAAGGGCATCTCTATCCTCCTTCAAAACCGCACTAAAAGTTCACCTCCAGGCAGTTACAACCCTAAACTAACACCCTCCCCGGATTGCTAATAATCAAATGTAAACAATCAAATGCAGATACTTTTTCTTATGCCTTCTGATCTCTCTCTCTCTCTCTCTCTCTCTCTCTCTCTCTCTCTCTCTCTCTCTCTCTCTCTCTCTCTCTCTCTCTCTCTCTCTCTATGTCCACTACTTGCTGTCCATATCCCCCCCCCCCCCACACCCCTGATTGTAAATAATGTAAATAATTCAATGTGATTATCTTGTGTGATGACTGTATTATGATGATAGTATATATGATAGTATATATCTGTATCATGAATCAATTTAAGTGGACCCCGACTTAAACAAGTTGAAAAACTTTTTGGGGTGTTACCATTTAGTGGTCAATTGTACGGAATATGTACTTCACTGTGCAACCTACTAATAAAAGTCTCAATCAATCAATCAAAAAAAATGGCAGGGGGATTGTAGGAGAACATGGAACGTGTTGAATACTGTTCTCAACAAGGGACATAAGGCCCCTGTTGTACCGGATACAGGGTCCAATAGGGCTGATCTTGCCAATAGTTTAATACCTTTTTTGCTTCTATTGGGGAAAACCTATCTAGTAAAATAAGTCAACCTCCAGGGTATTCCTTTAAAGAATGTCTATCAGGCAACTACCCTAGCTCCTTTTTCATGCAGCCAACCGACATCAATGAGATTTATACGATCATTATGGACCTGAAGTCATCACATACAGCTGGAGTGGACGGGATATGTAGCAACATCTTGAAAGCCATAGCAAATGTGACCACAAATCCTCTTTGTCACTGTTTAAACCTGTCACTTGGTGCTGGCATTGTACCCAAAATGTCCAAAGTGGCGAAAGTAATACCAATTTTTAAATCAGGTGATAAAAACGATATGAACAATTATAGGCCAATTTCAATTTTACCAACATTTTCAAAAATATTTGAGAAAGTGGTCTATAACCGACTGAATGGCTTTGTAGAAAAACTAGATATCCTTGTCCCCTCCCAATATGGTTTTCGTAAAAAAAGCACCACCTGTATGGCTATACTCCACCTCTTGGAAAGAGTCAATGACTGTATTGAAGAAGGAGAATGCGGTATTGGCATTTTTTTGGATCTGTCCAAGGCCTTTGACACAATAGATTTTGAGATCTTACTGTATAAGCTACACCACTATGGTGTCAGAGGGGTACCTCTCGATTGGTTCTGTTCTTACCTATACCAAAGGCAACAATGTGTATGGGTATTGTGAATAAACTTGAAACTTGAACTTGAACTTGAAACTTTGTCTTGGAAGACGTTTCGCCGCTCATCTGAGTAGGCTTCATCAGTTCGTGCTCATAGACTTAGATTGGTCAGATCTAGTCCAGCAGCTAGTGCCAAAACCCCAATTGTTTATACTCCAAAAACGTCCTTTAAGACAAACCAAACAGTCCAGTTGCGATCCATCGAATGCCCGGAGATCATTTACAGTTTTTGTGAAAAGCTTCATTCACCTCATGCAGAACTGTACCACGAGTCTGAGTGGTGTGTAAAGAGAGTATGGCCAACTGAACTAAATGACCGCCATAACCACAACACCAGAATGTGCTCTATTAACCACGTTAAACCCAGATTCCGAACTAACAAAGGTCTTAACTCATTCTCCTTCTATGCCACATCAATATGGAATGCACTCCCAACAGGTGTAAAAGAAAGGGCATCTCTATCCTCCTTCAAAACCGCACTAAAAGAACACCTCCAGGGAGCTACAACCCTAGACTAACACCCTCGTGTTAGTCTAGGGTGATTATTTACATTTGATTGTAAATAATCAAATGTAAATAATCAAATGTATATACTTGTTCTAATGCTTTCTGAACTCACTATGTTCACCGCTCGCTGTACATATCCTACCAAGTCAACCCAACCTAACCCCCCCGCCCCGACCCCCTCCTCATCCCACCCCCCGGATTGTAAATAATGTAAATAATTCAATGTATATACTCTGATGATGAACTTGTGTGATGACTGTATTATGCTGATAGTATATATTTGTACCATGAAGTGATGAACGTGGACCCCGACTTAAACAAGTTCAAAAACGTATTGGGGTGTTACCATTTAGTGGTCAATTGTACGGAATATGTACTGTACTGTGCAATCTACTAATAAAAGTCTCAATCAATCAAAAAAAAAACTACAGGCGCCATGACTGCTACCAAGGACGTGTGCGGCTGTGCACGGGTGCAATTGTGGTGGTTTTGAGGTTATTTTTTCTGATGAAATAAACTAAAACAATACATCTTTATACAGTTCTAAACAGCTCATTAACTTACAATAAAACATGCTTTTATTTTGTGAAAGTACACATTTGCTGCTACATTCCTGTGGCGTTTCGTGACCAGCAGGCACTCAGACATGCACCCGACGGTGCAATAATCGTAAAAAAAAATACAGAGAACGACCCCCCCAAAAAACCTTATTAACCTCGTTTTGCCAAAAAAAATCCATTAGCTTTGGACCAACAATCACGGAGAAATTCTCAGGGCGTTCAAACCTTCGCAACTGGACTGTTTGGATTATCTTGGAAGACGTTTCACCTCTCATCCGAATAGGCTTCACCAGTTCGTGCTCTTGGACTTAGATTGGTCCGATCTAGTCTAGCAGCTGGTGCCTAAACCCCAAATATTTATACTCCAAAAAACCAGGAGCAGGCACAGGAACTCCTGAACAGAGTGGAGGTGGAATGTGCCAGGTTTGGCCTCAGACTGAACGCAAAGAAGACTGAGGTAATCACCTCGGTATACCCTCAGGGGCGGTATAGCTCGGTTGGTAGAGTGGCTGTGCCAGCAACTTGAGGGTTCCAGGTTCGATCCCCGCTTCCGGCATTCTAGTCACTGCCGTTGTGTCCTTGGGCAAGACACTTTACCCACCTGCTCCCAGTGCCACCCACACTGCTTTAAATGTAACTTAGATATTGGCTTTCACTATGTAAAGCACTTTGAGTCACTAGAGAAAAGCGCTATATAAATATAATTCACTTCACCTATAACCTACACATGGACCACCCGCCAATAACAACATCAGATGGCAATGGTCTGCGAGAGGTCAATGACTTCAAGTACTTGGGTTCCTGGATGAACTACACAGAACAAGACCTTAAGGTCAGGAAGGCACTAGCGTGGAGGGCCCTGAACGGTATGTCAAGAGTGTGGTGCTCGAATCTCCCCCCCGACACATAAAGCTGAGTCTATTCCACGCCACTGTGGAGTATGTCCTCCTGTATGGCTGCGAAAGCTGGACCCTGACACCCACCCTGCAGAAGTCCCTAGATGGGTGCTACACCAGAATGATACGAGCTGTTCTGAATGTGGACCAGAACATCCACATCACCAACAAGGACCTGTACGGGCAACTGCCGAGGCTCAGCAAGAAGGTAACAGCTAGGAGGATGAGGCTGGCCGGCCACTGCCACAGACATCGGGAGCTCCCGACCAGCAAGTTGGTCCTATGGGAACCAACGCACAGGCATCGATCGCGAGGACGTCCCGCGCTAACGTACGTGGACATCCTGAAGAAAGATGCGGGAGCTGAAAGCTCTATGGAGCTGGCCGGGTGTATGGAGAACCGGAATAATTGGAGACTCCGATGGAAGCTCGTCTGAGGACGACTGAGAGAGAGGAGGGTGTGCCTGGGCAAGGATGGTTTTGTCCTATGGTAGTGAGAAAAATGACTGTTTTGATGCAAACGAGCAATCCTAACTGTCAAAGCCAACGACGTTGAAGTGTGATTTCCCCTTGTAAGCATTGAGGTATTGAGGAACAATTGCTGTGGATCGACTACTACCAGTCCAAAATAGTCTGAATCACCCAGGTAAACAGACTGGGATGAGAATCAGCACCTCCAAGTCAGAGTCCATGGTTCTCGCCCGGAAAAGGGTGGAGTGCCATCTCCGGGTTGCGGAGGAGACCCTGCCCCAAGTGGAGGAGTTCAAGTACCTTGGAGTCTTGTTCACGAGTGAGGGAAGAGTGGATCGTGAGATCGACAGGCGGATCGGTGTGGCGTCTTCAGTAATGCGGACGCTGTATCGATCCGTTGTGGTGAAGAAGGAGCTGAGCCGGAAGGCAAAGCTCTCAATTTACCGGTCGATCTACGTTCCCATCCTCACCTTATGGTCATGAGCTTTGGGTTATGACCGAAAGGACAAGATCACGGGTACAAGTGGCCCAAATGAGTTTCCTCCGCCGGGTGGCGGGTCTCTCCCTTAGAGATAGGGTGAGAAGCTCTGTCATCCGGGGGGAGCTCAAAGTAAAACTGCTGCTCCTCCACATCGAGAGGAGCCAGTTGAGGTGGTTCGGGCATCTGGTCAGGATACCACCCGAACGTCTCCCTAGGGAGGTGTTTAGGGTCCGACCGGTAGGAGGCCACGGGGAAGACCCAGGACACGTTGGGAAGACTATGTCTCCCGGCTGGCCTGGGAACGCCTCGGGATCCCCCGGGAAGAGCTGGACCAAGAGGCTGGGGAGAGGGAAGTCTGGGTTTCCCTGCTTAGGCTGCTGCCCCCGCGACCCGACCTCGGATAAGCGGAAGAAGATGGATGGATGGATGGATGGATGGATGGACCCAGGTAAACATTCCATTCAGTTGTAAACAAATGGCACAAATGGCATTCTGGTTACCTTTTGTGACCAGAATGTTTGTAACTCCTGTTATTTGTTGGAAGCTAAATTGCAGAGAATGGTTGAAAGGACAGTGTTGTATGTGGGAGACAAGGGGTGTCGAAGACCGCCTCCTCTGTTCAGTGATGGTTTTTCAACCCAAAATACTGTCAAACTCAGAAGCATTTTTAACCAACACAACATCCCAGTACACTTCAAACCAGGCAACACCCTGAGACTGGTGCATCCTGAAGACCGGACACCCTGCACCCACAAAAAACACCCTGGACAAGTCGCCACCTATATTTGTAATATGACTATTCTCTGTGTGTGGTGATTGATTGATTGATTGATTGATTGATTGAGACTTTTATTAGTAGGTTGCACAGTGAAGTACATATTCCGTACAATTGACCACTAAATGGTAACACCCGAATAAGTTTTTCAACTTGTTTAAGTCGGGGTCCACTTAAATTGATTCATGATACAGATATATACTATCATATATACTATCATTATAATACAGTCATCGCACACGATAATCACATTGAATTATTTACATTATTTACAATCAGGGGTGTGGAGGGGGGGGGGGATATGGACATCAAGTAGTGGACATAGAGAGAGAGAGATAGAGAGAGAGAGAGAGAGAGAGAGAGAGAGAGAGAGAGAGAGAGAGAGAGAGAGAGAGAGAGAGAGAGAGAGAGAGAGAGAGATAAAGAGAGAGAGAGAGAGATCAGAAGGCATAAGAAAAAGAAAAAGTATCTGCATTTGATTGTTTACATTTGATTATTAGCAATCCGGGGAGGGTGTTAGTTTAGGGTTGTAACTGCCTGGAGGTGAACTTTTATTGCGGTTTTGAAGGAGGATAGAGATGCCCTTTCTTTTATACCTGTTGGGAGCGCATTCCACATTGATGTGGCATGGAAAGTGAATGAGTTAAGACCTTTGTTAGTTCGGAATCTGGGTTTAACGTGGTTAGTGGAGCTCCCCCTGGTGTTGTGGTTATGGCGGTCATTAAGGAAGTAGTTTGACATGTACTTCGGTATCAGGGAGGTGTAGCGGATTTTATAGACCAGGCTCAGTGCAAGTTGTTTAACTCTGTCCTCCACCTTGAGCCAGCCCACTTTGGAGAAGTGGGTAGGAGTGAGGTGGGATCTGGGGTGGAGGTCTAGAAGTAACCTGACTAGCTTGTTCTGGGATGTTTGGAGTTTAGATTTGAGGGTTTTGGAGGTGCTAGGGTACCAGGAGGTGCATTCGTAATCGAAAAAGGGTTGAACGAGAGTTCCCGCCAGAATCCTCAAGGTGCTTTTGTTGACCAGAGAGGAGATTCTGTAGAGAAATCTCGTTCGCTGGTTAACCTTTTTGATTACCTTGGTTGCCATTTTATCACAGGAAAGGTTAGCCTCTAGAATGGAACCTAGGTAGGTGACCTCATCTTTCCTGGTGATAACAATGTCACCCACTTTTATGGTGAAGGCATTGACTTTCTTAAGGTTGATGTGGGACCCAAACAGGATGGATTCAGTTTTACCCAAGTGTATGGATAACAACAAAGTGTTAGCATTTCCACACAAGACAGACGTTATGACCAAAGCTCCCTTGGTGTGTTGTGCAAGTGAAGCTCATGTTGGAACTGGTGAGGGTACATTTGTTTGAGTTTGTGGCTGGGCTAAGATCATTTGTTTCTCCTCGCTTGCAATTTGGATCTGTGACATTAGCATATAAAGCATGTGCTTCCCCGCGCCACACCTCTCAGTTTCTCAGTCATGCAGGTCAGTCGCCGGCTCCACGCATGCAGGAACATACTGACAGGATGGAGCCGTCACATTAACTGACACATTTATGGCTCCTGGATGTCAGGAGAGAATATAACTACACAGTGATGATACGTTTCAATAAAGGCTTCACAAATAAACACAACAAAGTGGCTTATTTGTATCCATTTAGAGCCCAGTTACGGATAATATTTCAAAAAGGATTTTCCACTGCAGGTCCAAAAAGCAAACACATGCTGTTATTTCTGCACCAAATCAGGAGTGCACCACAGGAAAAGTACAAAACCCCAAAAGCAGTGAAGTTGTCACGTTGTGTAAATGGTAAATAAAAAGAGAATACAACAAATCATTTTCAACTTATATTCAATTGAATAGACTGCAAAGACAAGATATTTCATGTTCACACTGAGAATTTTTTTTTTTTTTTTTACATGCTTTTTTTATTTCTCTTTGCTATTTGGGCTTATTGGACCCTAATTAGAATAAAAACTAAGAATCATCTTTTGATATGATGTACTTAGTCCATAAGTACACAAACGTGTACTTCATGTTTAGTGACATGCTAATTCTTATTTTTAAACTTTTTTTTTCCAAATTCCATTGTAGGTTGTACTCTTCTGACACCACCAGGTGGCAGTATAAGTGTCCACATAAGTGGCCATAAGACCCCAATTCAGTAGTGTACACAATTTTAGACATACGAGTTAACTTAGGTTTTCATGGCAGCAACACATTGCAAAAAAGTTGTCACGGGGGCATTTTTACCACTGTGTTACATGGCCTTTCCTTTTAACAACACTCAGTAAAGGTTTGGGAAGTGAGGAGACACATTTTTGAAGCTTCTCAGGTGGAATTCTTTCCCATTCTTGCTTGATGTACAGCTTAAGTTGTTCAACAGTCCGGGGGTCTCCCTTCTGCTATTTTAGGTGCCACACATTTTCAATGGGAGACAGGTCTGGACTACAGGCAGGCCAGTCTAGTACCCGCACTCTTTTACTATGAAGCCACGTTGATGTAACACGTGGCTTGGCATTGTCTTGCTGAAATAAGCAGGGGCGTCCATGCTTGGATGGCAACATATGTTGCTCCAAAAGCTGTATGTACCTTTCAGCATTAATGGTGCCTTCACAGATGTGTAAGTTACCCATGTCTTGGGCACTAATACACCCCCATACCATCACACATGCTGCCTTTTACACTTTGCGCCTAGAACAATCCGGATGGTTCTTTTCCTCTTTGGTCCGGAGGACACGACATCCACAGTTTCCAAAAAAAATTTGAAATGTGCACTCGTCAGACCACAGAACACTTTTCCACTTTGCATCAGTCCGGCTTAGATGAGCTCGGGCCCAGCGAAGCCGGCGGCGTTTCTGGGTGTTGTTGATAAATGGCTTTCACTTTGCATAGGAGAGTTTTAACTTGCACTTACAGATGTAGCGACCAACTGTAGTTACTGACAGTGGGTTTCTGAAGTCATCATGTGGTGATATCCTTTACACACTGATGTTGCTTGTTGATTCAGTACCGCCTGAGGGATCGAAGGTCATGGGCATTCAATGTTGGCTTTCGGCGTTGCAGTGATTTCTCCACATTCTCTGAACCTTTTGATGATATTACGGAGCATAGATGGTGAAATCCCTAAATTCCTTGCAATAGCTGCTTGAGAAATGTTGTTCTTAAACTGTTCAACAATTTGCTCAGGCATTTGTTGACAAAGTGGTGACCCTCGCCCCATCCTTGTTTGTGAATGACTGAGCATTTCATGGAAGCTGCTTTTATACCCAATCATGGCACCCACCTGTTCCCAATTAGCCTGCACACCTGTGGGATGTTCCAAATAAGTCTTTGATGAGCATTCCTCAACTTTCTCAGTCTTTTTTGCCACTTGTGCCAACTTTTTCTGTTGTTGCAGGCATCAAATTCCAAATGAGCTAAAAATATTTGCAAAAAAATAACGAAAGTTTACCAGTGTGAACATAAAATATGTTGTCTTTGCAGTCTATTCAATTGAATATAAGTTGAAAAGGATTTGTTGCATTCTGTTTTTATTTACCTTTTACACAACGTGACAACTTCACTGCTTTTGGGTTTCGTAGAAATAAATCAAAATGACTTCCAATGGACATTTCAGACGTCATCCAAGGTGTGCAAACTACTACTGTCCAATACATCCTCAACATCAAATGATATTCAATAAATAATCACTTACTCAACATTGTTTCTCAGCATCTCAAAGGCAATGGAAAGCATTTTGCTTAATGTCAGCGTGGAGTCAACCTGCAGCTGGAGGTGATGCAGAAATCAATAGGCTGGGAATTGGAAAGACGATACATGGTGAAATGACAACAATGGTAGTGACAAAGGTTCAATATTTACTTTGCCGCGAAGAGGGGAGGACTATGAGGTTGCTAGTCACAATGCATCAAGAACACTACACACCACAGACCCCAACTCCAATTCCAATTTTCTAAATAAAGGGGACCACAAAAAATGTCATTACTGGCTTTTTTTTTAACAAAAAATCTTAGTGTACATGAAACATATGTTTATTATTGTCATTTAGTCCTTAAATAAAATAGTGAACATACTAGACAACTTGTCTTTTAGTAGTAAGTAAACAAACAAAGACTCCTAATTAGTCTATGCAGTAACATATTGTGTCATTTATACACCTATTATTTTGTACACATGATAAAGGACAAGCTGTAAAAAATAATTATTAATCTACTTGTTCGTTTACTGTTAATATCTGCTTATTTTCTGTTTCAACATGTTCTATCTACACTTCTGTTAAAATGTAATAATCACTTTTTCTTCTCTTCTTTGAAACTTTACATTAGTTTTGGATGATACCACACATGTAGGTATCGATCCGATACCAAGTAGATACATAGTCATACATTGGTCATAATTTAAGTTCTCATGTGTCCAGGGACGTATTTCCTGAGTTTATGAATATAATATGAATTTTAAAAGAAAACAGATTTTGTGATGATAAAAAATATAGATGTAATCATTGTAGTATCGACTAGATTCGCTCTTGTACTTGGTATCATTATAGTGGATGTCAGGTGTAGACCTTTATCTTTACTTTTTAAGCCAAAATGCGTCTGTTCTCTCTTTTCTGTCTACACACTGTGTCTGCTTGTAAGTACTCCGTGTTTGTGCGCTGCCGAACATGCTCCTCTTCTTGTAAAACCAGCAACAAAGAATAGCTAAACATGCTTCACTACACACTGTAGGAGGATACATTAGCTCACCGGCGTCACCGCTAACAAAAGCTAGCGCTCCTGAATGTAAACAAATGCCTCTGGCTAGTGCCCGGGAACAGGTGAGCACTAATCAGAGGCAGGTGAAAACAATTAGCACCCATGGCAACCAAGAAAACACAAAACCCAGGGGAGCTGAAACAGAACTAAAGGAGTCCTTAAACTAAAACATAACATGATCCGGGCATGACAGTTATATTTAAAGTCTCTGCTATCGTAAGGGACTTTCTTATATTTAACATGAAAAGTAGAAAATAACTACAGTTTTGCAGAATAAGTGCTCTCAAAACATTTTTCAGTTTGTCTTTCCTTAGGGCCTGTTCTGAAATGGTTTTACAACAATTTATATATGAAAGGAATACAAAATGTATAATAATTTGTCGCCCATACCAGGGGTCGGCAACCTAAAATGTTGAAAGAGCCATTTTGGACCAAAATACAAAAAACACATCTCTTTGGAGTCGCAAAAAACTAAACGCCTTATATAAGTCCGATATTAAAGGCAATATGATGTAAGTGTCTATATTAGCTATATTAGCCTACTATCAAAATGACTTTAAAAGTCTTATATAAGTGTTATAATGAAGGCAACACATGATGTAAGTGTCTATATTAGCTATATTAGCCTACTATCAACATGACTTTAAAAGTCTTATATAAGTCATATATTGAAGGCACCACAATGTAAGTGTCTATATTAGCCTACTATCAAAATTACGGTGTCGCAGGCTTCTTAGAGGGTGAGATAACTCCTGGAAATGACTGGCTTAGAATGGCCAAAGGTAAAGATGTGTGTGTCCAAGTTAAAGGAAACTTCTAATGGATTTATTACATTTTTTTCAAGATGGGTAACGTTTGCTGTGGTCTGGAACAACATGGCGTGCAAACAACTATCAGAAATGCAGCCAATATTACATACAGATAATTTGTGACATGCCAATATAAATTAAATACACAGAGGACATAATTATAAGAAATTAAATGAAGTCAAATATAGCTACAAACGAGGCATAATGATGCAATATGTACGTACAGCTAGCCTAAATAGCATGTTAGCATCGATTAGCTTGCAGTCATGGATTGATCAAATATGCCTGATTAGCACTCCGCACAAGTCAAAAACATCAACAAAGCTCACCTCTGTGCATTCACGCACAGCATAAAACATTTGGTGGACAAAATGAGACGAAAAAGGAGTGGCATAAAACATGTCTTTCTGTGGCAGCGTGGGAGAAAGTCGTACGTGTGAACAAACTGTTGCCTCGCATTCCACAACTACGCTGAGTTCAAGGACCGCCGAAACTTGTAGGACAAAACGGCGCTGGCCAAATACTCCCATCAGTAAAACACAATCATATTAAACAGTGAGATTTCTAATTATTAGGAAGTTTTGTGTCGTGTGTGACCTCCTACACAAACCATAGTCAAACAAAAAAATGATTTTTTTCCCTATCTTTTTCCATTTTCATACCATCCATCCATCCATCCATCTTCTTCCGCATATCCGAGGTCGGGTCGCGGGGGCAGCAGCTTAAGCAGGGAAGCCCAGACTTCCCTCTCCCCAGCCACTTCATCCAGCTCCTCCCGGGGGATCCCGAGGCGTTCCCAGGCCAGCCGGGAGACATAGTCTTCCCAACGTGTCCTGGGTCTTCCCCGTGGCCTCCTACCGGTCGGACGTGCCCTAAACACCTCCCTAGGGAGGCGTTCGGGTGACATCCTGACCAGATGCCCGAACCACCTCATCTGGCTCCTCTCCATGTGGAGGAGCAGCGGTTTTACTTTGAGCTCCCCCCGGATGGCAGAGCTTCTCACCCTATCTCTGAGGGAGAGACCCGCCACCCAGCGGAGGAAACTCATTTGGGCCGCTTGTACCCGTGATCTTGTCCTTTCAGTCATAACCCAAAGCTCATGACCATAGGTGAGGATGGGAACGTAGATCGACTGGTAAATTGAGAGCTTTGCCTTCCGGCTCAGCTCCTTCTTCACCACAACGGATCGATACAGCGTCCGCATTACGGAAGACGCCGCACCGATCCGCCTGTCGATCTCACGATCCACTCTTCCCTCACTCGTGAACAAGACTCCGAGGTACTTGAACTCCTCCACTTGGGGCAGGGTCTCCTCCGCAACCCGGAGATGGCACCCCACCCTTTTCCGGGCGAGAACCATGGATTCGGACTTGGAGGTGCTGATTCTCATCCCAGTCGCTTCACACTCAGCTGCGAACCGATCCAGTGAGAGCTGAAGATCCTGGCCAGATGAAGCCATCAGGACCACATCATCTGCAAAAAGCAGAGACCTAATCCTGCAGCCACCAAACCAGATCCCCTCAACGCCTTGACTGAGCCTAGAAATTCTGTCCATAAAAGTTCAGAACAGAATGGGTGACAAAGGGCAGCCTTGGCGGAGTCCAACCCTCACTGGAAACGTGTCCGACTTACTGCCGGCAATGCGGACCAAACTCTGGCACTGATCATACAGGGAGCGGACCGCCACAATCAGACAGTCCGATACCCCATACTCTCTGAGCACTCCCCACAGGACTTCCCGAGGGACACGGTCCAATGCCTTCTCCAAGTCCACAAAGCACATGTAGACTGGTTGGGCAAACTCCCATGCACCCTCAAGGACCCTGCCGAGAGTATAGAGCTGGTCCACAGTTCCACGACCAGGACGAAAACCACACTGTTCCTCCTGGATCCGAGGTTCGACTATCCGGCGTAGCCTCCTCCATTTTCATACATTTTTGAAAAAGCTCCAGGGACTCTAAAGACCTACAGATCCATGGGTTGCCGACCCCCGGCCAATCCCATAGTCTTTATTGTGTCCTCTTATTTTTTTCATTTATTTTTATACGCGTCAACATATTCTGTCTCTACATGGCCACGCCTTTATGATGCTAAATGCCACATCTTAATATTGACTTGGTGAATTAAGTTGGACTTGTTGCTGTCTATTTTGAACGGTCCTCAAAAGTAACGATGGAGAAATGAGCCCAATATAGAGGTTTGTGTCTGTGCTCAGCTGCCACTCCAGGGCTTTAAATGTCGGGGAAATAGTGAAATGGAAGATGACACCGCCAGAAAGGAGAAACAAGATTAAAAAGGGTTACAAGTTCAATGATAACCCAGACAGAAAAAATTGCTGAGTGTCCGAGAGTGAGCATCAGAATTTCAAGAGAACAGGTGGAGCTGATGGTGGTGGAGATTTGCAGGCTGGGCTGAGCGATACCAAATTGGGGAGAGACAGGAGTCTCCTCTATAAGTACAATCAGAAAGTAGTACAGGAGAGGGACTTTATTGGGTACAAATGTACTCAATGACTCCCTTTGAAGCCTTCATCTGTGTTGGCATTCAACAAGGCGGGGTTAGGAATACCAGCCTTACCAACTAATCAATTACTTGTGAAAAGGTTACTGTGGAGGGGGGCGTGGTCTGCGGGCCTGCCGTGGAGCGGGGTGTGTAAGGACCGGCCTCGAAGCCAGCGGCAGGTGAGTAGATTGCCCAGCTGGGGCGGGTTATCTAATCACCTGTCGCCTTTATTAGCAGCAGCCGAGACGAGACATGAGTGTTGGAGTTGGAGCGAGAGAGAGAGAGACATCTGCTAGAGAGCAGAACGGAGCAGCAAGGGAGACTGGGGCTGAAAAGTCGAGTGCGTTTGCTGAAGAAGTGGACTCAATAAAACATTGTTCAATCCTGAATACCGGGCTCTCGTGCCAGCGTGTGGTGGTCAGGACAACCCACTAGAGGGCAACCTCTACATATTGGCGCCCAACAAACCTGATCGCCAGGAAAGATGACAACCGCCGACCCCCTGGCAGCTTTGGGGCGCATTTTTGCGGAGGTGACGGAGGCCAGCCAACAGCCAATAGAGGCGCTCCCAACAGTTACTTCCAGTGAAATGTTGGCAGTCAAGGAGAGACATAGTCCCAATAACAACACACAGTCTACATAGTCCCTCACTCAGGAACAAGACCCAGAGATACTTAAACTCCTCCACTATCTACATTCCTACTCTCACCTATGGTCGTGAAGTGTGGGTCATGACCGAAAGAATAAGATGGCGGATACAAGCGGCCGAAATGAAGTTTCCTCAGAAGGGTGGCCGGCATCTCCCTTAGAGATATGGTGAGAAGTTCAGTCACCCGAGAGAGACTCGGGAGTAGAGCCGCAGCTCCTTGGCTTGGAAAGGAGCCAGCTTAGGTGGTTCGGGCATCTCGTGCGGATGCCTCACGAGCTATGGAGACGTCCCACTGGGAGGAGACCCCGCGGTAGGCCAAGGACCAGATGGGGGGGATTACATCTCCTCTCTGGTCTGGGAACGCTTTGAGGTCCACCAGATGGAAGTTGCTAATGTTGCTCTGGAGAGGGAAGTCTGGCGGTCTCTGTTGGAGCTGTTGTCCCCGCGACCCTATTCCGGATAAGTGGTTGAAGATGGATGGATGGAGTCTAGATATAATAATAATAATAATACCTGGGATTTATATAGCGCTTTTCTAAGTACCCAAAGTCGCTTTACATGTTAAAAACTCATCTTTCATTCACACCTGGTGGTGGTAAGCTACTTTCGTAGCCACAGCTGCCCTGGGGTAGACTGACGGAAGCGTGGCTGCCAATTTGCACCTACGGCCCCTCCGACCACCACCTATCATTCATTCAACATTCATTCACCGGTGTGAGCGGCACCAGGGGCAAGGGTGAAGTGTCCTGCCCAAGGACACAACAGCATGGTAAGAGGCGGGGAGCGAACCTGGAACCCTCAGGTTTCTGACACGGGCGCTCTACCCACTACGCCATGCCGCCCCTAATATTATATTCAACAGGAGCTGTGGTCAGCTACTTCTCATTCTTTCTCATTTTTTGGTCACTGGATGAAGACACTATTAAAGAAGACGTAAAAGTTAGTAACTTCATAACCATCAGTGGTGGGCTGTCAGGGCCCGCAAGGCCTTCTCTGCTGGCCTAACATAACCAGAAATCATGATCATAATTAAAGATAGAAGTAATTTTTTATTTACTTTCCCTAAATATCTAAAAGTATTTATATTCTCTTCATGTCATATTATGTTCCGTCCAGTGCTGTTGTTTTTTAGTTTAGAGTTTGTATCCAATCAGAATTCAGCTAGGTTATGTTGCCATGTTGTACCAAATCTGCCCGGGGCCTTCAGAATCAACAATGCGGGCGTCCGTGCACTGTAAGTAAACTGAGGACATACAGTTGATAGATAATTGCGATAGCCAATCAGATCACGAGTTGTTGTCAGTAAGGCCTTCTAGATGGCCTCACCTTGAACGCGACATTTACGCGTCCTGTGATTGGATACTCACCGGTTTGAGCCACGGCGGTGCTATGCAGATCAGCAGAGCCACACCCAGGTCCGTTCGCGGATGAATTTGAGAACACATACAATAAATAGACAGTTGCGATAGCCAATCAGATCACAAGTTGTTGACAGTAGCCTATCTAGGTAGCCTGACGTCAACGAGACTGTGATTGGATACTCACTTGTCATTTCAAAGTGAGTAGCCAATCACAAGTTGCAATTTTAATTTACTAAAGCAGGAAGTGGTGTGCCGTAGCCATACCGGGCTAGCAGAGAAATCCCAGATACTCATGTTTTGAACCCACAAAGACGGAGAACAAAACGTTGATTAGGTGGCAGATATATATTTGCAAGGCCATTTTCAAGAAGGATATTTAAAGAGAAACTACATCTTGTGCGACAACGTCGGCCGTAGCCATACCGGGCCAGCAGAGAAATCACCGATACTCACTTTTTTAACCCACAAAGAAGGAGAACAAAACGTTGATTAGGTGGCAGATATATATTTGCAAGGCCATTTTCAAGAAGGATATTTAAAGAGAAACTACATCTTGTGAGACAACGTCGGCCGTAGCCATACCGGGCTAGCAGAGAAATCACCGGTACTCACTTTTTTAACCCACAAAGAAGGAGAACAAAACATTGATTAGGTGGCAGATATATATTTGCAAGGCCATTTATTTTCAAGAAGGATATTTAAAGAGAAACTACTAGCTCAGCTGTCCCGGCGATGAAATGGGGAAATGCCCGCCACTTCCACTCGAATCAACCGACTACGAGTGATACCACTGACTTATACGACGTCGAATGGTTGCTACAAATTGTGAGTTCAATTTTTTTTTTCTTCACGTTTAATATGTTTTTTACAATTTTAATTTTGACAGTACCACATAAGATATGTTTTAATTGCTCATGCAGGTTTATTGATTTTTTAAATGCGCCAGAAAATAGCCCGTTTCAATGCCCAGTAGTGCGTACATGTGTTTCTGTATAGTATTTCTCCAGCAATGGTCATGTGGGGACATCAATGATGGTATTTTGAGAGGTAATCATTGGAGTCGGGACATCCCTGAAGGCCTAGGTGGGAAACGCACGGCCCGCCACTGATAACCATTGACCAAAGCAGTGATATAAAGATGGTGGGTAAGAATAAAAGGACGACAAACCTTGCCCAAAATGAGTTGTCAAAGGGTTAAATCATGAATGGCAGGTACGTAGAAGTTTCGAAGGAAGCAGATTATGGTGTGTGTGTGTGTGTGTGTGTGTGTGTGTGTGTGTGTGTGTGTGTGTGTGTGTGTGTGTGTGTGTGTGTGTGTGTGTGTGTGTGTGTGTGTGTGTGTGTGTGTGTGTGTGTGTGTGTGTGTGTGTGTGTGTGTGTGTGTGTGTGTGTGTGTGTGGTCCTTCTCCTTTGTCTGTCTATCCAATGTCTAGGGTTCAAGGCACTGGAAAGAGATCTTCAGTATGAGGGTCTGAAGGACAAAAGGATAAGTCTTCATTAGTATGACAAGAAGACGTCTAATGCGATATCAAGACAATGACTGGTGACTTTTTCCAAAGTCAAGATCTACTCCGGTAAAACAAACTGTGCTCTTTGCTCAATTAACATTTGCTTTCAGGTGTGGCGGTGGAGCAAAGCTTCAATCACCTAGCAAATCTAATAAGCGTCTCGGTCTGTCATTGGACTTGTTGTGCCTGGGTGGGGAACCAGAAAGTGACGATGACACAATGCAAATGAGTCTGTCGCCAGAGTAAAACAAAAAATGGATCTTTAATTTCAAGCGTTTTCTTCATGGTCATGTCCACCTCTTTGTCTCCCAGTGTGTGTTGACTCTCAGAGCCAATCAGGAAGTGGCTAACCCTAACCCTAACCCTAACCCTATGTTGGCATTATTTCTCCTTTATTAATTGACTTTCTGTCTCGGTGATGATGTGTATTGCTGGTCTTGTCACCCCCTCCCGGGCAGAAGGGCAACACGGCAGTATCCAAAAATAGGTCGGAGACGCCTCGCAGAACAAAAAGTTGCTTTATTTTAAGCGAGTGTCATTATACAGGACTGCAGTACCTGGAGGAGGTCAAGTAAAAAAACCTGGAGAACCCAAACCATATGTTGTTATATTCCTCCTTTCTGTCTCTGGGTGTGTACTGAGTCAGGACAACACAACCTGACCATGTACGGAGATGTTCATGTGTAAGTGACCGGAAAACAACCTCTATAGCAGTGGTTCTTAACCTGGGTTCGATGGAACCCTAGGGGTTCAGTGAGTCGGCCTCAGGGGTTCAACGGAGGTCAAGACACACCCGACTCATCGTGTGAATAAAAACTTCTCCCTATCGGCGTATTACGGATACGGCAACAGCAGAAGTCAGACTGATTTGCAGGTGTGTCATTTTTGTGAGTTTATGCACTGTGTTGGTTTTGTTGTTTGAACAAGGTGATGTTCATGCACGCTTCATTTTGTTGCACTAGTAAAAAAAAACATGGTAACACTTTAGTATGGGGAACATATTCACCATTAATTAGTTGCTTATTAACATGCTGAGTAGTCGTGAGTTCAATCCCGGCCTCGGGATCTTTCTGTGTGGAGTTTGCATGTTCTCCCCGTGACTGCGTGGGTTCCCTCCGGGTACTCCGGCTTCCTCCCACCTCCAAAGACATGCACCTGGGGATAGGCTGATTGGAAACACTAAGTTGGCCCTAGTGTGTGAATGTGAGTGTGAATGTTGTCTGTCTATCTGTGTTGGCCCTGCGATGAGGTGGCGACTTGTCCAGGGTGTACCCCGCCTTCCGCCCGATTGTAGCTGAGATAGGCTCCAGCGCCCCCCGCGACCCCGAAGGGAATAAGCGGTAGAAAATGGATGGATGGATGGATTAGTAACATATTGGCTCTTAACTAGTCATTATTAAGTACTTATTAATGCCTTATTCGGCATGGCCTTATCATAACCCTAACCCTCTAACCCTGGCCCTAACCCTCTAACCCTAACCAAATAACTCTAAATTAAGTCTTTGTTACTTAGAATATGTTCCCCTAGTGTCCAAAAAACTCTAAATTAAGTCTTTGTTTCTTAGAATATGTTCCCCTAGTGTCCAAAAAACTCTAAATTAAGTCTTTGTTTCTTAGAATATGTTCCCCTAGTGTCCAAATAACTCTAAATTAAGTCTTTGTTACTTAGAATATGTTCCTCATACTAAAGTGTTACCAAAAACATATAACTTTGTCTTGAATTTGAACAAAACCCAACATTTTATTTATCACTAAAGAAGGGTTCGGTGAATGTGCATATGAAACTGGTGGGGTTCGGTACCTCCAACAAGGTTAAGAACCACCGCTCTATAGGTTGTACCTTAAAGGTTGGCGTGAAGATAGACATGGAGTCTCTCCTCCAGGATAGAGCTATCACTTTTGCATTCCGAAGTCTGAATGTATTGCCTCTTCTAGTGAGAGGGCTAATTCCAGTCCACATCCAAATGTCCAACTAAGGCTCCTTTATTTATTATGGGCTCAACCATTATTTACTTAAACCCGGTGGTTCGCTTTCTCCAAGTTGAATATAAACATTCACCATAAGTAGAACATAATATGAGTTCATAATTTACTTCAGTGACATCTCAGAGGAGTCCATTATTTCCTGTCTTTTGTCTCCCTCCACAAAAAGGGAAAAGTTCAGGCAATGGTGGTGGTGTTGTGTAAAATATGGATGAGAACACAGGGTGAGGGTTGGAACTACGGTATATGTGCAGACAAGAAAAAAAAAGAGGAGGAAACTAAACTGAGAGAAAAGGTCTTATTGAGTCATCTGTCATAAGTCTACTGTTGTGTTCGGTTTTTTTAATGCCAGCTGAAATGAAGGTCAGCTGGGTGTGCTCCGTTATAGTCGCATCAACTAAACGTTGTCAACGCATTTGTCATGCCACCCCACCAGCAATCATCATTTCATAAAAAATTTTTTAACTTACAGTACAGGCCAAACGTTTGGACACACCTTCTCATTCAATGTGTTTTCTTTATTTCCATGACTATTTACATTGTAGATTGTCACATCAAAACTATGAATGAACACATGTGGAGTTAAGTACTTAACCATCCATCCATCAATCCATTTTCTTCCGCTTATCCGAGGTCGGGTTGCGGGGGCAGCAGCCTAAGCAGGGAAGCCCAGACTTCCCTCTCCCCAGCCACTTGGTCCAGCTCCTCCCGGGGGATCCCGAGGCGTTCCCAGGCCAGCCGAGAGACATAGTCTTCCCAACCTGTCCTGCCGGTCGGACGTGCCCTAAACACCTCCCTATGGAGGCGTTCGGGTGGCATCCTGAGCAGATGCCCGAACCACCTCATCTGGCTCTCAATGTGGAGGAGCAGCGGCTTTACGCTGAGCTCCTCCTGGATACCCTATCTCTAAGGGAGAGACCCGCCACCCGGCGGAGGAAACTCATTTGGGCCGCTTGTACCTGTGATCTTGTCCTTTCGGTATAACCCAAAGCTCATGACCATAGGTGAGGATGGGAACGTAGATCGACTGGTAAATTGAGAGCTTTGCCTTCCGGCTCAGCTCCTTCTTCACCACAACGGATCGATACAGCGTTTGCATTACTGAAGACGCCGCACCGATCCGCCTGTCGATCTCACCATCCACTCTTCCCTCACTCGTGAACAAGACTCCCAGGTACTTGAACTCCTCCACTTGGGGCAAGATCTCCTCCCCAACCCGGAGATGGCACTCCACCCTTTCCCGGACGAGAACCATGGACTCGGACTTGGAGGTGCTGATTCCCATCCAAGTCGGCTGCGAACCGATCCAGAATGAAATAACTGAAAACATGTGTGGAGAGGCGGGGCCGGCAGTCCGACAGCGAGGCAGGGCACACCGGAGCCCGCTCCAAGATGGCGACGAGGAGGCGTGGACGGCGAGCGAGCAGCGAGGCGGGGCGCGCCGGGTTCGACGCCGCAAACAAGATCAGTGTGTAAAAGCGCGACAGCCGAGAACGACGGGGCAGAAGGAGGGGAGAAACCAGCGCGTGCGGAGCGAGAGCGACGGAGAACGAGACCGAAAGGCAGACGATACCGTGACGCTGAAAAGCGAACGGCAGAGCGAGCAGGTGGAGGCGGACCTGAAAAGCGACCCGACCGACGACGAAGATTTACTGAAAGAATAAAGAAGTCTAAACCTGCTCGCAGCTATGTCCTTCCTTGGTGGTCCTTGGAACCCACACGACAGCTTGAGTCCGTCACATGTTTTATATTCTAGTTTCTTCAAAATAGCATTAACGTAACATTCTCTCGGTGAGCTTCAAGAGGTAGTCACCTGAAATGGTTTTCACTTCACAGGTGTGCTTGAAGCTCATGGAGAGAATGCCAAGAGTGTGCAAACCAGTAATCAGAGCAAAGGGTGGCTTTTTTTGAAGAAATTAGAATATAAAACATGTTTTCAGTTATTTCACCTTTTTTTTGTTAAGTACATAACTCCACATGTGTTCATTGATAGTTTTGATGTGACAATCTACAATGTAAATAGTCATGAAAATAAAGAAAAGGCATTGAATGAGAAGGTGTGTCCTGTACTGTGCGTGCAGCAAGTGATCGGCACAAACCCAGAAACGGAATGAGCCTCTCAAATGTATCGAGCCATCTGTAGTGCGCGTCTACTCTAAATTGGAGAGCAAAAATAAAAGATGGAGGGATGACAGGTTTGAACCTGATCCAAGGTTATTCTGCCCTCATAATCAAGCATAAGGAGATAGAGCTGCCTGGGAATTGCCAGGCTTATCTGGAGTGTGTCCTCTACGTATATCATTCATTGTGCTTTTCACACTTTTCAGGCTCACAAATTTACTAGACAGAGGCTTTTTTTTTTTTTTTTTTAGCAACATTTTAACAGTACAGACAATCACATTACAATTGAAGGAGGGCTGTCAAAGTTAACGCCACAATAACACGTTAACTACAAGTTACTTTAACAAAGACCTGGACAAATTAAGGCCCGGGTGCCACATATTATGTTTATGAATTCAGGAATTGCGTCCATGGACACATGAGGACTTTAAATATGACCAATCAATGGTCATTGTGGAGGTTTCCCTCTTGGTGGGGGTTGTCCTGATTGTCAGGTTCAAGCACTGATGCCATCTATTAATCAGACAAGAAGCAAGGAATCATGCAGAGACAGAGTTCAATTTAGCTCATGAGGAGAACACATGGAGCTGCACACTTAGTCACAGTCTCGCCCTACACTCTAAGGTTCAGCTCTTGCGCCCCTCTATTTATTCAGGAGTTCCACAGTCAACAATACAGTGGCCTAGTGGTTAGAGTGTCCGCCCGCCCTGAGATGGGTAGGTTGTGAGTTCAAACCCCGGCCGAGTCATACCAAAGACTATAAAAAATGGGACCCATTACCTCCCTGCTTGGCACTCAGCATCAAGGGTTGGAATTGGGGGTTAAATCACCAAAATGATTCCCGGGCGCGGCACCGCTGCTGCCCACTGCTCCCCTCACCTCCCAGGGGGTGAACAAGGGGATGGGTCAAATGCAGAGGACAAATTTCACCACACCTAGTGTGTGTGACAATCATTGGTACTTTAACTATAACTTTACTAAGGCCGCCTCTAAAAGGAGTGGTCACGTATTTTATGCAAAGCAGGTCCAGGACGCACAATACGTGACGGAATGTGCTGGGGCCTTGTGATTTCGCCTTGTCCCCGCTTTGTCTGCGTGTTGTCATCTTATCTTCGTTGAGGTCCTTGAAGTCCTTGGCTGTTAGCGGGCTAAAACAAAGATAACATCTACGGCTGAGGCCACCCCTCAGACAAGAAGTCTTTGTCCTTGCGCAGATTAAAAAAGTCCAACTTGAGCACAGTAGCTAAATAACTAAAGCAACGGACTTTAACCATACTAAAGTTAGTGTGATAATATATACATAATTATTCTAACACTGATGCCGACAGATCTTCTGTAGCCTGGTGTACAGGGTTGAGCAAGTTTTTATTTCCATGCACACATGTGTCGATTGCTTTCCAGCAAAATGTTTTTGGACTTTTCAGTCCCGCTTCTTCCTCTTTCTGTCTCCAATTCCAACTCCAACTCCCACTCCAACTCCCACTCCAACTCCCACTCCAACTCCCACTCCCACTCCAACTCCCACTCCAACTCCCACTCCAACTCCCACTCCAACTCCCACTCCCACTCCCACTCCCACTCGCGTGTCTCGGTCCGGCTGCTGCTAATGAAGGCGACAGGTTGTTAGATAACAAGGCCCAGCTGGGTAATCTACTCATCTGCCGCTGTCTTCGAGGCCGGTCTTTGCATACCCTGCTACGCGGCAGGCCCGCAGGCCACGCCCTCCTCCACAGTCATATTTAAAGTCAACGTACGTTGGGTATCGGACCCATACCTAAATTTGTGGTATCATCCAAAACTAATGTAAAGTATCAAAGAAAAGAATAATAAGTGATTAATACATTTTAACAGAAGTGTAGATAGAACATGTTGAAACCGAAAATAAGCAGATATTAACAGTAAATGAACAAGTGGATTAATAATCAATTTTTACAGCTTGTCCCTCATAATGTGTACAAAATAATAGGTGTATAAATGACACAATATGTTACTGCATACGTCAGCAGACTAATTAGGAGTCTTTGTTTGTTTACTTACTACTAAAAGACAAGTTGTCTAGTATGTTCACTATTTTATTTATACTGTAAATAAGAAAGACTTAGAGTCCGTCTGCTGATCTGAAAAAGAGCCAAAGCTGTCAAAGAGCTGAGGGACCATCTTCAAAGTGCAATGCTGAAACAAATAATGCAAACAATAAAATGTAACTTTCGGGGCTTGAGAATAACGTAGTCCCGTCATCCCGGGGACGGTACAAAGAATGCACGGGACAAAATGAAATGCTACCCGGGACGATGGCTTTTAACCATTTTTTTTCTTTTTCTTTTTATGTATTTATTCATTTTACATTTTATATTAAATGTCTTGGTTTTTCCACCCTCTGAAAATCCTATGAAATGTTTAACAAGCCATCCTATAATAATACAACAGCCATTAATGTAACAATACAATAAAACTGTCACCGTTTGCCCTTAAACTTCCTCTCAAACCGTGCACATTTGTAAGGAAGCTCAACATGGACAAATTACAAACATTCAATCTTGTTAGTCAGTGAAAAGCATGCACTCAAACAAATGATAACCTGTCACTCACCGTGGCTCTGAATGGGTAGCTAAAAGAGTCGTGGTGGGGCTGAGGGCTTCATACAGGTGAACACACCTGCCTTGACTGATTAGGCCTAATTTGGGCCGAACCATGGTTCTCAAAAGCTGGGTGTTCCAGAAGGACAGTGGACATTTCAAAGTGATGTCATCCAAGCCTGAATACATTCTATACAAAAATGACTAATCTACACATGCAAAAGTACTGTGTGAATACTTTTAGATGTGTGATGGTTATTTAAGGTGTATTTTACAAAAGAACGGCATTCTTAATTCCCCTTGTCAAGTTGGTCCCAGCTAGTGGGCGGGGCTATGGGCTATTTAAGTTGGAAAATGCCATTTTTTTGACAGTCTGCTGTGTGTCACTGCCAGAAGAGGTTCTCGGTCCTGAGCAGGAGCTCAGATCTCCTTGCATCAAACATCTACTGAGGTGATTATTTTGATGATAACATTATGTTGTGTTGTAACCGGTTAAATGACTTTTGTTGATTGCTAATTGATAGTGATGGGTTGATGAGGCGTCATGAAGCGTTTCGACACATTGCAAAACTGTATTGATACTGTGTCGATACTGTGTCACTAAATACTGACATCTGCTGGACGTTAAAAATCCCTACAGGCAACCTATGGACCGACTCAACTGACACTGATTTTATGACCTAGTATATACAATAATATAAACCATTGGCATTGTTAGGCCCATTTTAGGGGGGCTCAAGCCCCCCTAAAATGTTCTTAAGCCCCCCTAAATAATTGTAACTTCCAGGGTTTGAGGTTAACGTATTCACCTCGTCCCAGGGACGGTAAAAAAAATGCATGGGACGAAATTAAATGCTCCCTGGGACGATGGCTTTTAACCATTTTTTTATTTTATTTTTATGTATTTATTCATTTTACATTTTATATTAAATGTCTTGGTTTTTCCACCCTCTGAAAATCCTATGAAATGTTTAACAAGCCATCCTATAATAATACAACAGCTATTAATGTAACAATACAATAAAACAAATATATTTAATGATGTTTTTTTCATCATTTTAACAATAGGCTAATGTATATTACTTTATATAGATTCTACAAGAAACACAAAACTTAAAAACTAAATTATTTACAATTGCAGACACAAGGTTGTTGTTCTGCAGTGCTGTGTGCTAATGTGCTTCGTACACCTGCAGGACCGCAAGCAAGGTCGCAGAGAAAATGCGGACTGGATTTTGAGTGATGTGGGCATTTTGTATATGAACAAGTCCAAGGACCGCAAGCAAGGTCGCAGAGAAAAAAATTCAATTTTTTTTTTTTTTACAAATACATGCCGACATATTCATTATAAAGTGGCCCGAATATGAGTTTAAATAAATAATCATATAACCTGTCATTATTCACTCAGTTTCCCCTCACTTCATAGTGTAAGGTAGAGAGCCCCTTTAGTGCGTCGGTATCCAATCCATTCCACTTGTTCATATAGAAAATGCCCACATCACTCAAAATCCAGTCCGCATTTTCTCTGCGACCTTGCTTGCGGTCCTGCAGGTGTACGAAGCACATTAGCACACAGCACTGCAGAACAAGAACCTTGTGTCTGCAATTGTAAATAATTTAGTTTTTAAGTTTTGTGTTTCTTGTAGAATCTATATAAAGTAATATACATTAGCCTATCGTTAAAATAATGAAAAAAACATCATTAAATATATTTGTTTTATTGTATTGTTACATTAATGGCTGTTGTATTATTATAGGATGGCTTGTTAAACATTTTATAGGATTTTCAGAGGGTGGAAAAACCAAGACATTTAATATAAAATGTAAAATGAATAAATACATAAAAAGAAAAAGAAAAAAAATGGTTAAAAGCCATCGTCCCAGGTAGCATTTCATTTTGTCCCGTGCATTCTTTTTACCATCCCTGGGACGACGGGACTAGGTTAGTCTCAAGCCCCGGAAGTTACATTTTATTGTTTGCATTATTTGTTTCAGCATTGCACTTTGAAGACGGTCCCTCAGCTCTTTGACAGCTTTGGCTCTTTTTCAGATCAGCAGACGGACTCTAAGTCTTTCTTATTTACAGTATATATAAAAGTTTCTCATTTCTATTCAGACTTCCATATATATTTAATTTCCTTAACGTCTTGCCATAAAATACATTTATATAAAGATACAAGCCAAATTATCCCGATCCAGATATTACTTTAATTCAAGTAATCAAGTAATATTTCCAGGGCTTGAATTTACAACCATTTTAGTCACATATGTGCCCAAAATGTAATCTGTGCAACTTCAAAATATTTGGGAAAAAACAATTATTGTATTGTGAGTTAAAGTGGTGGCATTAGCCTGTATGTTGTGAATAGATAACATAGAGGCTAATGCCATGACTTTCATTGTGTTTCAGTGTCTCTTGAAGGATCATGCAAGTCATTGTTTCTTGTTGATGCTGTAAACAAAATGTCACTGTGCACACCCATGTTTGTTGTTGTACTGAACACACATTGAAAATAAACCCACTGAAATAATAATAATAACAATGATTAATTTCTAAGTCTTTGTTAGCCGTTTGTGAAGTTTTGTGCTCGTGCGCTACGTTCGCTCGCATCCTGCATCTCCTGGGGGCTAAGCCCCCCCTGTCTTTAAAAGCTAGTGACGCCCCTGCTCGTCAGCCCTTCAGCATGGCGAAAAATACCAAATAAATTGACAGGCGATTTCAGGGATTCTCTCCTCCATCTTCAACTAGATATCCTCCATCAGTGAATGTTTTTTAAAGCATCGGAATCCCGGGATCTTTTGCTGTTCAATGGACCGGGAAACGCGGAATTCTTGCAACAACATACTACAACCACTTCCTTCTAAGTGAAGCCATTTTTCATTTTGTTGATGGAATCTATATCAGTTGAACAGATCCATCATGCAGGAGAACTGTTGTGGAATTGTTGTTCTCACATGGCTACACTTTGGTGAGCGGTACAAAACTGCAAATGTACACTTTCTTGTGCACCTGGCGGACAGTATCTGGGCCCTTGGTCCGTTATGGACTCATTCATGTTTCCACTTTGAAGACAAAAATGGATATTTGTTAAGGCTCATACATGGTACTGAAAATATACCTGAGAAGTCTATTCCTGTTATCTCACTAACTATTAAGCCAGGGAATGACATTTACAGACATGTGACTGAAGATGTTCATATGTTGTCAATATTCAGTGTTTTATCCTTCATAGTTAATATTGTAAATCCCACGCTCTGTTTTTATGTACATTCTCGGTGTCTCATTCAGTAAAAAAAAAATAATATTCCGTTCCGTTTTTGTCTTGAACTATACAAAGTATTTCAATGGTTGGAATCTGCGCTTTTGCATGATATACTAGTTACTATGGTAATCTAATGAGTTACTATGGTAGTCTAATGAGTTACTATGGCAATGTAAGTCACAGCAGATCAGACGAGGCACCAAGCAGTGTGGGTGGGGAGCGTTTCCACAAGCTTTACATGGACTGGCACCTCATATCTCGGACCTCATCCAAATGTACAATCCTGCGCGCGCTCTGAGGTCCGAGAGCCAGCTCCAGACTTAGAACCAGGGGAGACAGGACCTTCTCTGTGGTCGGCCCTAAGCTCTAGAACATTCTGTCCCTCCAGGTTCCAACTGCTCCCATAGTGGACTGTTTTAAGTCTCGTCTTAAGACCCACTTTTATTCTCTGGCTTTTAACACTACGTGAGTTGTGTTTTTAAATTGTTTTTTATATTGGTTTTATAGTTATTTATTTTTTTGTTTTTTATTCAGTCATTGGTGGAGCTAAGGACAATATTTCAATATTGTTTTTAATATTGTTGTGCAGCACTTTGGAAACTTTTTCGTTGTTTAAAGGCCTACTGAAAGCCACTACTAGCGACCACGCAGTCTGATAGTTTATATATCAATGATGAAATCTTAACATTGCAACACATGCCAATACGGCCGGGTTAACTTATAAAGTGACATTTAAAACTTCCCGGGAAATATCCGGCTGAAACGTCGCGGTATGATGACGTATGCGCGTGACGAAGTCAGAGTAACGGAAGTTATGGTACCCCGTAGAATCCTATACTAAAAGCTCTGTTTTCATTTCATAATTCCACAGTATTCTGGACATCTTTTGCAATTTGTTTAATGAACAATGAAGGCTGCAAAGAAGACAGTTGTAGGTGGGATCGGTGTATTAGCAGCGGACTACAGCAACACAACCAGGAGGACTTTGTTGGAGCGCTAGCCGCGCTAGCCGCGCTAGCCGCCGACTTCACCTTGACTTCCTACGTCTCCGGGCCGCCAAACGCATCGGGTGAAGTCCTTCGTCCTTCTGCCGATCGCTGGAACGCAGGTGAGCACGGGTGTTGATGAGTAGATGAGGGCTGGCTGGCGTAGGTGGAGAGCTAATGTTTTTAGCATAGCTCTGTGAGGTCCCGTTGCTAAGTTGCTAAGTTAGCTTCAATGGTGTCGTTAGCATAGCATTGTTAACCTTCGCCAGCCTGGAAAGCATTAACCGTGTATTTACATGTCCACGGTTTAATAGTATTGTTGATTTTCTATCTATCCTTCCAGTCAGGGGTTTATTTTTTTGTTTCTATATGCAGTTAAAGCATGATGCTATCACATTAGCTCGTAGCTAAAGCATTTCACTGATGTATTGTCGTGGAGATAAAAGGCACTGAATGTCCATTTCGCGTTCTCGACTCTCATTTTCAAGAGGATATAGTATCCCAGGTGGTTTAAAATACAAATCCGTGATCTACAATAGAAAAAGGAGAGAGTGTGGAATCCAATGAGCCAGCTTGTACCTAAGTTACGGTCAGAGCGAAAAAAGATACGTCCATCACTGCCTCTCAAGTCCTTCACTCTAACGTTCCTCATCCACGAATCTTTCATCCTCGCTCAAATTAATGGGGTAATCGTCACTTTCTCGGTCCGAATCTCTCTCGCTCCATTGTAAACAACGGGGAATTGTGAGGAATACTAGCTCCTGTGACGTCACGCTACTTCAAATTGTGAGGAATACTAGCTCCTGTGACGTCACGCTACTTCCGCTACAGGCAAGGCTTTTTTTTATCAGCGAGCAAAAGTTGCGAACTTTATCGCCGATTTTCTCTACTAAATCCTTTCAGCAAAAATATGGCAATATCGCGAAATGATCAAGTATGACACATAGAATGGATCTGCTTTTCCCGTTTAAATTTTAAAAAATCATTTCAGTAGGCCTTTAAGTGTGTTAAACAAATAAAGTGGATTGGATTGTTTTTAGTGCGGCCAGCCTGAAATGTGGGTGTCAGGGACAGACTCGGAAGGAGATTTTTACAACAAAGTTCTAAAGCTTAGTGATATATCACATACAGTATATCAGATTGGAGGTGGGTTTATTTTTTTACCCTTCGCGTTCATATTTCGCTGTGTTTGTTGCATTTTTGTTGCGTTTCGCATGATTGTACAATATGTGGATGGAGAGTGGGTGTGACGTTCATATGTTGTCAATATTCAGTGTTTTATCCTTCATAGTTAATATTGTAAATCCCACATTCTTTATTTTCTATGTACATTCTGGGTGTCTCATTCAGTAAAAAAATTTAAAATTCCATTCCGTCTTTTTAGGTGGTCATAACGTTTTTAGCATTCAATCAGACATTATTGTGATGTTTTGTATTAGTGTTCCTAAAAATAGATAAATATCACAGATTACATTACCAAACATCTTTGACCATCAAACCATGAACGTAACAATCCACATTTTGTGTTATTAACGCGTGAAACTGCTGTCTAAACATGGTGTAGCTCCTCCTCTCAATGCAAGTGCTCCTACAGAGAGAATACAAAGTCTGTATTCCTACAAAATACAAAATCTGGCAAGACAGCAGCGCACTGCAGCTCATTTACATTTATTGTCATTAAAAGCATGTTTATGTCCATTTCGTGTTGAGCGGTTTAAAAAAAATGTCATTAAAGCAAAGTAATTGTCAGGTCATGTTAATAAAAACTGGAACATTATCTGTCTGAAGTACACAGATTTGATGAAAAATGATATCTATCTGTGATACCGCGGTTCGCTTTAAATTAATTATGCAAAAACTGCAATTAATTGTGATTAAATATTTTTATGGTTTGACAGCCCCTTTGTCACGTCAAAAAGATGATAAAGTGGACATAGGAGGTTGTCAGACAGCAGTAACACGTGTCATGCTTACAGCTTACAGCTTCAAAATGCGCCACACATTTTCAATGGGAGACAGGTCTGGACTACAGGCAGGCCAGTCTAGTACCTGCACTCTTTTACTACGAAGCCACGCTGTTGTAACACGTGGCTTGGCATTGTCTTGCTGAAATAAGCAGGGGCGTCCATGGTAACGTTGCTTGGATGGCAACATATGTTGCTCCAAAAGCTGTATGTACCTTTCAGCATTAATGGTGCCTTCACAGATGTGTAAGTTACCCATGTCTTGGCCACTAATACACCCCCATACCATCACACATGCTGCCTTTTACACTTTGCGCCTAGAACAATCCGGATGGTTCTATTCCTCTTTGGTCCGGAGGACACGACGTCCACAGTTTCCAAAAACATTTTTGAAATGTGGACTCGTCAGACCACAGAACACTTTTCCACTTTGCATCAGTCCATTTTAGATGAGCAAGGGCCCAGCAAAGTCGGCGGCGTTTCTGGGTGTTGTTGATAAATGGCTTTGGCTTTGCATAGGAGAGTTTTAACTTGCACTTACAGATGTAGCGACCAACTGTAGTTATTGACAGAGGGTTTTTGAAGTGTTCCTGAGCCCATGTGGTGATATCCTTTACACACTGATGTCACTTTTATGTATTTAAAAAAAAAAAAAAAAACTTTTTTTTTTTTTTACATAAATAAATACAATCATGTGTGCTTACGGACTGTATCCCTGCAGACTGTATTGATCTATATTGATATATAATGTATATATTGTGTTTTTATGTTGATTTCATTAAAAAAAAAATAATAATAATTTTTAAATTTCTTGTGCGGCCCGGTACCAATCGGTCCGCGGACCGGTGGTTGGGGACCACTGTCTTACAGCCCCGATGTCAAGTCAAAAAGATGATAAAGTGGACATAGAAGGTTGTCAGACTGCAATAACACGTGTCATGCTTACAGCTTAGAGTGATCTACATTAGCTAAGCAATAACCACTACTAACTTCAAGTTTACCAGTACCATTATCAGTGGCCTAGTGGTTAGACTGTTCGCCCTAAGATGGGTAGGTTGTGAGTTCAAACCCCGGCCGAGTCATACCAAAGACTATAAAAATGGGAGCCATTACCTCCCTGCTTGGCACTCAGCATCAAGGCTTGGAATTGGGGGTTAAATCACCAAAAATGATTCCCGGGCGCGGCCACCGCTGCTGCTCACTGCTCACCTCACCTCAAGGGTGATCAAGGGTGATGGGTCAAATGCAGAGAATAATTTTCCCACACCTGGTGTGTGTGTGACAATCATTGCTACTTTAACTTTAAACTTTAACTTTACCTTAAAGCGTCGGTCTTCAGAATGGTTAAGCTTGTCTTGTTGGTCCGGGAAGGAAAATCGTAAAAAACCACAATAAACAGACCAGGTCTCTGGAATCACCAAACGCTATATTTGAGTAGGAAAGTAAAGAGTGCCAAAGTTCTTAATCAATTCAAATCAGCTTCCTCGTAGCATGACTGATAGCGTTACCCAAACACTCCACCTTCTATTTTTGAATTATTAAAATGGTATTATGAAAGATGTTAGACTAATTAACTTGGGAAGGCTCCGGCTGAGATGGGAAATTAAAGTTTCCCACATTTTCTTCTCTTGTCCTCTCTTATGTAAAAGCGAGCGTGTTAAATCCTGCCTGAACATATTAGTCCATTGGGCGCACCAAACACAAATTCCCTTGCATAATGCATTGCCGCTTCAATGCAATATTTATTGTGCAGCACGCCGCTTTGCCTTTAGACACACATGCAAATGATGACGCAACTTCCTGCGGGACACATCCATCACACTTGAAGAGCGGCCCTCGCTTTTGAGATAGTGACTAATTGATCATGGCGCCCATCTGTGGCGAGCAAGTCAACCAAATCCATCATGTGTCGAAAGTAGCTTCTTGATTGGAGATAGTTGGCGATAACACACCGGGAGAAAGAGGTCTACATTCATTCCAACTAGGGTCGCAAAGGGTGCAAAGTTTCCGGAAACTTTCCGGAAATTGACCACGGGAAGTTAAGCTCGGGAAGTTTGGAAATTTTGACCATTTTCTGATTATTCAAAGTTGTACACCGTCCATCTTATTGTGTAAGCTTGTCCAACACTAATGCTATGCCACACACAGATAGAAATAGTCAGCTAAATCAGTGTTTTTCAACCTTTTTTGAGCCAAGGCACATTTTTTTGCGTTGAAAAAATCTGGAGGCACACCACCAGCAGATATCATTAAAAAACAAAACTCAGTTGACAGTAAAAATTTGTGGTCGCAATTGTTGGATATGACTTTAAAGCATAACCAAGCATGCATCAATATAGCTCTTGTCTCAAAGTACGTGTACTATCACGGCCTGTCACATCACACCCTGACTTATTTGGACTTTTTTGCTGTTTTCCTGTGTGTAGTGTTTTAGGTTACTTGCGCTCCTATTTTGGTGGCTTTTTCTCTTTTTTTGGTATTTTCTTGTAGCAGTTTCATGTCTTCCTTTGAGCGATATTTCCCGCATCTACTTTGTTTTAGCAATCAAGAATATTTCAGTTGTTTTTATCCTTCTTTGTGGGGACATTGTTGATTGTCATGTCATGTACATTGTGGACGCCGTCTTTGCTCCACAGTAAGTCTTTGCTGTCGTCCAGCATTCTGTTTTTGTTTACTTTGTAGCCAGTTCAGTTTTAGTTTTGTTCTGCATAGCCTTCCCTAAGCTTCAATGCCTTTTCTTAGGGGCACTCACCTTTTGTTTATTTTTGGTTTAAGCATTAGATACCATTTTACCTGCACACTGCCGCCCGCTGTTTCCGACATCTACAAAGCAATTAGCTAAGGGCTGCCACCTACTGACATGGAAGAGTATTACACGGCTACTCTGCCTAGCTCTAGATAGCACCGACACTCAACAACAACACATCATTTGCAGACTATAATTACTGCTTTGCAAAAAATATTTTCAACCCAAATAGGTGAAATTAGATAATCTCCCACGGCACACCAGACTGTACCTCACGGCACACTAGTGTGCCGCGGCACAGTGGTTGAAAAACACTGAGCTAAACAATTGGAGTAGTCTTTAAAAATATTTGACTGATGGACAAATGACTAGAAATGAAAAGTCTAACAGATTACTCTTCATTCACAATTGAAGTTAAAAAGTGGCTTTGGAGCAATCAAAGCTGCTCACACGGTCAATAAGGTGGCCACTATGTTTGACACATCAACTTAATGTGTATTATATTTATCCATGAGAGCATTTTTGTTGTAAATTGTGAGGTGTGTGTGTTAAAATCATGGTTGTTTTTACAAAAGATGACAGATGTGAACAAGAGCATGTATTGTCTTTGTGTGATGATGTAAATGAGGTGTGCTTGTATTGTATATTAAGTATGTGTCCATGAAAGGGCATTTTATGACTTTTTTCTTAATACTTGTGTATGATTTTATTGTCATCATTTTATTGCATGATTTTTGCATCCCTTTCATTTAGGTAGCCAGGGACTGCAGATGGAAATGAGCTATTTAGCTCTAATCTGGCACAGAACATATCTGTCTTGGAGCTTAATGTTTCTGTACATTGTCCCTTCAAATAAAGACTAAACTAAACTAAATAGGCTAGATGAATAAATGAACACTCAATCAGTGTCATGATCTGTGGTCTGGATCATGTTTTTTGTCATTTTCTGTTAGTTTAAGACTCCAGTAGTTCCTGTTTTTGTGCCCCCTTGTTTGTTTTAGTTTCCATGACGACTTATGATTTTCACCTGCCTCTTGCGTTGGGGTCACGCCTGTCTCTAATCAAGAGACCAGTATTTAAGCCTGTCTTTGCCAGTTAGTGGTCCTGGCGTCATTGCTTAGTTTCTGGAGATACCATAGTTCATGCTAATTGTTTCATGCTGCTCGTTTCTTGCCGCAGTAAGTTTTGTTTGTTTCATGTCCATAGTTCAGGCTAAGTGTTAGCGTATGTTTCCTGCTTTAAGTTGTATGTCCCTTAGCCTCTCGTGCAATCGGCACGCTTTCCTTTTGTTTTCGTTCCTGACTTTTGTCCTGTGTAGGATTTATTCATTAATAAATATGTTCCTACCTGCTACCTTTGTCTGGAAAAGTCTGTTTGCTTCCTGGGAGAACAATCCTCGCAGTAAGATGCCAAAACCCCCTCGTTATGACAGAATGACGCCAGCACGACTAACTGGCAAAGACAGGCTTAAATACTGCTCTCTTGATTCGAGACAGGTGTGACCCGAAGGCAAGAGGCAGGTGAAAATCATAAGTCGTCATAGAAACTAAAACAAAGAAGGGTGCACAAAAACAGTAACTATGGAGTCTTAAACTAACAGAAGATAACAAAAAAACATGATCCAGACCACAGATCATGACAATCAGCATGCTAAATCAAACTATAACCTACATTCTTGTATGACAACAGAATGGCTAGCACAGTGTTTTTCAACCAATGTGCCGCGGCCGTGAGATATTGTCTGGTGTGCCGTGGGAAATTATGCAACTTCACGTAATTGGTCCAAAAAATATGTTTTCACAAATCAATAATTACAATAATGTGCCGTTGTCTAGAGCAGTGTTTTTCAACCTTTTTTGGTATGTAAAAGGTATGTAACGCTTAAACCAAAAATGAACAAAAGGCACTGAAGCATAGGGATGGCTATGCAAAAGAAAAGTAAAACTGAACTGGCTACAAAGTAAACAAAAACAGAATGCTGGACGACAGCAAAAACTTACAGCGTGTTTAGCGGAGACGGCGTCCACAAAGTACATCCGCACATGACATGACAATCAACAGTGTCCCCACAAAGAAGGACAGCGTACGCACAATAGAACT
>NC_084734.1:4998053-5028053 GCF_033978785.1 Entelurus aequoreus
CTTTATTTTAACAAAAAATCTTAGGGAACATTAAACATATGTTTATTATTGTCATTTAGTCCTTAAATAAAATAATGAACATACTAGACAACTTGTCTTTTAGTAGTAAGTAAACAAACAAAGACTCCTAATTAGTCGTATGCAGTAACATATTGTGTCATTTATACACCTATTATTTTGTACACATTATTAAGAACAAGCTGTAAGAATGTATTATTAATCTACTTGCTCCATTTACTGTTAATATCTGCTTATTAACTGTTTTAACATGTTCTATCTACACCAGGGCCGGCCCGTGGCATAGGCCGTATAGGCAAATGCTAAGGGCGCCGTCCATCAGGGGGCGCCACGCCAGTGCCACAAATGTTGGAGGAAAAAAAAGAAAGAAAAAAAGTTGGTACTATTATTTCTAAATACAAAAAATAATCCCACGTTAATTAAAATGTAAAGTAAAACCTACTTAATAGAAATATTATTTGTTACAACATTACGCCCCCTCTCCCCCCGCACGGTGCGCCCCCTCCCTTCCCGTATCATGACTGTTTATGGACGTCACCGCATCAAAAAATCAACACAAGATGTCAAAACGGCCAAAACTGTCAGGTGCCCAGGGAAGAAAAAAGAGAAAAGAAGAGGAGGAGAAACGAGAAAAAGACAGAGGTAGCAGGGCGGTAACGTTAGCCTACATGAAATTATTTGTCTGTTACAGAATGTGATAGTAACCTGGCTTTTTAGCATTAAGCTAATGTTACATGATTCGGCAATTGCTAAGTTCTGTTTTAACGTCGGGTTAATATTGTGGAGGGGGCTAAATTGTTATGGAATAATAATGTAGCGTTAGGTAATTACAGTACTCCCACCTTACATTCCTCAGGGACATTTGTATTAGATCTTTTCAGCAGGTGTTTTCTGTTTACATTATTATTGCCTTCTGGTTAGCTAATGTTTGCCCTGCAGGTAATAGTCACTTTTCCACCCCTTTATATATTAGGTATAGTTGTAAGCCTAGTTGTTAAAGTGCACATCATTAATGTTAATTAAGCAATATCACATGAGAGGGAATGCTGTTTTTTAATTTGAGCACTGCTGTGATTGGGTTAAAGATAATCATAACATAACATTCTCATATAATATGTTAATTTGCTTTCTTTAAGTAAAAAAAAGGTCAAAGACAAAGCTATTCGGTTTCTTGTCACAAAAACCCATATTATGTTTATAAAGTCAGTAAATATGTCCCTGGACACATGAGGACTTTGAATATGAACAATGTATGATCTTGTAACTACTTGGTATCAGATCCATACCCAAATGTGTGGTATCATCCAAAACTAATGTCAAGTATCAAAGAAGAGAAGAATAAGTGATTATTACATTTTAACAGAAGTGTAGATAGAACATGTTGAAACAGAAAATAAGCAGATATTAACAGTAAATGAACAAGTGGATGAATAAACATTTTCTACAGTTTGTCCCTCTTAATGTGTACAAAATAATAGGTGTATAAATGACACAATATGTTACTGCATACGTCAGCAGACTAATTAGGAGTCTTAGTTTGTTTACTTACTACTAAAAGACAAGTTGTCTAGTATGTTCACTATTTTATTTAAGGACTAAATTGCAATAATAAACATATGTTTCATGTACCATAAGAACTTTTGTTAAAATAAAGGCGATAATGCCATTTTTTGTGGTCCCCTTTATTTAGAAAAGTACCGAAAACTACCAAAAAGTATTGAAATACATTTTGATACCGGTACCAAAATATTGGTGTCGGGACCAACGTTCCCTCTAAGGTGCGCGCCTGCGCAATTGCGCACTGCTCACGCGTCCTCTGCGCACAGCAAATTAATGCCGCGCAGAAAATCAAAAATCCCATCTAAACTTGAAACAAAATAAACACATTGCAATTTATTCTGTATGATTTTGCAATGCAACTCTGTGAGTGACGGATGACAACAAGAGTGGCTCCAATGAATAAAACAATCTTTGTCAACACAGTTCAATTATCGTCTGTCGAGACACTTTACGGACAGGAATTCCATCAATCGCTTTATTGAGCAAAACTGTTTGTAACCACACCAAAAACATGAGTAAAAAAACTTTTATCTATAAAAACTGGTAATTTTCTGCCATACAAACCAGGCTTAAACCAACAACATCATCCGTCGTTTCAACAGAAGCCGCTCGCTCTGTCTCACCTGCACCAACACACGCACTCGTGGCACTTAGCCAGTGCTGCGTTTATGGCCACACAGAAAGTCAGACAACCCCAACGCCACACAACGTGTAAATCAGGGGTCACCAACCTTTTTGAAACCAAGAGCTACTTCTTGGGTACTGATTAATGCGAAGGGCTACCAGTTTGATACACACTTAAATAAATTGCCAGAAATAGCCAATTTGCTCAATTTACCTTTAACTGTATGTTATTATTAATAATGAATGATATTTACACTTAATTGAACAGTTTAAAAGAGGAGAAAACACGAAAAAAATGACAATTACATTTTGAAACATAGTTTATCTTCAATTTAACTCTTTAAAATTCAAAATTCAACCGAAAAAACGAAGAGAAAAACTTAAAAAAAGAATTTATGGAACATCATTAGTAATTTTTCCTGATTAAGATTAATTTTAGAATTTTGATGACATGTTTTAAATAGTTTAAAATCCAGTCTACACTTTGTTAGAATATATAACAAATTGGACCAAGCTATATTTCTAACAAAGACAAATCATTATTTCTTCTAGATTTTCCAGAACAAACATTTTAAAATAAATTCAAAATACTTTGAAATAAGATTTAAATTTGATTCTACAGATTTTCTAGATTTGCCAGAATAATTTTTTTGAATTTTAATCATAATAAGTTTGAAGAAATATTTCACAAATACTCTTCGTCGAAAAAACAGAAGCTAAAATGAAGAATTAAATTAAAATGTATTTATTATTCTTTACAATTAAAAAAAAAAAAAAATACTTGAACATTGATTTAAATTGTCAGGAAAGAAGAGGAAGGAATTGAAAAGGTAAAAAGATATATGTGTTTAAAAATCCTAAAATCATTTTTAAGGTTGTATTTTTTCTCTAAAATTGTCTTTCTGAAAGTTATAAGAAGCAAAGTAAAAAACTTAATGAATTTATTTAAACAAGTGAAGACCAAGTCTTTAAAATATTTTCTTGGATTTTCAAATTCTTTTTGAGTTTTGTCTCTCTTAGAATTAAAAATGTCGGGCAAAGCGAGACCAGCTTGCTAGTAAATAAATAACATTTAAAAAATAGAGGCAGCTCACTGGTAAGTGCTGCTATTTGAGCTATTTTTAGAACAGGCCAGCGGGCTACTCATCTGGTCCTTACGGTCTACCTGGTGCCCGCGGGCACCGCGTTGGTGACCCCTGGTGTAAATGCCAGGTTGTAACACTCTGACTCCTCAATCAGATGTGTGCTTATTTTACTGCCATTTATTAAGAATGTTAATCTAAGGATATTATTCATGAAATACTGTCACTAGATGTCATAAATGCTAATAAAAAGATGTATTTTACAGACAGAAAGTTACAGGAACTAAATGTAATCTCTGAAAGGGGTAACATTTCTTTTAAAGGCAGGACCCGCAGCCAGACATACAATGCTAGCACATAGCTCATGAAAAACATGTTTTTTTGTTATTGTCATTGTAAGAGGGCAAAATCACTTATATCAGATTATTATTATTTGAATAAAACATTGAACTTGTTATGATGTCAGGTTTGGGACAGGTGTGACGCTGGTGTGGCCACAGTGTGCACGTCTGTTGTTGGGACAGGTGTGACGCTGGTGTGGCCACAGTGTGCACGTCTGTTGTTGGGACAGGTGTGATGCTGGTGTGGCCACAGTGTGCACGTCTGTTGTTGGGACAGGTGTGGCGCTGGTGTGGCCACAGTGTGCACGTCTGTTGTTGCTCACATGTGCTCCACCGAATGCTCAGGGAGTTTGTGCGTTTGCTCACACACATGAACAATTAGAGGGAACATTGGGACTCGGGACAATCCTGGTGTAGTAATACTTTTTGAGAATATTCAACATCATCGCGATAAAAATAACTTGACAATACTGTATTGGTCACGGTAACCGTAGTATGACACTTTCATATGTAGTGGATTGTCCGAAGCTTAAACAGGCAACAAACAGTCCCTCGGTTTGGACCAAAGCCCCACGCCCCATACTCTGCCCCAGCCTTCCCCATTGACGCATTTAGATAACAAACAATGACGCACAAGAGACATATAAAAACTGGCAGAAGACCGGAACTCGAGAGTGATTTTGGCTTGTGTGTGTCTTGTTTACTCCGGAGTAACATGTGGTCTGTCTGCACGGCCAACTTAAATCAACCTGCACTTCTGATAATGGGTAAATAAATTTGTTGTACTAAACTACTTTTGTTGCCTGTTTAAGCTTCGGACAATCCACTACACAAATTGGCGTCACGAACAGGATTCGAAATCCAATGGGGTTTCCCCGCACAGGTTCGAATCCTGTTCGTGACGCCAATGTGTGTAGTGGATTGTCCGAAGCTTAAACAGGCAACAAAAGTAGTTTAGTACAACAAATGTATTTACCCATTATCAGAAGTGCAGGTTGAATTAAGTTGGCCGTGCAGACAGACCACATGTTACTCCGGAGCAAACAAGACACACACAAGCCAAAATCACTCTCGAGTTCCGGTCTTCTGCCATTTTTTATATGTCTCTTGTGTGTCATTGTTTGTTATCTAAATGCGTCAATGTGTTGTTGTTTTCCCTATCTGTTCCATAACAACTCGAATCCTTTAGACAGTCAACACATTCTGTAGACAGGTTGGCACGACTTAATATTCACTTTTGTCCCACCACTGGTCCATTCAATGGCACAAAATACAAGAGAATTGAAAATGAGCGGACATTCTTAAAAGACAAGAAATATAGGTCAAAAGGTCAGAAATTCTACGACACATATGTTTACAATCCTACAATTTATGGCTGAAAGATTCACACCAGGCATTTTATGGAAAACATTAAAAGAGTCTATCTTTTTATTTGAAATGTGAACACGGCTATTGAAATGATCACGCCGACCTCCAGCTTCATTTCCTAATCACAACCCTAATGAAGATGAATGTGTCGCTGGTATTTCTGCACGTGCACACCCACATGCCTTCAACCAGTTCTCTTATTGAAGGAACAGACATACATTGTATTTGCATTTATTGATCCTTATTTTCACACATTATAAGGCACACTGCCGATGAATGGTCTAGGCCAGTGGTCCCCAACCCGGTACCAGTCCATCGATTGATTGGTACCGGGCCGCACAAGAAATACAAATTAAATTTTTTTTAAAAATATATATATATATATATATATATATATATATATATATATATATATATATATATATATATATATATATATATATATATATATATATATATATATATATATATATATATATTTTAATTTATTTATTATTTATTTATTTATTTATTTATTTTTAAATTTATTTTATTAAATCAACATAAAAAACACAAGATACACTTCCTACATTACATATCAATATAGATCAATACAGTCAGCAGGGATACAGTCCGTAAGCACACATGATTGTATAAAAAAACAAACAAAAACTGCTGACACGAGACAACTCGCAAAGCAAGATTACAAGTTGCACAGATAGAAAAGTACAACTTCCGCACAATTGATAATAACTTTAGCAACAGCCCTTAAGCATAAGAGTTGTGTGATAACTTATACATAATTATTCTAACATACACACGGCATAATAATACTCCTATGTTGAAGCACAGTACAATCAAGTGGTGTGGCTTCATAGCTTACCAAAGTCCTACTAAAACATTTTCATAGATTTTTCAGCGCCGTGTGTAATGTTCTATATTTTCAATGGAACATATAACATGTTGGTGTTGTTCACTTGAGTCATATTGCAGTCTACACGTATCTCTTATGTGTGACTGCCATATACTGGTCACACTTATCATTTCACCATGTACCAAATAAAATTGCGTCGAGGTCGGTAAGCAACACCAGAACTATTCCGTACATTAGGCGCACCGGCTTATAAGGCGCACTGTCGAGTTTTGAGGAAAACAAAGGATTTTAAGTTAAGTTCAAGTTAAAGTAGCAATGATTGTCACACACACAGTAGGTGTGGCGAAATTGTCCTCTGCATTCATACTTGCCAACCCTCCCGTTTTTAGCGGGAGAATCCCGATATTCAGCGCCTCTCCCGACAACCTCCCGGCAGAGATTTTCTCCCGACAAACTCCCGGTATTCAGCCGGAGCTGGAGGCCACGCCCCCTCCAGCTCAATGCGGACCTGAGACTGAGTGGGGACAGCCTGTTCTCACGTCCGCTTTCCCACAATATAAACAGCTTGCCTGCCCAAAGACGTCATAACATCTAGGGCTTTTATAGAGTGCACAACTGCGCACACAACAAAGAGACGAAGCAGAAGAATGAGGAAATTGCAGACATGGCGGCCGAAATGATATACTCATCATGAACGGAGAAGTTAAACAGGACAATACTGCCATCTAATGGATAGCCACCGGAACACTGAAATTCAACTATTTTTATTTTTTTTCTATGTAAATAAAAATTTCAAAATATATATATATATATATATATATATATAGCTAGAATTCACTGAAAGTCAAGTATTAAATAAAAATTATATATATATATATATATATATATATATATATATATATATATATATATATATATATATATATATATATATATATATATATATATATATATATATATATATATGAAATACTCAAGTTGGTGAATTCTAGCTGTAAATAACCACGCCCCCCCAGACCAAGCCCACCCCCCACCTCCCGATATTGGAGTTTTCAAGGTTGGCAAGTATGTCTGCATTTGACCCATCACCCTTGATCACCCCCTGGGAGGTGAGGGGAGCAGTGAGCAGCAGCGGTGGCTGCACCAGGGAATCATTTTTGGTGATTTAAAATTCAAACCCTTGATGCTGAGTGCCAAGCAGGGAGGTAATGGCTCCCATTTTTATAGTCTTTGGTATGACTCGGCCGGGGTTTGAACTCACAACCTAGTGCGCCTTATAGTCCGGAAAATACGGTATGTTTTTTTTGGGTACTGTAGCCTCAAAAGTTGAACGATTCCGCCTGTTTCCGCTCTTCTGCGACCCTCACATTGCAACAAAACTGCCCCAGCTAGTCAGAGATGCCATTGGTACTTTGCAACAAAACCACACTGTCTTTCCAAGTAGGTTTTATCCTCCTTTTCTAGTTAGTCTGCACCCGAATGTCACCTCCGGTGACACGTACAACTGCCGTAATGACGGAGATGAGCGGACTCGTAAACTTTTAGGAGCGCCAGTCCAGATTGCTGGCTCAATTAAAAAGTGTGGCATAAATCAGACATGCCGTCATCGCAGGACACAACAGCCACGACCATCTGCTCAGGACAGAAGCTCCAAATTCAATCATCAAAATGTTGTGGGCTTGCAACTTCTGCGTTGGCCAATGACCACTTATATTTAGATCCCATAGTCGTAGAATGTTACGTACCCTTGTGTAGCAGAAAGAAAGGCACAAAATACTGACTAATAATTATCATGCCTTCTCTGCTTGACTAACATAACCACAATCATGATCAGAATTAAAGATAAAAGTACTTTTTTATTTACTTTCCCTAAATATCTACAATTACCGTATTTCCTTGAATTGCCGCCGGGTATATAGTATGCGCCTGCCTAGAATTACCGCCGGGTCAAACTCGTTTCGCAAAATAATTAGCGCATGCTTAGCATTACCGCCGGGTCAGAATTACCGCCGAGTCAAACTCGTTTCGCAAAATATTATTTTTATTAGCGCGTGTCTAGAATTTCCGCCGGGTCAAACTCGTCACGTCACGAGTGACACTTCACCTGTCATCATTTTCAAAATGGAGGAGGCTGATTTCAATAATTTAAAATCCCATAAAGGGAAGAAGATTAAGAGCTATTCAGTAGGATTTAAGGTCCAAGCTATTGAATATGCTAAAAAGAACAGTAAGCAGCTATGTTTTATTAATATAACGTAGCTGCGTGTGTCAAATATGAGTCAATAAATGACTCCCGCCTCCTGGTGGTAGAGGGCGCTAGTGGTCCTACTCGCGACTACTCGGCTGCAGAAGAAGTGACAACAAGCAGCAACAGTTAGCAGCGATCGTTTATTTTTTCCTCTCGCTTGCACTTTTAACATGGAGGATTACATATCTAAAGTAAAACAGTTTTCTAAACTGGACTTTCAATGGAAGCAGGAGGTAATAATTAAAGGAAGGTCTCCATTGAGACAGAGAGACTTTTAAAACTGAAGAAAGATAAGGAAGACTTCTATAAACAAGTTACCGATGCTTTTGTTCAGAAGGAGCTGCGCATGGACTTCATTTATAAGTAAAGGTAAGACCATAATAAAGTTTTTTTTATTAAATGTGCTTTTCATGATGGTATCCTTACATCACACTGAAATTTATAAGCGCAGGCCTAAATTTACCGCATGCCTTTGGTAAGCGCCGGAGTGAGAAGAGGTTTTAAATGAATTACCGCCCCGGCGCTAATTCAAGGAAATACGGTATTCATGTTCTCTTCATGTCATATTATGTTCCTTCCAGTGCTGTTGTTTTTAGTTTTTGTTTGTGTCCAATCAGAATTCAGCTAGCTTATGTTGCCATGCTGTACCAAATCTGCCTTCAGAATCAACAATGCGGGCGTCTGTGCACTGGAAGTGATAATAATGTAAAGCATTTACTTGGAAATCCTTTTTGGTTTGCTCTGATTGGCGTCTTCCCGTCTCATTAGATCCAGTATGTAGAAGAACGGAGAAGAACGGCTGGACTGGTCAATAAGTGTGAGATCTGAGATAGCAGCGAGTCATGGCGTTGAAAAAGTCGATATTCCTGGTGACGCCATCGCCCACAATCAGAGTAGTGAGGGTGTAGAGTGGATGTTTTTCAGGCGATGTGCTGGGAGGGTTACGATCACACGAGGCCGGGCAGCCGAACCACAGGCCACCCTGAACGCCGCTTCATGCGAGCGCAGGAAGCCAAGCTGCGCTTAAAGGACCAAGCAAGCCTCCATTGGCAGGAAAGTTCTAATGGTTTGGTTTCCAATGGTTGGAAAATGTAAAACAAAAAGTTATATTAATCTGTTTATGCCCTCACTACAAAGAACTAAACACTTTACACTTAACAAATTGTTATAAGTACACCTCTGCAGAACATTGTATCCTTATTAGCACTAATGAAAACAGGACCATTTATAAACTTAGAACAAAAAAATAGTGATTACCAGTAACATTGTTTTTTAGTCTGTAATCGAAAAGATTTATAGTGCATCAATTTGTCTGAAATTTTTAAAAAAAAGGAAATCTTTAAACTTTAAAGAAATTTTGACCGACTTGAAGCATTTGATACTGAATAATAAACTTAAATAAACTCAGTAATTATTAATGAATTCACTCAGAAGCACAACAAATAAAACTCTTCAACCTCCAAACAAAAATGAAAACAATGTGCTTTTTTGTTTTATTTAATCAGAATGAGGAAATCAGGATCAATGAGCAGATATCAATGATACAATGAGCAGGTTTTGTAGTAAACAGCTTTTAAAAGCAGGGTTTGAAGCATGATACTGATAAAGCATGTTACACGAGCTGCTTCCCCTGAGGACAATAAACAGTTCAAAAAAGAATTAAATAAAAATTCAAATAAAGATTGTCAAGCGTTGACCAATGGGAGACGCCGCAGGTTGTTGTGACACTCACAGTAAATGTGGAGCAGACAGCGTCCACAAAGTAGGGCGTATTAGGCTTAACATCAAAAAGGCTGCTCTGTAGTCCTGTAAAACGATAACATCATCAACGTCCCGACAACAAAGGTAGAAAAAGGATCAACTTAAATAGTCTTGATTGCGAGCAGAAAACAGGTGAGGGGAAATGCTCTGGGACAGAAGTGAAGCAGTGAAGTGAAACTAGACCTGAATAGACCCGCTCATCGGCAGTGCGCCTCTTAATCCGGTGCGCCCTATGGTCCGAAGAATACGGTAAGTTATACACGTATCTGTGAGTCCGCCAAATATCTTCTAAATTAATAGATTGGCATATTGATTTTGTAGATTGGCCGACTTCTTCTTCCTGCTCTGTGATGTGACTCACGTCACAAGTGGAGTCGCAGCAATCTTGTTTACTCAGATATTCCCTCACTTCCTACGCTGATCTCGTGAATTTGATCAGTTAAAAAAAACACCTTAACTGCGAAACCCATTTTTCTGTTTCTTTGTTCAACGAGCTTTCCAACAACACCAACCTTTTTCAAATGGGGTAAATATCCAAAAAGTTACGACATTTTTAACCAAAAGTTCTCACACCCAAAATCTGGAGCCCCATTATATTCGTATAGAAGAGATTGGTAAACTAATTATAAATCAATTAGTGCATTTTCACCCGGTTAAAAAATGATAACTTTCTGAATATTTATTACAGGAAAATAATACTTTTATCACTGAGATCATCTTAACAAGACCTGTCTGATGCAATCTTACTTGGAGGGGAGGGAACAGGTGGTAGAGGTGAACGGCACCGTGTCCCCCCCCCCCCCCCTCGGTGAGCTGTGGAGTCCCCCAAGGCAGTATATTGGGACCTTTACTGTTCCTAATATACATAAACGACATGTCATCGGCATGCGACTGTGAATTGTTTTTGTTTGCGGATGACTCTGCCCTGCTGGTATCCGGCAAGGACAAGTCACAGGTGGAGAAAATCCTCAGTGCTGAGCTGTGTAGAACTTGCACCTGGCTCGCTGACAACAAGCTATCCATACACTTGGGTAAAACAGAATCCATCCTGTTTGGGTCCCACATCAACCTTAAGAAAGTCAATGACTTCACCATAAAAGTAGGTGACATTGTTATCACCAGGAAAGATGAGGTCACCTACCTAGGTTCCATTCTAGAGGCTAATCTTTCCTGTGATAAAATGGCAACCAAGGTCATCAAAAAGCTCAACCAACGAACGACATTTCTCTACAGAATCTCCTCTCTGGTCAACAAAAGCACCATGAGGATTCTGGCGGGAACTCTCGTTCAACCCTTTTTCGATTACGCATGCACCTCCTGGTACCCTAGCACCTCCAAAACCCTCAAATCTAAACTCCAAACATCTCAGAACAAGCTAGTCAGGTTACTTCTAGACCTCCACCCCAGATCCCACCTCACTCCTACCCACTTCTGTAAAGTGGGCTGGCTCAAGGTGGAGGACAGAGTTAAACAACTTGCACTGAGCCTGGTCTATAAAATCCGCTACACCTCCCTGATACCGAAGTACATGTCAAACTACTTCCTTAACGTAAATGACCGCCATAACCACAACACCGGGGGGTGCTCCACTAACCACGTTAAACCCAGATTCCCAACTAACAAAGGTCTTAACTCATTCTCTTTCTATGCCACATCAATGTGGAATGCACTCTCAACAGGTGTAAAAGAAAGGGCATCTCTATCCTCCTTCAAAACCACAATAAAAGTTCACCTCCAGGCAGCTACAACCCTAAACTAACACCCTCCCCGGATTGCTAATAATCAAATGTAAACAATCAAATGCAGATACTTTTTCTTTTTCTTATGCCTTCTGATATCTCTCTCTCTCTCTCTCTCTCTCTCTCTCTCTCTCTCTCTCTCTCTCTCTCTCTCTCTCTCTCTCTCTCTCTATGTCCACTACTTGCTGTCCATATCCTACCCCCCCCCCCCCCACCCCCTCCACACCCCTGATTGTAAATAATGTAAATAATTCAATGTGATTATCTTATGTGATGACTGTATTATGATGATAGTATATATGATAGTATATATCTGTATCATGAATCAATTTAAGTGGACCCCGACTTAAACAAGTTGAAAAACTTATTGGGGTGTTACCATTTAGTGGTCAATTGTACGGAATATGTACTTCACTGTGCAACCTACTAATAAAAGTCTCAATCAATCAATACTGGTTTCATTGAAATTCATTATTTGAAACATTTTACACACATACCACACACACCATCTAGCGGCGGGCAGAAAACAAAAAAACAAAAACAAAAAAAAAACCGAATATAGTCCTTCTAGCAAAGGGTAAAAGCAGGTAATGATCAATACGACTTTAATTAACACACTAAACACTCCAGTTTATTAATTTTCTTGACTGCAAGGAAACATCATTAAATTGAACTTGTGTCCTCAGGGTGTTTGTGACCAAAGCAGTTACATTCTCACCAATCCTTCCTCGAGGCTTGCATGTTCAAAATACATTTGCATCCAGCAGGAGGGTCTTTTTTAAAAACTCTAATTACTTATTGATCCTATTATGCTGATAGATTCAGCCACTTTTCAGATATTGATTGCACCAAACATTTGTAACTGCCCATTTAACCCATTTTGCCTTTGTAATAGCTAAAAAATATAGTTTCATAAGAGTAAACAATCATATATTTATCTTGGAGTGCAGTAAAATTGGATGTCAGTGAAACTGACTTGAAATAAAACAGTAAAACTACAAATAAAAGGGAAAAAGTCCATTTGTGATAACAGACATCAGCTTTATCTGAGCTTGTAAACATTTACTACACTTTTAATTGCTTTTCTGCCCGGGCCTTTGTTGACTCAACCCCTCGTCCTTTCTACATGATTTATCTCGTTTTATAGGACTAATATTCCCTGGAATTGTAGCACGGTGCCAGATTGGAGTTTTGACCGCTTTTGTCCCAGGATGAGCTGCTCGTTCCTGTCCAAACCTTGTCAGCGACTGGATCTGATGCTGATCTAGTCCAAGGAGAATTGCTTTCAACGTGTCCTGCGTCACTTCGGATATAAGATACCACACATACACACCAAGAGGACATTTTATTTTGCACAGATTTGGTGCAAGTTAAAGGCCTACTGAAAGCCACTACTAGCGACCACGCAGTCTGATAGTTTATATATCAATGATGAAATCTTAACATTGCAACACATGCCAATACGGCCGGGTTAACTCATAAAGTGACATTTTAAATTTCCCGCTAAACTTCCGGTTGAAAACTTCTTCGGATGATGACGTATGCGCGTGACGTAGCCAGTGAAACAGAGGTATGGCTTCCCCATTGAAGCCAATACAAACTAGCTCTGTTTTCATCTCATTATTCCACAGTATTCTGGACATCTGTGTTGGTGAATCGTTTGCAATTTGTTCATTGCATTATGGAGAAAGAAGCTGAGCAAGCAAAGAAGAAAGTTGTCGGTGCGAAGCGTCTATTTTGCGAGGGAAGTCAGCAACACAACACAGTCGGTGTTTCTTTGTTTACATTCCTGAAAGATGCAGTCAAGATCGAAGAACTCGGACAACAGAGACTCTTACCAGGAGGACTTTGACTTGGATACACAGACGCCTGTAGAGAACTGGGACAACACAGACTCTTACCAGGATTACTTTGTTTTGGATACACAGACGCAGACCGTGAGTACGCAGCTGCGCTTCCAAACATTTGATCGCTTGCCCGTACGTGCGTGTCACGTACGTAACTTTGGGTAAATATATAAGCTTTATGAACCTTGGGTTAGCTGAACGATCCTTAGGGCTGAGCGAGTGTGTGTGTTGTGCAGGTGTTTGAATTGTATTGGCGGGTTATATGGACGGGAGCTAGGAGCTAGGAGCTAGCATAACAAACACCTAGGTGTTTGTTATGCGGGATTAATTTGTGGCATATTAAATATAAGCCTGGTTGTGTTGTGGCTAATAGAGTATATATATGTCTTGTGTTTATTTACTGTTGTAGTCATTCCCAGCTGAATATCAGGTCCCACCCGCGCGCTTCCAAACATTTGATTGTTTGCCCGTACGTGCGTGTCACGTACGTAACTTTGGTTAAATATATAAGCTTTATGAACCTTGGGTTAGGTGAATGGTCCTTTGGGCTGAGTGAGTGTGTGTGTTGTGCAGGTGTTTGAATTGTATTGGCTGGTTATATATACGGGATCCCGTCCATATTACCCGCTCGAGCGATAACTAGCTCGAGCTAGTAGCTAGTAGCTAGGAGCTAGCATAACAAAGACCTAGGTTGTTTTTATGTGGGATTAATTTGTGGCATATTAAATATAAGCCTGGTTGTGTTGTGGCTAATAGAGTATATATATGTCTTGTGTTTATTTACTGTTGTAGTCATTCCCAGCTGAATATCAGGTCACCCCCGGCTCTCACAGCATCTTCCCTATCTGAATAGCTTCAACTCCCCACTAGTCCTTCACTTGCACTTTCCTCATCCACAAATCTTTCATCCTCGCTCAAATTAATGGGGAAATTGTCGCTTTCTCGGTCCGAATTGCTCTCACTTCTGGCCGCCATCATTGTAAACAATAGGGAACTTTGCGTATATGTTCAACTGACTACGTCACGCTACTTCCGGTAGGTGCAAGCCTTTTTTTTATCAGATACCAAAAGTTGCAATATTTATCGTCGTTGTTCTATACTAAATCCTTTCAGCAAAAATATGGCAATATCGCCAAATGATCAAGTATGACACATAGAATGGATCTGCTATCCCCGTTTACATTAAAAAAAATCATTTCAGTAGGCCTTTAAGTTGCAAAATAAGCAACTTTGAGGTTGGTTTCTGAATTCTATACTTTCCTAGGTACCAACCAAAGTCCTTCGAGCCTACTCTGTACCGATTCAAGTAAAATGAATATGAAATATTTCGATACCTTTCCATGCCACATGGCGTAAAGTCGGGTTGCAGACAGCTCAAGCACTTGACCGGTAAACAAGCAGCCATTGCCTTAAGGTAATGTTAAAACTTTCCATGCCAACAAAGCAAAAAGAAGGCGCTCAAAAATCCAGTAAGGCTCCACTTTTGCAAATGCACTCATTGACATAGAATGTCTGTTCTGTGAAGTTTCAGCTGGTCTCCTTGAATATGTCAAAGAGACTGGTCTCAAATTGAAAAGTAATTGAAATGTAAATAATTGATGAGCCTTTTGATGAGTAGGTTGTGAGTTCAAACCCCGGCTGAGTCATACCAAAGACTATAAAAACGGGAGCCATTACCTCCCTGCTTGGCACTCAGCATCAAGAGTTGGAATTGGGGGTTAAATTACCAAAAATGATTCCCGGGCGCGGCCACCGCTGCTGCCCACTGCTCCCCTCACCTCCCAGGGGGTGAACAAGGGTGATGGGTCAAATGCAGAGGACACATTTCACCACACCTAGTGTGTGTGTGACAATCATTGGTACTTTAACTTGAACTTGTCTGTGGCGTCATGTCAATATTTGCCTGTACTTATTTGACTGATGCATGTTTTTTTCTGTTTTTTTTGTGGCTTACTTGTTTGGGGGGGGAAACATTTGATATTTAATTGTATCACTGCCATATGTATATGTTCAAAAGCTCAAGAAACAAACAAACAAAAAACTCACGCGATGCTAATTTACATTAGATTGGCGACAGACATTCTACCGATTAGCATTAGCGATTTTACATGGCGATTTCCATCCATCCATTTACCTGTTCTCTACCTGGAGGGAACCCACGCAGTCATGGGGAGAACATGCAAACTCCGCACAGAAAGACCCCGAGCCCGGGAATCGAACACAGCACCTTCTTATTGTGAGGCCAGAGCGCTAACTACCTTCAAACACACTGGATGAAGAGTAAACACAGACACGCTATTGCTAGCGACATACATCGTATACACCACATGAAATAAATGATGTTTACACCCCAGTGGCGTTACCATATAAAAACATCCAACAATACATCGACAAACACTAACCAGAAGTGCAAAATAACAGATATTATAGAGGCAGACTGTGGAGGGGGGCGTGGCCTGCGGGCCTGCAGCGAGGCGGGGTGTGTCAGAACCGGCCTCAAAGTCATTTTTTGCATATATTAGCTCATTTGGAATATGATGTCTGCAACATGTTTCAAAAAAGCTAACACAATTGGCAAAAAAGACTGATAAAGTTGAGGAATGCTCATCAAAGACTTATTTGGAACATCCCACAGGTTAACAGGCTAATTGGGAACAGGTGGGTGCCATGATTGGGTATAAAAGCAGCTCAGTCATTCACAAACAAGGATGGGGCGAGGGTCACCACTTTGTCAACAAATGCGTGAGCAAATTGTTTAAGAACAACATTTCTCAACCAGTTTTTGCAAGGAATTTAGGGATTTCACCATCTACGCTCTTTAATACCATCAAAAGGTTCAGAGAATCTGGAGAAATCACTGCATGTAAGCGATTAAATCACGGACCTTCGATCCCTCAGGCGGTACTGCATCAACAAGCGACATCAGTGTGTAAAGGATATCACCACATGGGCTCAGGAACACTTCAGAAACCCACTGTCAGTAACTACAGTTGGTCGCTACATCTGTAAGTGCAAGTTAAAACTCTCCTATGCAAAGCGAAAGCCATTTATCAACAACACCCTTCGCTGGGCCCGAGCTCATCTAAGATGGATTGCAAAGTGGAAAAGTGTTCTGTGGTCTGACGAGTCCACATTTCAAATTGTTGAACTACAAAACTGTTGAACAACTTAAGCTGTACATCAAGCAAGAATGGGAAAGAATTCCACTTCAAAAATGTGTCTCCTCACTTCCCAAACCTTTAGTGAGTGTTGTTAAAAGGAAAGGCCATGTAACACAGTGGTGAACATGCCCCTGTGACAACTTTTTTGCAATGTGTTGCTGCCATTTAATTCTAAGTTAATGATTATTTGCAAAACTAAACCAAGTTTCTCAGGTTGGAACATGAAGTATCTTGTCTTTGCAGTCTATTCAATTGAATATCTATGAATGTATAACTGTTTGTTTATTTTGTTGACCATTGACCGAAGAATAATAAACTAATAAAAACTCAACTAAAACTAATAAAAAACTAAACTAAAAAACAAAACAAAAATATAAGTTGAAAAGGATTTGCAAATCATTGTATTCTCTTTTTATTTACCATTTACACCAGTGGTCCCCAACCTTTTTGTAGCTGCGGACCGGTCAACGCTTGAAAATTTGTCCCAAGGACCGGTGGGTGGGGGGGGGGGGGGGGGGGTATTTCAAAAAAAAAAAAAAAAAAAAATTTTTTATTTTTTTTTACATAAATAAATACAATCATGTGTGCTTACGGACTGTATCCCTGCAGACTGTATTGATCTATATTGATATATAATGTATATATTGTGTTTTTTATGTTGATTTCATAAAAAAAATAAAATAAAATTAAAAAAAAAATTAATTTCTTGTGCGGCCCGGTACCAATCGGTCCGCGGCCCGGTGGTTGGGGACCACTGATTTACACAACGTGACAACTTCCCTGCTTTTGGGGTTTGTAGAAGGTGGATTGAGGTGGTTTGGTAAATTGCTCAGTGATCCCATGTCCACAATCATCGACGTACCACAGTAGAACATGTCTGTGTTTACTGGAAGTGATGTTGTTTTCTCCTACATCCACATATTTGTTGGCAAGGACGTGCGTTGCTTTTAGGCAAAGTGGTGTCTACCTCTTCAGTACTTCAGTACTTCTCTGCAGATGAAAGCTGGTTCATGTTTCATTCTCAGAGAAGAGATGAAAGGCAGACTCCACCTGTGTCCGCCACTCTCTGCCTCCCGTTTGGAACACACGGACAACATCGCCATTTACCAAGTCCGCAGCTTTTAGATCACGAGCGATGCAAAGAAGCGGCTCACGTACGTCGAGCACAATGGTCTCTAAACTGGGGAGTAATTAAAGAGCGCAGCGTGCATCAAGGAGATGAGGGGAAGGCGGGGCGCCAATGACAAAGCCGTGTTTAATTAGACCCACACAGAGGACTGTTATCTCCTGCGGGACTGCAAAGTCCTGCATGAACTCTTCCACCAATTAGCATGAACATGAAAGTTGGACAGAGGCAATGAACAAAGTCTTCATTGGAACTAAAAGTCATGTTGAACGTGACCAAAAGGAGCAGGACCCCTGAGAGTGTGTACATATAATAATATCATCCACACATGGCTGTAAGAGCCTGCACCACGCTGGAATGTGTCAGTGCTGAGCTGAACGTCCATCTGGTAGACAGAGGGAGGTGTGTCCGAGGATCAAGGACCGTCACCTCCTGGTTCAAGGTGTCCTGGTTCAAGGTGTCCTGGAGATTTTTAAGAAGGTGCGACTCCAACTGGAGCTGCGATGCGGACTGTGTCTTAGCGGTCTCTGCAAACATACGACTGCATGGCGACGCTCTCAGGCCAGGACTATTCCACCGAGGCTCAGTGGAACACATTTTGGCAGAAAATTCACACTCCTGTTGCATGCACAGATGAGGCGCTAGCTGTTCAAAGTCGGGACCCGGGGGTGACCACTCCTGGTGCATCAGTCGGTGACGTCTCTGCACCCCGACGTGTCTCCAGGCAAGAGGATCCCCTGCTAGCCCCACTAGGGACCGGACTCTCACATTATTAACTGTATCCACTCGGCATCCATTGCACCAGTCCCCCAGGGGGGTCCCCACATCTGTGGTCCTCTCCAAGGTTTCTCTTTTTTTCTTGCCCTGATGCGGGATCTGATCGTTGTGGCTTGTGCAGCCTTTTGAGACAATTGTGGTTAAGAATTTTTTATTTTTTTTTTAATAATAAAAAAAAAAAAGCTTCTAACCCAAAAATGGGTTACTCATTGAAAAACAACCCAAAAATGGTTCATAATTTAGATAACCCATAAATTGAGGTAAAATATTACCCTTATAACCCCCAAAATAGGTTGCTCTTCAGAAAAATAATAATAAAATCTTACTCAACACTAGCAACCCATAGATTGGGTTACCAAAAATAACCCAGCATTTTTAGTGTGTAGAAAGATTTGGATTAGTGAATCCTTTGGCAGATGCTTTAACATTGCTAGCAATCAAAGAATGTACTAATATGACCCAATTCAAGAAACTCTTCACACTTAATGTGTTTACAAAGTACAAAGAAGAAGATAAACATTCTGAATTTATTTCATCCATCCATTCATTTTCAAAATAATCTTATTTATCTCAACATATGAAATATAACTTACTTCACTAATCTTTATTTATTTTTGATGTTATTACTTATGTAGTATATTGTGAATAAATTGAGAACAGGAAGTGAACAAAAGTGTCAGCAACTGCTATGGAAAGTAAAAAGGGGTAGGATTAAATAAACTCTGCTTCTTCCTACTCCTTTTCCAACATGTTGAATAGAGAAACCGGAAATTGTGATGCATCATGTTGTATGCATGCATGTGTGATGTATCATGTTGTATGCATACATGTGTGATGTATCATGTTGTATGCATGCATGTGTGATGTATCATGTTGTATGCATGCATGTGTGATGTATCATGTTGTATGCATGCATGTGTGATGTATCATGTTGTATGCATGCATGTGTGATGTATCATGTTGTATGCATGCATGTGTGATGTATCATGTTGTATGCATGCATGTGTGATGTATCATGTTGTATGCATGCATGTGTGATGTATCATGTTGTATGCATGCATGTGTGATGCATCATGTTGTATGCATGCATGTGTGATGTATCATGTTGTATGCATGCATGTGTGATGTATCATGTTGTATGCATGCATGTGTGATGTATCATGTTGTATGCATGCATGTGTGATGCATCATGTTGTATGCATGCATGTGTGATGTATCATGTTGTATGCATGCATGTGTGATGTATCATGTTGTATGCATGCATGTGTGATGTATCATGTTGTATGCATGCATGCATGTGTGATGTATCATGTTGTATGCATGCATGTGTGATGTATCATGTTGTATGCATGCATGTGTGATGTATCATGTTGTATGCATGCATGTGTGATGTATCATGTTGTATGCATGCATGTGTGATGTATCATGTTGTATGCATGCATGTGTGATGTATCATGTTGTATACATGCATGCATGTGTGATGTATCATGTTGTATGCATGCATGTGTGATGTATCATGTTGTATGCATGCATGTGTGATGTATCGTGTTGTATGCATGCATGTGTGATGTATCATGTTGTATGCATGCATGTGTGATGTATCATGTTGTACGCATGCATGTGTGATGTATCATGTTGTATGCATGCATGTGTGATGTATCATATTGTATGCATGCATGTGTGATGTATCATGTTGTATGCATGCATGTGTGATGTATCATGTTGTATGCATGCATGTGTGATGTATCATGTTGTATGCATGCATGTGTGATGTATCATATTGTATGCATGCATGTGTGATGTATCATATTGTATGCATGATTGTAAAAGATACACAACTATGGAGGAGCTGGTCTGAGAAGTCAAATATGTTCATATGTTGTTAATATTCAGTGTTTTATTGTTCATAGTTAATATTGTAAATCCCACTTTCTTTATTTTCATGTACATTTTGGGTGTCCCATTCAGTAAAAAACTGAAAAATACATTCCGTTTTTTTTGAGGTGGTCTGTCATAACGTTTTTAGAAAGTATTTCAATGGTTGAAATCTGCTCTTTTGGGTGTTATAGGAGTTATTAGGGTAATCCATGTCACAGCAGCTCAGACCAGGAACAAAGCAGAGTGGGCGGGGCTTGTTTTCAGAGCAGCCAGCCTCAAACGCATGTGTCAGGAACAGATGCGGAAGTACATTTTTATAACACATTTTTGCATAAAAGTGATAGTACATCATAATGTAGGTGTTTATTACCCTTGTTTGTTTGTTACATTTGTGTTGTGGTTTTTGCTTGATTGTAAAAGATGAACAACTATCGAGAAGCTGGTCTGAGAAGTAAAAGAGGAGCGATGTTCATATGTTGTTAATATTCAGTGTTTTATCGTTCATAGACTGTATTGATATATATTGATATATAATGTAGGAACCAGAATATTGATAACAGAAAGAAACAAGCCTTTTGTGTGAATGAGTGTGAATGGGGGAGGGAGGTTTTTTGGGTTGGTGCACTAATTGTAAGTGTATCTTGTGTTTTTTATGTTGATTTAATTAAAAAAACAAAAAAACAAAAAAAAAACGATACAGATAATAAAAAAACGATACCGATAATTTCCGATATTTTTAACGCATTTATCGGTCGATAATATCGGCAGGCCGATATTATCGGACATCCCTACTTTTTTACAATTATATCGGACATTGTGACTTTTGATATTAGTGTTCCTGAAAAAAAGGGACCAGCAGGTTCTTACAGCTAAATGTGTATATATCATTTATACACACATACACATTGGCCCCACCAGACATATTTTTTTCTCTCAATGTGGCCCCCGATTTGTTCATCCAGCTGGATTCGGCCGCCTATCTGGCAACCTCAATCAGGGAGAGGGGGAGGGGACTACAGAATCTTGACGGTGATTGCAGTACCATTTCTGGCCAGATTCTTACACATTGCTCCTTTAAGTCCAAAATGTAATGACACAAAAAAACAATATTTTGTTTTCATATTTTTTTTGACATTCTAAAACATCAGTGTGGAGGGAGGGAGTGATCAGCGCGCCTGCAGGAGCAAAGGTCACCGCCTCTGTCCGTGGTGCTGAAGACAGAGCACCATGTGGCAGTGCTGACGGCGAGACACAGCTGGCAGGTGATTAGATTTCCCAGGTGGTACGAGTTGTTTAATCACCTGCTGTCTTTAACAGTAGCGGGTCGGGAACAGCAGCAGGAGGAGGAGGAGGAGGAGGGTTGGAGAGGAAGACGACAGACTGAAAAGTCAAGATAGCAAAATATATTGATGGTTAATAAACCTTGATCAACTCTGAACGGCAGACTCCGGTGAAAGTGTGTGATCAGCGGCACTCGCTAGGACGCAACATCCACAATCACAAAGTAACTTTGAGCATAATCTACTAATTTAAATCAGATATATATATATATATATTTTTTTTTACAGTAGTTTGCCCCTTTCTTGCATCATTTCCTGTCACATGATAAATATTCACCCACTGAAAACTCACCTGCACTTGTAAAATGAAGGCATGAACATTTTCTGGGTACCAATACTTCCCCCGGGAAAAAGATGTCATTAAAATTGAACACAGGCGAAAGATCGTAAGCCTCACCTAGAATCTCATTTTGTAGTACAATAATGCGGACGCGGTCATGTGACCTCCTACTGGCGTGCCTGACTAATCACATCTCGCGTGTTCACGGAAAACAGTTGCAATGACCCATTGAGGAAGTTGATCTTTGAGGAGTCACCCAGCGTGTTCAACTGTCCACCCACTGATTAGTCAGTCGTCACCAGGAGCCTGGTTGCCACGGTAACCGCCCTCTGTCCCCATCCCTTTGGGGGCTCGCTTCATGTTGCTTTGCAGCGTTGCAGTACACTTGCTCGGATGCACTCATCTTTCTTTTTTTCCCTCCAAAGGGCAAGTGTTCACAAACGTCTGGTGTGTGTGTGCGTGTGTGTGTGTGTGTGCGTGTGTGTGTGTGTGTGTGTTCTTGTATTTCCACCCTTCTTGAGACATCAACAAGGAAAAGTAGCTTCCATATGAGGACCGGTGAACAAGTTAGGACCAAAATCATGGTCCCAATATGGAAAACCCATCCATCCATCCATTTTCTACCGCTTGTCCCTTTCGGGGTCACCCATTGCATCTAATAGAGAATGTCTCATTTGCACCCCTGGTGGTGAAATCTTTCAAAATGAGGGTGGCCCCAAAAAGGAGGGATTTTTCAAATTGACTGTGTGTCGCTTTTAAAAGTGCTCCCCCGCTTGTCAACATATGAAATAACAAGTGTGTGTAAAAATTTGAAGTGCTCCCTCTCTGGCCAACATATGAAATAACAAGTGTGTGTAAGAAATTGAAATGCGGCCCCAAAATTTATTAAAATGATAAAAATAAATATGTATAAAGAGACATAATATAATAACTTGAAGTAAATAATGAAGATTAAAAACCAATTACAAACAAAAAATTCAAAAAAATATATAAAAAATAACTAAAAGCTTACCTTTTTCATATTTGCATAGTATGTATATATTATTAATTCTGTAAATACAAATCTTTATATATCTAGATAGGGTGGTCCTAAAGAGGTAAGCATTTTTCGGGGGTCTCAAAAAGGTAACAAATACATGAATATGTGTGTGTGTGTACTTGTATTTCTACCCTTCTTGAGACATCAACAAGGAAAAGTAGCTTCCATATGAGGACCGGTGAACAAGTTAGGACTGAAATCATCAATCAATCAATCAATGTTTATTTATATAGCCCTAAATCACAAGTGTCTCAAAGGGCTGTACAAGCCACAACGACATCATCGGTACAGAGCCCACATACATGTATTAAAATGATAAAAATAAATATGTATAAAGAGACATAATATAATAACTTGAAGTAAATAATGAAGATTAAAAAACAATTACAAACAAAAAATTATAAATTATAAATCATGGTCCCAATACGGAAAACCCATCCATCCATCCATTTTCTACCTCTTGTCCCTTTCGGGGATTGTGTCTAATAGAGAATGTCTCATTTGCACCCCTGGTGGTGAAATCTATCAAAATGAGGGCGGTCCTAAAAAGTCGAGATTTTTCAAATTGACTGTGTGTTGGTTTTAAAAGTGCTCCCCCTCTGTTTAACATATAAAATAACAAGTGTGTGTAAGAAATGGAAATGCGCCCCTTTTGCCAAAATTAATTTAAAAAAATAAATAAATATGTATATAGAGACACACTGTAATAACGTGATGTAAATAATGAAGATAAAAAAAACAATTACAAACAAAACAAACAAAAAATAAATACAAGCTTACCTTTTTTATATTTGCATAGTATGTATATATTATTAATGTTGTAAATACAAATCTTTATATATCTAGAAAGGGTGGTCCTAAAGAGGTAGGCATTTTTGGGAGGTCTCAAGAAGGTAACTCATACAAGAGTGTGTGTGTGTGTGTGTGTGTTGGTAACAGCGTGTTATCAGTCATGCAGGGTGGTTACAGTATCCCCCTGATGATTGACTGTGATAGCAATCTGTTGCATCATCTCCCACCAAGTAATGTCAGTGCTGAGCTAAAAAGACAAACTTCACACTTTCCTCCACTTCTTCCTCCATTATTGATTTTCGTTTTTGTTTGTTTGTTTCCGCAGCCAATTACTTTTATTTATTGGAGGGTTTTTTCCCCCCCCATTAACTTTTAGCAAATCTTATTTTTGTCCTCATATTTCCACACAAAAAGTGTAAAAGTGTGTGAAAACCAACACCTACCGTGTTGTTTTTATGGCGCTATGTTTAGCCCCTAGTTTAGTCTTTATTTAGTCTTTATTTGAAGGGACAATGCACAGAAACATGAAGCTCAAAGACAGATATGTTCTGTACCAGATTAGAGCTAAATAGCTCATTTCCATCTGCAGTCCCTGGCTACCTAAATTAAAGGGATACAAAAATCATGCAATAAAATTACGACAATAAAATCATACACAAGTATTAAGAAAAAAGTCATAAAATGCCCTTTCATGGACACATACTTAATATACAATACAAGCACACCTCATTTACATCATCACACACAGACAATACATGCTCTTGTTCACATCTGTCATCATTTGTAAAAACAACCATGATTTTAACACACACACCTCACAATTTACAACAAAAATGCTCTCATGGATAAATATAATACACATTAAGTTGACATGTCAGACATAGTGGCCACCTTATTGACCGTGTGAGCAGCTTTGATTGCTCCAAAGTTACTTTTTAACTTCAATTGTGAATGAAGAGTCATCTGTTAGACTTTTCAAGTTTGTTGTGAGGTCGTTCCATTCCTTTATGGCTTTATATGAAAAGGCTGATTGTGCAGAAGAGGTTTTACATCTGGGTATGCTACACTGCCCCCTGGTGGAGGCTCGTGTGTTTCTAGTTGTCACAGCAGATGTCAACTGGACAAAGTGCTTAAGTGGCGCTGGTGCAGTGTTATTTAGGATTCGATGGGCCATTCGTATTGATGCTAATCTTTGAATGTTAGCTAAATTTAACAATCTATATTTTTGGAGAACTAAGCAATGATGGTGGTGTTGTGGTTTTCGGTCAAGGATTTTGAGGGATTGTTTGTGCAAAGTTTCCAATGGCCTCAGTGTCATTTTGCTTGCCTGCGACCAACATGTTATACAATAATAAAAACGAGACATAATCATTGCATTAAAATAAGTTTGAGCTGCCTTCAGTGTTAATGAATTCCTGATACATTTGAACGTTTTTATGTTGTATTTAAGACTCTGGCACATCTGTTTGATATGTTTTTTAAAGCCAAGTGTTGGCTCCAAAATGACACCCAGGTAACGATATGCACTAACATTTTGTATTATTTCCTTATTAACTGTTATATTTGGAAAGGATGACATTTTATATTTGTTTACAAAATACATTGTTGCAGTTTTCTTAATGTTTAATGTAAGACAAGAGTCATGTAGCCATCTTGCCACCTTCTCCATGGCTGCTAAAAGTAGGATCGACTTGAGATTTCTTGCACAGGTCAATACGCTCAACCAAACTAACCAACTGTGACTTTAAGGCAGAGCTGGGCAAAAATTTTGACTCGGGGGCCACATTGAAAGAAAAAATGTGTCTGGGGGGCCAATGTGTATGTGTGTATAAATGATATATACACTTAGCTGTAAGAATCTGCTGTACAGTATGTATGTTTGGGTCCCTTTTTTCAGGAACACTATTACCAAAAGTCACAATGTCCGATAGAGTTCTAAAAACATGATGACGGACTGAGGTTGGCAGATACGCGGCCGAATCCAGCTGGATGGACTGGGCTACTCCAAGGAACTTCAAACTTCCGCTGCCTCTTACTCAGGGTTGAGGTGCTGGGACCATAATAGCTGAATAGACAAGCAGTTTGTCAATAACAAATCTCTAACCAACACATTTTACACAGAATGAGGCTATTTTCAGTAAGAAGTACATCATGCCTGTGTACAATATCACAACAAATAGCAATCACATGGTTATTGTCAGTACTATCAGAAAACAAAGACTACAACCAACGCTAGCAATGGTTATACTGCTAAAAAGAAGTATAGCATGCTTAGCAGCCTAATGTACGCCCGAAACTAAAGAGGAGACATTTTACCAAAGTATGCCTATAGGCTACTGTTTTAAACATTTCAGATTGCCATATAACTTGGTACATGTAGTCCGCAATATGCAAACATGAATGAGGATCTATCATGTCTATCAAGGAGAAATTTAGCAAGTTTGGCGTCAGATGAAAAATCTTCTCCACCTTCAATCGTCACCATCTTTCAAAGGCATCCCTGATACAAATCCTGGATTTGTTCCTGACTTCGTCGTGAATAAGTTGAGAATGGTAACGAGGCCTTTTAGATTGACTAAGGTCTGACATGTTTAGTAACTTTACCAGTGGCAGTAGCCAGACGAAGATGGCGGTGTGTAACTGGCAACTTGGATGTGACACACTCACCGACTTTCTAATTCACAGGTGTCAAACTCAGGCTCATTTATTTGGCCCTCGGAAGCCTGGAAATAATATGTATCAATGAAGTACTGTAACTTTTAGTACTAAATGTATTCTTTATTTCTATTTTGGGAGAAAAAAAAATGGTACTCCATGTAATCGCAAATTATGATAACTTAAATATTGTCTAATTATGCAAAAATATATGATCAAACATTCAAACCATTTTTCAAACAGAAATAAATACTAATAATAATGATTTCAAAGCAAGTTATTCATCCAATTGTGCAATGTAAAAGTAGCAATAGATTTCCTGGTAAAATTGTGAAATTTACTGTGGATTTTACAGCATTTTTCTCTAAATGAAAAAAACTGTACTTTTTTTTAACTGTAATAAACTGTGGTGCCATTTTGTCATTTACAGTAATACACCGAAACATCTACAGCTGTTGATTTGCGGTATAAAACAAAACAAAACCAACTGACAGCTCAGGTGCCAAAATTTTACTTTAAAATTGCAGTTATTTTTATTTACAGTAAAAAAACAAAAATTAAAATTTTACACTAAAATTCTGGCAACTGAGCTGCCTTTTTCTTACCACAGAAACAACAGTACTCTTGTTCCATTGACAGTAATATACATTTTGAGGTGAAATCATTGCAACTCACCATTTTTAAAAAACTTTTTTTTAAAAAATCTCCTAATAAAATGAGTACATTTGATACAAATCGTGTAATAATAGTTTTCAGCGGCCCTCTGGGGCCAAACATAACTGCCATGTGGCCCTCAGTGGAAACGACTTTGACACCTCTGCTCTAATTGGTCAAACGGTGGAGGGCGGGGCATCGACATGAAAACAATAACAAGATTTCGGGGCTGTAAATCCAATTCTGAAATGAGCATATCCCGACTGAACTACTGACATCAGTTACATTGGAAAAGAACACGATGCCTTTTGACATATCAGGGCCATTTAATGATGACTTGACATGAAACTATGACATACGGCTCCTTTAAAGGCCTACTGAAATGATTTTTTTTTTATTTAAACGGGAATAGCAGATCCATTCTATGTGTCATACTTGATCATTTCGCGATATTGCCATATTTTTGCTGAAAGGATTTAGTAGAGAAAATCGACAATAAAGTTCGCAACTTTTGCTCGCTGATAAAAAAAAGCCTTGCCTGTAGCGGAAGTAGCGTGAAGTCACAGGAGCTAGTATTCCTCACAATTCCCCGTTGTTTACAATGGAGCGAGAGAGATTCGGACCGACAAAGTGATGATTACCCCATTAATTTGAGCCAGGATGAAAGATTCGTGGATGAGGAACGTTACAGTGAAGGACTTGAGAGGCAGCGATGGACGTATCTTTTTTCGCTCTGACCGTAACTTAGGTAAAAGCTGGCTCATTGGATTCCACACTCTCTCCTTTTTCTATTGTGGATCACGGATTTGTATTTTAAACCACCTGGGATACTATATCCTCTTGAAAATGAGAGTCGAGAACGCAAAATGGACATTCAGTGCCTTTTATCTCCACGATAATACATCGGCGAAATGCTTTAGCTACGAGCTAACGTGATAGCATTGTGCTTTAACTGCATATAGAAACAAAAGAAATAAACCCCTGACTGGAAGGATAGATAGAAAATCAACAATACTATTAAACCGTGGACATGTAAATACACGGTTAATGCTTTCCAGGCTGGCGAAGGTTAACAATGCTGTGCTAACGACGCCATTGAAGCTAACTTAGCAACGGGACCTCACAGAGCTATGCTAAAAACATTAGCTCTCCACCTACGCCAGCCAGCCCTCATTTGCTCATCAACACCCGTGCTCACCTGCGTTCCAGCGATCGGCAGAAGGACGAAGGACTTCACCCGATGCGTTTGGCGGCCCGGAGACGTAGGAAGTCAAGGTGAGGTCGGCGGCTAGCGCGGCTAGCGCTCCAACAAAGTCCTCCTGGTTGTGTTGCTGTAGTCCGCTGCTAATACACCGATCCCACCTACAACTGTCTTCTTTGCAGCCTTCATTGTTCATTAAACAAATTGCAAAAGATGTCCAGAATACTGTGGAATTATGAAATGAAAACAGAGCTTTTTGTATAGGATTCTACGGGGTACCATAACTTCCGTTACTCTGACTTCGTCACGCGCATACGTCATCATACCGCGACGTTTCAGCCGGATATTTCCCGGGAAGTTTTAAATGTCACTTTATAAGTTAACCCGGCCGTATTGGCATGTGTTGCAATGTTAAGATTTCATCATTGCTATATAAACTATCAGACTGCGTGGTCGCTAGTAGTGGCTTTCAGTAGGCCTTTAACTATGTGACTAATTTCAAATTATACATGTTTTTAGACAGTACAGTCTTATTATCACACCGATCTATTACATGAACATCCTCCTTCAAATAAATTGGATTATAAATCACAATCCTGCCTCCCTGTTATTATTTGTTCGAGAACATTGCAGCCTCTCCATTTCCTCATCTTTGTGTCTCGGGCACAAGCACATTGACGTTCTGCCCCTCAGATATCTGATTGCTAATTTGGTGCCGCAGAGCACACACACACACACACACACACACACACACACACACACACACACACGACCAGGACACCAAACACCCAGGAAGAATGACACGCCCACCTTCATGTCAGGCTTTGATAGGTGCAGATCATATCAACCTACCACTGGTTTGCATGTCCTCATGTTTGCGCGCTCGAAAAGACGACAAGACGTGCATATCCCCTCCTAGTGGCCGATGGGTGAAAGAAAGACAAAAAAGGTGACCTGAGACCCTCGTTACCACAAGCATGATGTCATAATGAATGCACACCTGGAGATAACAGCTGGATGATTACACAGGATGGCTATCTTATATGGATGTCCTTTAAAAGTAATAGGAATCTTGCCTTGGCTCAAATATAACAATGAAGGGCCTGATTTACTCCAGGTGTGCGTGGACAAGGGTTGTACGGTATACCGGTACTGGTATAGTATCGTGGTACTAGTGAATCAAAAACGGTACTATACTCTGTTTGAAAAGTACCGCTTGCTGGTTTTACGAGCAGAGGAGCATGTTCGGCAGCGCACAAGCACAGAGTACTTACAACTGCATCAATATACATAAATTAAAGATGCATCAATAAGTGATTTTTAATGGAATCGCAGCCCCTGAATTGTAAACGTAATCAAATCGGGACGTGGCCAAAGATTCCCACTTCTAGTGTTTGTTGCACTCTGAAAAAAGACTTAGACTTAGACTAGACTTAGACTTCCTTTTTATTGTCATTCATTTGAACTTTACAGTACAGATAAGAACGAAATTTGGTTGCATTAGCTCATGGTAGTGCAGGATAAAAGAGCCATAAGGTGCAGATATAAATAAATAGATTACTGTACAGATAAATATATTGCACTTTTGCATATGCATCCACGTTTATGGATGTATGTTGTATTGTCTTTATATTCCAGACAGTTAATCCATTTTGG
>NC_084734.1:5033053-5048440 GCF_033978785.1 Entelurus aequoreus
ATATATAAACTATCAGACTGCGTGGTCGCTAGTAGCGGCTTTCAGTAGGCCTTTAATAGTTAAATATACTAAAACAAAACTTGAAGAGACTTCTCACACGTGTTCTCCAACATTTGTGTGAATTTTGCAAGCTGCTTTGCATATTTGTTCCATTTAACCTTCACATTTGTGCTCAAGTGAGCCAAAGTCCACTTGCAAGCGGACCAAAGCCCATCCCTCAAACATGTAAATGACTTATACATGACAAAATCATAATAAAGCCTTCGAGTTGGTCTTCTGAGTTGTGGGGTATGAATCAGGCTGGGGTGTTATAATTCATACAGAGCAGTAATATTAGAGTGGATAAATAAACATGTCTCATGAATGACTTTCTATCAGCCGAGTGGGCGTGGTTACAACTTGTGAATCCTGCCTAGCAACAAGCGCTGAAATGTGCGTCCTGACCACTGAGAAAAAAACAGCAAACATGAAATAATTAAAGGAGCAGCTGTAGTTTAAGAAAATGTCGTACAGTCCTGACGTTGATGGGAAAAACAACTTTATCACTTGCTGCGGTCTTATCAGCTGTTAGTGCAAGTGTGAGGAAGATGGAGGGAGGGAGGCAGCAGGGAAGGAGGCAGGTGGAGAGTGAAAGGACGCTAGTGGCGTGGGAGAACAATGTCTGATGACTTACGTGTTATCAGCAGCTGTGATAAGGAACTCAACTCTCAACTCGCCAGCTTCAGTTTGCAAAACACCTGAGCCGCTCCACAGCGTCTCCACACTGACCTCTGGCGGCCGCAGAGAGAACTGCTGCTTATGAGCAACACATGGCTGACGCCCACAAAAATGTGTGGCATAGGCCGCATAGGCAAATGCTAAGGGCGCCGTCCATCAGGGGGCGCCACGCCAGTGCCACAAATGTTGGAGAAAAAAAAAGTTGGTACTATTATTTCTAAATACATAAAATAATCCCACATTAATTAAAATGCAAAGTAAAGCCTATTTAATAGGAATATTATTTGTTACAACATTACGCCCCCCCTCCCCCCGGCACGGTGCGCCCCCTCCCTTCCCGTATCATGACTCTTTTTGGACGTCACCGCATCAAAAAATCAACACAAGATGTCAAAACGGCCAAAACTGTCAGGTGCCCAGGGAAGAAAAAAGAGAAAAGAAGAGGAGAAACGAGAAAAAGACAGAGGTAGCAGGTAGGTAACGTTAGCCTACATGAAATTATTTGTCTGTTACAGAATGTGATAGTAACCTGGCTTTTTAGCATTAAGCTAATCAATAAATAGCTAGTTCTGTTTTAACGTCGGGTTAATATTGTGGAGGGGGCTAAATTGTTATGGAAAATAATAATGTAACGTTAGATAATTACTAGGGATGTCCGATAATATCGGCCTGCCGATATTATCGGCCGATAAATGCATTAAAATGTAATATCGGAAATTATCGGCATCGGTTTTTTATTATCTGTATCGTTTTTTTTTTTTTTTTTTTATTAAATCAACATAAAAAACACAAGATACACTTACAATTAGTGCACCAACCCAAAAAAACTCCCTCCCCCCATTTCTTTCTGTTATCAATATTCTGGTTCCTACATTATATATCAATATATATCAATACAGTCTGCAAGGGATACAGTCCGTAAGCACACATGATTGTGCGTGCTGCTGCTCCACTAATAGTACTAACCTTTAACAGTTAATTTTACTCATTTTCATTAATTACTAGTTTCTATGTAACTGTTTTTATATTGTTTTACTTTCTTTTTTATTCAAGAAAATGTTTTTTATTTAGTTATCTTATCTTATTTTATTTTATTTTTTTTAAAAGTACCTTATCTTCACCATACATGGTTGTCCAAATTAGGCATAATAATGTGTTAATTCCACGACTGCATATATCGGTTGATATCGGTATCGGTTTATATCGGTATCGGTAATTAAAGAGTTGGACAATATCGGAATATCGGATATCGGCAAAAAGCCATTATCGGACATCCCTAGTAATTACAGTACTCCCACCTTACATTCCTCAGGGACATTTGTATTAGATCTTTTAAGCAGGTGTTTTGTTTACATTGTTATTGCCTTCTGGTTAGCTAATGTTTGCCCTGCAGGTAATAGTCACTTTTCCACCCCTTTATATATTAGGTATAGTTGTAAGCCTAGTTGTTAAAGTGCACATCATTAATGTTAATTAAGCAATATCACATGAGAGGGAATGCTGTTTTTTAATTTGAGCACTGCTGTGATTCGGTTAAAGATAATCATAACATAACATTCTCATGTAATATGTTAATTTGCTTTCTTTAAGTAAAAAAAAAGGTCAAAGACAAAGCTATTCGGTTTCTTGTGAGTATATACACTTCACTGCCGATGTGGGGGGGCGCCACCTAAAGTCTTGCCTAGGGCACCAGATTGGTTAGGGCCAGGCCTGAACTGTCCACTAATGAGAAAATATTAACTTTAAACACTCAAGGCTGGCTTACATAAATCAGCGCATTACTGCCCTCTAGAGGACAATAACCACTACTACAATGTACCTTCTTTTTTCCCCTCGCTTCTTTGCACTTCAATCAAACCCAAGTACAAGAAATCTACATAATGTAATCACAAAGTGCTGTAAATCAGCTTGTAGATGATTTATTTTATTTTATTATGATCGCTTCTTGTACGCACCTCCATTGGTCGCATTTAATTACATTTCTCCATGATTGGTGGCTGCTGAGTGACTAAAGATGAGGAATAATCTGCATGAAAGTGACATCATTTACACTTCTGTGTATTTTTATGTACTATGTACCGTATTTTTCGGACTATAAGTCGCTCCGGAGTATACGTCGCACCGGCATAAATAACCAACTGGTATGTTAACGTAACATATTATGGTAAGAGTCATTCAAATAACTATAACATATAGAACATGCTATACGTTTACCAAACAATCTGTCACTAAATCCCATGAAATCTTCCTCCCCGGTGTGGCCTCTGGTATGTCCTTTCTTTCTGCTGCTCGATTGCCGTTCTCTGCTGCATATTTCACTACGTCCAGCTTGTAATCTGCAGTATATGATTTCCTTTTCGGTGCCATTTTAGTTCAGCCTTTCTCAGTTTTTATAAGTTACCGCCAATGTTGATGTGATCCATTTTAATAGCCCCGGCAGTAGCATATAGCATATAGCAGTTAGCATCCCATGACCCTCCCCCGCCGAATTCTTATTGGTTGATGTGTGTGAGTGACGACTGCTGCCATTTGCTTCGTCTCTTACGTGAATGAGATAAATAATATTATTTGATATTTTACGGTAATGTGTTAATAATTTCACACATGAGTCGCTCCGGAGTATAAGTCGCACCCCCGGCCAAACTATAAACAAAACTGCGACTTATAATCCAAAAAATACGGTATGTAGTATACTGCAGCACACTGTAGGGTTGTACGGTATACCAGTACTAGTATAGTATCGCGGTACTAATGAATCAAAAACGGTACTATACTCTGTTTGAAAAGTACCGGTTCCCCATTTTTGTTTTCTTAACGGGTATGACGGCGCTTCGTCACGTGGTGACATTTCTGGATTTACGAGCAGAGGGGCAGAGTACTTACAAGCAGACACAGTGTGTGGACAGAAAATGGATTGAATTGTTAAATATCAAGTTCAAGGATGCCAGCCTACAGTGGCCAGACAGCAAACTCTTTCTTGGAGCAGCTGCACAAAGCCTCTTGGAGGACAACATGGATGAACTTTCCTCCTCTGTCCCAATGATGATCAAGTAAACATTATGATTATTGTGTATTCCAAATCAGCTTAGCTCCTAAGAGCTAACTAACTGATATCCCATGGCTGTCATGATTGATCTGATCATGTGTCACAGGGCAGTGAGAGACTTCTTTGTAGCTGCGACCACAAAGATGAAGACTCCAAAACCTGACCGTGTTGGACCCAGAGTCACGGCATCAATTTCCCCCAAACTCAGGTGCATCCCCTTTTTTAATTGATGGCGGTAGTTGTTTAATAATCAACTTCAGAAGTTATAGAGGATAAAACCAGAGAAAGCAATTATATCCCCGGCTCACTTCTGCTTAATTTGCTCATTTTCATTTGCAGTTCTAGAGCTAGGGAAAAGTCTGCCACAGCTGCGGTTGGACCTGGATAGCCTTAGGGAAGAAGTAGTGCAGTACCAAGTGCTGGGCAGGGAAGATCTTCCTCAGGAGGCAAGGATTGACAGCTTCAGTTAGAGATGCTACCTCAGTAGAAGCATTTAAGTCCCATCTTAAAACTCATTTGTATACTCTAGCCCAGGGGTCACCAACACGGTGCCCGCGGGCACCAGGTAGCCCGTAAGGACCAGATGAGTAGCCCGCTGGCCTGTTCTAAAAATAGCTCAAATAGCAGCACTTACCAGTGAGCTGCCTCTATTTTTTAAATTGTATTTATTTACTAGCAAGCTGGTCTCGCTTTGCCTGACATTTTTAATTCTAAGAGAGACAAAACTCAAATAGAATTTGGAAATCCAAGAAAATATTTGAAAGACTTGCTCTTCACTAACTGACAAAGAAACAGATAACAGATTTGGTGTCCAGTTCAAAGTGTGACATGATTCATTTAAAAATTTGAGTGTTGACTTTTGTATTTTACATGAGTTATTATTTGTACAAACATGGTGCAAAGTAATTCATGATTTGTTAAAAAATGTTAGTGGCTAGCTAGTTAAAATGGGATATTGTGATTTCACAAGACTGTCTTAGAAGTGATCATTTGGAAATGTTCAATTTGAAAAATGTGCACTTAGAGAAAATGTAAAAATAAAGTGTTGCATATTGATATTTATCTGCTTCTATATATATTTAATGTGAGAAATCATTAAGATGATCAGTGTTTCCACAAAGATAAATATCATTAATTATTAATAATAACAGAGTTAAAGGTAAATTGAGCAAATTGGCTATTTCTGGCAATTTATTTAAGTGTGTATCAAACTGGTAGCCCTTCGCATTAATCACTACCCAAGAAGTAGCTCTTGGTTTCAAAAAGGTTGCTGACCCCTGATCTAGCCTTTAAATAGACCCCTTTTTTTTAGACCAGTTGATCTGCTGTTTTCTTTTCTCCTTTGCCCCCTCGCCGGGTTATTCCGGTTCCGGTGACCATGGATGAGGTGCTGGCTGTCCAGAGTTGGGATGGTCTCCTGCTGGCCCCACTATGGACTGGACTCTCACTGTTATGTGGATCCACTATCAATCAAGCAATGTTTATTTATATAGCCCTAAATCACAAGTGTCTCAAAGGGCTGTACAAGCCACAACCACATCCTCGGTACAGAGCCCACATACGGGCAAGGAAAAACTCACCCCAGTGGGACGTCGGTGAATGACTATGAGAAACCTTGGAGAGGACCGCATATGTGGGTAACCCCCCCCCCTCTAGGGGAGACCGAAAGCAATGGATGTGGAGTGGGTCTGACATAACATTGTGAAAGTCCAGTCCACAGTGGATCCAACACATCAGCGGGAGTCCAGTCCACAGCGGGGCCAACAGGAAACCATCCCGAGCGGAGACGGGTCAGCAGCGCAGAGATGTCCCCAACCGATGCACAGGCTAGTGGTCCACCCGGGGTCCCGGCTCTGGACAGCTAGGGACTGTACTTAGAGGGGGGGTTACCCACATATGCGGTCCTCTCCAAGGTTTCTCATAGTCATTCACATCGACGTCCCTTGTGTGGGCTCTGTGCCGAGGATGTCGTTGTGGCTTGTGCAGCCCTTTGAGACTTTTGTGATTTAGGGCTATATAAATAAACATTAATTGATTGATGCTAGGGAGAGATGGAAGATTCCAGACTGTGGTGCATTTGATGAAGGCACTTTAGTGCGTGCCACACAGCAATGCATCATCAGCATGCCTAGAAAGATAGTGACAGGGAATAGAAGGAGGATGGACAATTCAACCCTAAACTCACTCCTTTCCTGCAAATTAAATACCGGTCGCTCTATAGCCCGGAAGATAGGCTAGTTATATTGAATTAAAAAAGTACAGTAATTTGACGATGATTTCTGTTTATGTGCATTAACTATCATCTACTTTTAAGTGTGTGCGCGTGATAAAACGAGTAAAACATCTACAAGGTATTTGTTTTGGTGAAATCCTGTACTTTGCGAGTGGAAGGCTACAAGGAACACTTAAGACATTTATGATACGTCCATAAAATTAAAAAAAATCGACTTTCTGAAAAAGCTCCTGCAAATTCAGACATTACCCACAAAGTTCAGTGTGGACATTTTGTGTTGGTTATTTATTTCTTATTTGCACCATGACTAGGGAAGGTTGTTTGGTCGTATAAGTAAATGTGCATACTTTCATTCAGTGGAAATGACTCACGTTGTCCACTAGCTGGCATCATAGTAGCAAAGTACCAAAGTGAATGCAATCCCCCTTGTGGTTAGATTCCTTATTGTGTGAATGCTCCAAGGCATATGGTTTTCTACACCAAAATTAATCTATTTATTATTCATATTATTCTCCAGGTTTTGGTGGGCTCTCCCTTTTACATTTTTCACCCAATTCAAACCGTTCCAAATTCAAACTGTTCAGCCTATTCGGGAATGTTCTGGGAATCTTATCAGATTCCCAATTTTACCAAAAAAATCCTGCTTTTACCGGAATTTCCACATTTTTGGGAAATTCCCATTGAAAAGAATGGGACATTCTTCCGAGTTCCACAACTCCCACATTGTTTATCGGATTGAAACCGTTCCAACTTCAAAATAATTGTGTGCTCCTTTTCCATATCTCAGTATGAAAGAGTTCGGTGCAAAAATAGTTTTGAATCCTCAGTTGGGTTCATGTCCTCTCATGCTGAGAAAATTATTAAAAATAATAAAATCCCTCTTGGAATATTTGACATTTAAACATCACTAAAGCAATTTAAATGCATATTATATTGTCTCCAATAAAATAATTATTAGTGCACTGTTATCAGATTTATTCAAGTCATTTGCATTTTCCTCTTTATTGTGAATACATTTTTGTTCCTCTCCATATTTTAATTCCTATTCAATTCTGTTTTATCTCGCTGTGCCAATAACGACATTTTTGTTTCAAGTCATTTTGGGGAGACACGGCAAACAAGTCATTATTGGCACAATAAAGTGTGTAACATTGTAATCATGGAGTCGAGCCAGTGCGGCTTTTCAAGCAAACGGATGGGAGAGCTCCAAGACGGCATTTAGCTAAAGAGGCGAGTAAAGGTCATTGCACCGACAGCCACATTGAATTATTGAAGACATCCAGCAAGAGTGCATTCAAACTCCCGGGTGATGCACAGAGAAATAAAAAAACAAATAATGGCTGTCAGAAATGATTGACGTGGTCTTTGCTTGCATCGCTGCTCATCACATCCTCACACTTGGAAGTCTGGGGAAGAAAATAAAAACACACATTGTCTGAATGAAAGTGCTCTCATTTGCTCACACTCCTGTCAGAAAGTTATTTGTCTCGTTTACGGTAATCCCTCCTTTATCGCTGTTAATTGGTTCCGGACATGGCGGCAATAAATTCATTTTCTTTAATTATATATCCAATATTTTCATAGCAAATGTTATAGAAGGACTTTCTAAGTACATTTGACAACCTTATGAGAGTCATCTAGACAGTAAATATATAATATAGTCATGTTGCCAGAGGGCGAGCCAATCAGTGGCCACGATACTGAACTGTCTCATCTAGTGGCCAATACTAGTGGAGGATTGAGAGTTTGAGTTCATTCAGACACTTTTGTGCTTCAAAATGCTTCATTTTGGACAACACCCCAAATTAATCACCAATGTTGTGGTAATCTGTAAATGTCCTTGCCTATTTCTATTGTCTGCACCATGTTCACTCTCTCTCTCATCCACAGTATGGAGTGCAGCTGACGCAAGGCAGCAGCACACACCTGAGCTTGATTAGCAGCAGCCTATTTTAACTGGCTGCTGACGGCCGGTGAGCGCCGGAACTTTGCCATTGCTACCAAACGGTTGGTCGTGCAAGAGGACTCACTAAGTCGCGAACCTTTCACCTCAGGTTGGCCCGTTTAATCCTAGCCTTGTCTAGCGTTTTATTTTGGTACCTTGTTTTATCACTTCTCTCATGAAGTATATTTTTCCTAGCCTTGTCTAGCGCCTTTAGTTTTGTGTTTTTATTTTACTCTCAGTAGTTTGTTACATGGTGTGTTGTGTTTTCCACCATCGCCATTGTTTTGTTTTGCTACCTTGTGCTTCCGCCAAATAAAGAGGAAGAACAATTGAAAACCCAAACTCGTCTCTGCATCCTTGGGATCCACATCACCACATCCTAACAGAAAGTTCCGGCCAAGACGATGGAACCCGCAGAGACAGACTCCTGGAAGAGAGCATTGCAAGGCCAGGCTCAAAGGATCAACCAGCAGGGGGACCAGCTTGACCACCTGAGCCGAGGTCTACAGGGGATGTCGGAGCGCCAAGACGCCATGTTGGAGCGAATCAACATGCTGTTAGCCACCGTCGTACCCACCTCGACCACCGTGCCTGACCAGGCATCCACCCAGCCTCCACAACCCGCTAGTACTAGCAATATACGGCTTTCCCGACCCGAACGTTTTTCCGGGGAAAAGGAAGACGTAAGACAATTCCTGACGCAGTGTGAACTCCATTTTGAGCTAAACGCGTCCGCTTTCACCTCTGAGCGGGCTAAAGTAGCGTTTGTGATCTCTCACCTGTCTGGCCGCGCTGGCACCTGGGCGACTGCCGAATGGAACCGTCAGACCACCTCCAGCTCCACATACGCGAACTTTTCCAAGTCCTTGAAGCAAATATTCCAACGACGACTCCCAGGTAGAGAGGCAGCGAGATCCCTTTTCCGGCTGCAACAGGGTTCACGACGGGTCGCGGATCACGCGATCGAGTTCCGCACCATGGCGGCCGACTGTGACTGGGGTCCCTCGGCGTTGTTGGACGCCTTCTTCCTGGGTCTCGCGGACGAAATTCGTCATATGATGATCCCGCTGTCACTCCCGACGAACCTGGATGATCTTATTGAGCTGGCGGTGCAAATCGACTTCCGCCTACTAGAGGAGAGGAGGGACCGACGGGGAAGACAAGCCCCACCTAGCAGCCAATCAGCGCCTGCTAGACCCGCCATCTGCAAGACGGAGCAACTCGTCCTCGAAGACACCTCTCCTTCATGGCAGATAGACGAGCCAATGCAACTGGGAGGCCGTCGACTCACCACCGCTGAGAGGGAACGCCGTTTTCGCCTCCAACTCTGCCTATACTGTGGAGGCGCTGATCACCTCATCTCCCGCTGCAAGGAACTGCCGCGCCCCGCGGCACGGCCACGAGCGCGCCCTCACTCGCCAGAGGACACGTCCACCAGAGGTCGCCGTTCTCCTTCGTTGGCCGCAGGCAGAATGCAGCTAAAAGGTACTCTTTCTTGGCCTAACCAACAAATAGACATTTGCGCTCTCATTGACTCGGGAGCAGATGATAACTTTTTGGATTTTGAGTTCATGAGACTCCATAAGATTCCTGTTGTAAAACTGTGTGTACCCAAGAGGGTGTATTCTCTAGATGGGCGCCTATTAGCCAGCATAACCCACCAGACACTCCCACTCAACCTGCGCTTGTCTGGAAATCATTGTGAGAAAATAATTTTTTTGATTGTGCCATCACGGTCCGCGCCCATCATTCTTGGGTTAACCTGGTTACAGAAGCATAACCCGAGCATAGACTGGCCTCGTTCGGCCATTATTAATTGGAGTGTTACCTGCCACCTACATTGTCTCCGTTCCGCAGCGGGATCTCACACACCGCCACCTACCACCGTTGTAGAGAACATAGACTTGACAAACGTGCCCACAAACTACCATGACTTAAGAGCGGTGTTTAGCAAAGATAGAGCACTCTCACTTCCCCCCCACCGACCCTACGATTGCGGTATCGATTTGCTAGCCGGAGCGGCTTTACCATCGACCCGTTTGTACAAGGTGTCGAACACCGAACTCAAAGCACTAGAGGAATACATAAACACTTCAATAGCTGCGGGCCTCATTCGCCCCTCGACCGCACCAGTAGCCGCCGGATTTTTTTTTGTCGAAAAGAAGGACAAGTCCCTACGGCCTTGTATAGACTACCGCGCTCTTAATCTGATTACTGTCAAGAATAAGTATCCTCTTCCTCTCCTTGATTCTGCATTTACTCCCTTACAGTCCGCAAGGTTTTTTACTAAACTCGATCTACGTAACGCTTACCATCTAGTTCGCATCCGAGAGGGGGATGAATGGAAGACCGCATTCAACACTCCTCTCGGACATTTTGAGTATCTTGTCATGCCGTTTGGACTTACAAATGCACCTGGCGTTTTTCAGGGCTTCATTAATGATATTTTTCGGGACATGACAGGGCGGTTTCTCTTCGTTTACCTGGACGACATATTAATTTATTCTTCGACATTTGACGAACATGTGCAGCAGGTTCGGTTAGTCCTTCAACGTTTGCTCGAAAATAAACTGTTCGTCAAGGCAGAAAAATGCGAGTTTCACTCATCTTCCATACCCTTCTTAGGATTTATCATTGAGGAGGGTAGACTCAGACCGGACCCTGCTAAGGTCAAAGCAGTAGTAGACTGGCCCACTCCGGTGTCCAAGAAGCACCTCCAGAGATTCTTGGGCTTCTCTAATTTTTATCGGCGATTTATTCGCAATTTTAGTCGCGTCGCGGAGCCACTTACGAGGCTAACTTCTACTAAGGTTCTGTTTGAATGGACACCCGATGCTAATTCCGCGTTCCTAAGGCTAAAAAGATTGTTTACGTCGGCTCCTGTGCTTTGTTACCCTGACCGTTCTCTCCAATTTTTTGTTGAAGTGGACGCTTCTGATTCAGGTGTAGGGGCCGTACTCTCCCAGCAATCTACCAGCGACCAGAAGTTGCACCCCTGTGCTTTCTTCTCTCGTCGCCTATCCCCTGCCGAGAAGAATTATGACATTGGCAACAGGGAGCTTCTGGCGGTCATCTTGGCCCTTCAGGAGTGGAGACACTGGCTGGAAGGGGCGGAGCTACCATTCATCGTCTACACGGACCACAAGAACCTGTCCTACTTAAAGGGAAACTTCGGTTTTTTTCAACCTGGGCCCTGTTTTCATAATTTTTTCTGTATATGTGAGTGCTGGATAAAACATTTTTTGAGGTCGCGCCAGTATTGAGCAGGGCAGGCAGCCTCCAGCCCAGCTAACGCTCGTACACAGGGCAACTGGCTCTCGTCAAAATTCGGCCTATAAACATGCATTTTTTTCACACTGACAGGCTCAGATAGTTACAATGAGTGTCCGACAACATACTAGAAAGGAGAAATTAACGTATGTCTCTACCTTTAGCTGGAGATCGCTGTTTGTTGTGAGCTGTGTCCAAATCTCACCACGCTACAAATCTCGTTCCGAAATCTCGCGATAACTCGCGACAAAACACCGGTGGAAAAACAGTTACTTTTATCCTTTTCTATAAAACTAAACTAACAGTCTTCGGTAACTTAGTCCAATACAAAATCACTTCGGTCGTCTCTCTTCACCTCAGTCAGGTAACTGTTTTTCCACCGGTGTTTTGTCGCGAGTTATCGCGAGATTTCGGAACGAGATTTGTAGCGTGGTGAGATTTGGACACAGCTCACAACAAACAGCGATCTCCAGCTAAAGGTAGAGACATACGTTAATTTCTCCTTTCTAGTATGTTGTCGGACACTCATTGTAACTATCTGAGCCTGTCAGTGTGAAAAAAATGCATGTTTATAGGCCGAATTTTGACGAGAGCCAGTTGCCCTGTGTACGAGCGTTAGCTGGGCTGGAGGCTGCCTGCCCTGCTCAATACTGGCGCGACCTCAAAAAATGTTTTATCCAGCACTCACATATACAGAAAAAATTATGAAAACAGGGCCCAGGTTGAAAAAAACCGAAGTTTCCCTTTAAGGACCGCACAGAGACTGAACCCTCGCCAGGCCAGGTGGGCACTATTTCTGACCCGTTTTAACTTTATCATCACTTTCCGACCTGGTTCTCAGAATGGGAAGCCCGATGCCCTGTCCCGTGTCTACTCTTCGTCCTTGGAAGATTCCTCACCTGAACCTATTGTTCCCCATACCCACTTCATTGGGGGACTCCAGTGGGACATCGAGCGGCAGGTCTTGGAGGCCCTGAAGTCGGACACATCTCCGCGGGGCTGCCCACCAGGTCGGCTGTTTGTGGTTCCTCGGCTCCGTTCCAGCGTTCTGGATTGGGCACATGGGTCGAAGATCGCTTGCCATCCAGGCATTCGTCGCACCAGTTTTATCCTCTCCCAGCGTTTTTGGTGGCCATCCATTCTGGCAGATACGAAGGCGTTTGTGGCAGCATGTCGGGTCTGCTCCCGGAACAAGGCATCCCACCAGGCTCCAGCAGGACTGCTACACCCATTACCCATCCCCTCCCGCCCGTGGTCACACATAGCTGTGGATTTTGTCACAGGACTGCCCCCCTCTGAGGGAAGCGACACCATTTTGACCATTGTGGACCGGTTCTCGAAGATGGCCCATTTCGTAGCCCTCCCCAAGCTGCCGTCTGCTCTTGAAACAGCCCAATTATTAGTGCTCCACGCTTTCCGGCTGCACGGCATCCCCACTGATGTTGTATCCGACAGAGGGCCACAGTTCTCCTCGGCCGTCTGGAGAGCATTCTGCAAGTCTCTGGGGGCCTCCCCTAGCCTATCCTCCGGCTACCACCCTCAGAGCAATGGACAGACCGAGCGGACCAACCAAGACCTGGAGGCGGCCATCCGGTGCACTTGTCATCAGCAACCCGCAACCTGGTCTGAAAGTCTCCCTTGGATAGAATACGCTCACAACTCTCTCATTAGCTCCGCCACCGGTCTGTCTCCATTTCACGTCGCCTATGGTTTCCAACCCCCAGTTTTTCCTTCTACCCAACCCAATGCCGACGTACCATCCGTAACGGCACACCTGCGTCGGGCTCACCAGGCTTGGCGCAACACCAGGGCTGCGTTAAAAAGAACATCGGCCAGGAACCAGGCCTTAGCCAACCGACATCGCACACCAGCCCCACACTACCAGTTGGGACAGAAGGTCTGGTTATCGTCTCGGGACCTACCATTGGCCACCGAATCTAGGAAACTGGCTCCCAGGTTCATTGGACCATTCCCCATTGCCAAGATCATCAATCGTGTGGCAGTCAAGCTCCATCTCCCTAGATCTCTCAAGTGCCATCCTGTTTTTCACGTGTCCCGCATCAAGCCTGTCTCATCCAGCCCACTCAGCCCTCCGGAGGTACCGCCTCCTCCACCCAGGCTGGTTGATGGCCACCCAGCATTTACTGTAAACACCATCTTGGATGTGAGAAGAAGGGGAAGGGGTTTCCAATACCTGGTGGACTGGGAGGGGTACGGCCCAGAGGAACGGTCATGGATTTCGAGATCGCTTATAATTGACAAGGACTTGATCAAGGACTTTTACGTTCGATTCCCAGACAAGCCAGGTAGGCCGCCAGGAGGCGTCCGTTGAGGGGGGGGTACTGTGGTAATCTGTAAATGTCCTTGCCTATTTCTATTGTCTGCACCATGTTCACTCTCTCTCTCATCCACAGTATGGAGTGCAGCTGACGCAAGGCAGCAGCACACACCTGAGCTTGATTAGCAGCAGCCTATTTTAACTGGCTGCTGACGGCCGGTGAGCGCCGGAACTTTGCCATTGCTACCAAACGGTTGGTCGTGCAAGAGGACTCACTAAGTCGCGAACCTTTCACCTCAGGTTGGCCCGTTTAATCCTAGCCTTGTCTAGCGTTTTATTTTGGTACCTTGTTTTATCACTTCTCTCATGAAGTATATTTTTCCTAGCCTTGTCTAGCGCCTTTAGTTTTGTGTTTTTATTTTACTCTCAGTAGTTTGTTACATGGTGTGTTGTGTTTTCCACCATCGCCATTGTTTTGTTTTGCTACCTTGTGCTTCCGCCAAATAAAGAGGAAGAACAATTGAAAACCCAAACTCGTCTCTGCATCCTTGGGATCCACATCACCACATCCTAACAAATGTGGTGTAACACTTTATGTGACGCCATGTAGCGAGACAACTGTAATGTATATACTGTATATATTAACTAATAATGTATATATATTAACTAGTATTGTGTGTGTATACATACATATATATATGTACTGTATATATATATATATATATATATATACACACATACATACATATATATATATACACACAGTACTAGTTTATACATTATAAATATATATATATATATATATATATATATATATATATATATATATATATATATATACATAATATATATATATATATATATATATATATATATATATATATATATATATATATATATATATATATATATAAACTAGTAATGTATAAATATTACCTACAAGATCTGCACAATCCATCAGATTTACTCTATCTATATATACACATATACATATATATGTATATACATATCACATACATACATATATATATATATATATATATATATATTGACATACATGCTTTTATATATATATATATATATATAAATATACACAAATATCACATACATACATATACTGTATATGTGTGTGTGTATATATATATATATATATATATAAATATATATATATATATATATATATATATATATATATATATATATATATATATATATATATATATATATACATATACATATATATATATATTTATATATATATATTTATATATATATATATATATATATATATATATACATATACACACACATATACAGTATATGTATGTATGTGATATCTGTATATATATATATATATATTTATATTTATTTATATGGGACGGCGTGGCGAAGTTGGTAGAGTGGCCGTAGATTTACTCTATCTATATATACACACATACATATATATGTATATACATATCACATACATACATATATATATATATATATTGACATACATGCTTTTATATATATATATATATATATATATATATATATATATATATATATATATATATATATATATATATATATATATATATATATATATATATATATACACACAAATATCACATACATACATATACTGTATATGTGTGTGTGTATATATATATATATATATATATATATATATATATAAATATATATTTATATATATATATATATATACATATATATATATATTTATATATATACATATATATATACATATACACACACATATACAGTATATGTATGTATGTGATATCTGTATATATATATATATATATATATATATATATATATATATATTTATATGGGACGGCGTGGCGAAGTTGGTAGAGTGGCCGTGCCAGCAATCGGAGGGTTGCTGGTTACTG
>NC_084734.1:5053460-5085960 GCF_033978785.1 Entelurus aequoreus
CCTAATACTGTTACAATCCAAATACTGTTACAATCCTGATACTGTTACAATCCTGATACTGTTACAATCCTAATACTGTTACAATCTTAATATTGTTACAATCCTGATACTGTTACAATCATATTACTGTTACAATCCTAATACTGTTACAATCCTATTACTGTTACAATCCTAATACTGTTACAATCCTAATACTGTTACAATCCCAATACTGTTACAATCCTAATACTGTTACAATCCTGATACTGTTACAATCCTGATACTGTTACAATCCTGATACTGTTACAATCCTAATACTGTTACAATCCTGATACTGTTACAATCCTATTACTGTTACAATCCTAATACTGTTACAATCCTAATACTGTTACAATCCCCATACTGTTACAATCCTAATACTGTTACAATCCAAATACTGTTACAATCCAAATACTGTTACAATCCCAATACTGTTACAATCCTAATACTGTTACAATCCTGATACTGTTACAATCCTAATACTGTTACAATCCTAATACTGTTACAATCCTATTACTGTTACAATCCTAATACTGTTACAATCCTAATACTGTTACAATCCTGATACTGTTACAATCCTAATACTGTTACAATCCTGATACTGTTACAATCCTGATACTGTTACAATCCTAATACTGTTACAATCCTGATACTGTTACAATCCTGATACTGTTACAATCCTAATACTGCTACAATCTTATTACTGTTACAATCTTATTACTGTTACAATCCTAATACTGTTACAATCCTAATACTGTTACAATCCTGAGACTGTTACAATCCTGATACTGTTACAATCCTAATACTGCTACAATCTTATTACTGTTACAATCTTAATACTGTTACAATCCTAATACTGTTACAATCCTATTACTGTTACAATCCTGATACTGTTACAATCCTGATACTGTTACAATCCTAATACTGTTACAATCCTGATACTGATACAATCCTGATACTGTTACAATCCTAATACTGTTACAATCCTGATACTGTTACAATCCTAATACTGTTACAATCCTGATACTGTTACAATCCTGATACTGTTACAATCATATTACTGTTACAATCCTAATACTGTTACAATCCTAATACTGTTACAATCATGATACTGTTACAATCCTAATACTGCTACAATCCTAATACTTTTACAATCCCAATACTGTTACAATCCTAATACTGTTACAATCCTAATACTGTTACAATCCTGATAATGTTACAATCCTATTACTGTTAGAATCCTAATACTGTTACAATCCTAATACTGTTACAATCCTGATACTGTTACAATCCTATTACTGTTACAATCCTAATACTGTTACAATCCTAATACTGTTACAATCCTGATACTGTTACAATCCTATTACTGTTACAATCCTAATACTTTTACAATCCCAATACTGTTACAATCCTAATACTGTTACAATCTTAATATTGTTACAATCCTGATACTGTTACAATCCTGTTACTGTTACAATCCTAATACTCTTACAATCCCAATACTGTTACAATCCTAATACTGTTACAATCCTAATACTGTTACAATCCCGATACTGTTACAATCCTGATACTGTTACAATCCTATTACTGTTACAATCCTAATACTGTTCACAATCCCAATACTGTTACAATCCTAATACTGTTACAATCCTAATACTGTTACAATCCAAATACTGTTACAATCCTAATACTGTATGTAGGCCATGGTCGACGGCAAATTAAACAATTAGGACAGCAATAGAACCCTAAAATAAATGTGCAACATAACATGAGAGCTAGTGCACTCTATTATAAATACCATTTAAAAAAAGGATTAAAAACATGAAATACTATCCAAAAATATTACATAAATTGATGACAAGAAAATGAAAGGAAATACTAAGTAATAAATATATTTGAAAAATAAAACCTCTGCCTTGTTTTTAATAAATACTTAGGCCTACTACAGTGTGCAGTGTGTGTAGGAGAAGGAAGTGTGCAGTGTGTGTAGGAGAAGGAAGTGTGCAGTGTGTGTAGGAGAAGGAAGTGTGCAGTGTGTGTAGGAGAAGGAAGTGTGCAGTGTGTGTAGGAGAAGGAAGTGTGCAGTGTGTGTAGGAGAAGGAAGTGTGCAGTGTGTGTAGGAGAAGGAAGTGTGCAGTGTGTGTAGGAGAAGGAAGTGTGCAGTGTGTGTAGGAGAAGGAAGTGTGCAGTGTGTGTAGGAGAAGGAAGTGTGCAGTGTGTGTAGGAGAAGGAAGTGTGCAGTGTGTGTAGGGGAAGGAAGTGTGCAGTGTGTGTAGGAGAAGGAAGTGTGCAGTGTGTGTAGGAGAAGGAAGTGTGCAGTGTGTGTAGGGGAAGGAAGTGTGCAGTGTGTGTAGGGGAAGGAAGTGTGCAGTGTGTGTAGGAGAAGGAAGTGTGCAGTGTGTGTAGGGGAAGGAAGTGTGCAGTGTGTGTAGGGGAAGGAAGTGGGCAGTGTGTGTAGGGGAAGGAAGTGTGCAGTGTGTGTAGGAGAAGGAAGTGTGCAGTGTGTGTAGGAGAAGGAAGTGTGCAGTGTGTGTAGGAGAAGGAAGTGTGCAGAGTGTGTAGGAGAAGGAAGTGTGCAGTGTGTGTAGGGGAAGGAAGTGTGCAGTGTGTGTAGGAGAAGGAAGTGTGCAGTGTGTGTAGGAGAAGGAAGTGTGCAGTGTGTGTAGGGGAAGGAAGTGTGCAGTGTGTGTAGGAGAAGGAAGTGTGCAGTGTGTGTAGGGGAAGGAAGTGTGCAGTGTGTGTAGGAGAAGGAAGTGTGCAGTGTGTGTAGGAGAAGGAAGTGTGCAGAGTGTGTAGGAGAAGGAAGTGTTCAGTGTGTGTAGGAGAAGGAAGTGTGCAGTGTGTGTAGGGGAAGGAAGTGTGCAGTGTGTGTAGGGGAAGGAAGTGTGCAGTGTGTGTAGGGGAAGGAAGTGTGCAGTGTGTGTAGGAGAAGGAAGTGTGCAGTGTGTGTAGGAGAAGGAAGTGTGCAGTGTGTGTAGGAGAAGGAAGTGTGCAGTGTGTGTAGGGGAAGGAAGTGTGCAGTGTGTGTAGGAGAAGGAAGTGTGCAGTGTGTGTAGGAGAAGGAAGTGTGCAGTGTGTGTAGGAGAAGGAAGTGTGCAGTGTGTGTAGGAGAAGGAAGTGTGCAGTGTGTGTAGGAGAAGGAAGTGTGCAGTGTGTGTAGGAGAAGGAAGTGTGCAGAGTGTGTAGGAGAAGGAAGTGTGCAGTGTGTGTAGGAGAAGGAAGTGTGCAGAGTGTGTAGGAGAAGGAAGTGTTCAGTGTGTGTAGGAGAAGGAAGTGTGCAGTGTGTGTAGGGGAAGGAAGTGTGCAGTGTGTGTAGGAGAAGGAAGTGTGCAGTGTGTGTAGGAGAAGGAAGTGTGCAGTGTGTGTAGGAGAAGGAAGTGTGCAGAGTGTGTAGGAGAAGGAAGTGTGCAGTGTGTGTAGGGGAAGGAAGTGTGCAGTGTGTGTAGGAGAAGGAAGTGTGCAGTGTGTGTAGGAGAAGGAAGTGTGCAGTGTGTGTAGGGGAAGGAAGTGTGCAGTGTGTGTAGGAGAAGGAAGTGTGCAGTGTGTGTAGGGGAAGGAAGTGTGCAGTGTGTGTAGGAGAAGGAAGTGTGCAGTGTGTGTAGGAGAAGGAAGTGTGCAGAGTGTGTAGGAGAAGGAAGTGTTCAGTGTGTGTAGGAGAAGGAAGTGTGCAGTGTGTGTAGGGGAAGGAAGTGTGCAGTGTGTGTAGGGGAAGGAAGTGTGCAGTGTGTGTAGGGGAAGGAAGTGTGCAGTGTGTGTAGGAGAAGGAAGTGTGCAGTGTGTGTAGGAGAAGGAAGTGTGCAGTGTGTGTAGGAGAAGGAAGTGTGCAGTGTGTGTAGGAGAAGGAAGTGTGCAGAGTGTGTAGGAGAAGGAAGTGTGCAGTGTGTGTAGGAGAAGGAAGTGTGCAGAGTGTGTAGGAGAAGGAAGTGTTCAGTGTGTGTAGGAGAAGGAAGTGTGCAGTGTGTGTAGGGGAAGGAAGTGTGCAGTGTGTGTAGGAGAAGGAAGTGTGCAGTGTGTGTAGGAGAAGGAAGTGTGCAGTGTGTGTAGGAGAAGGAAGTGTGCAGTGTGTGTAGGGGAAGGAAGTGTGCAGTGTGTGTAGGGGAAGGAAGTGTGCAGTGTGTGTAGGAGAAGGAAGTGTGCAGTGTGTGTAGGAGAAGGAAGTGTGCAGTGTGTGTAGGAGAAGGAAGTGTGCAGTGTGTGTAGGAGAAGGAAGTGTGCAGTGTGTGTAGGAGAAGGAAGTGTGCAGTGTGTGTAGGAGAAGGAAGTGTGCAGTGTGTGTAGGAGAAGGAAGTGTGCAGTGTGTGTAGGGGAAGGAAGTGTGCAGTGTGTGTAGGAGAAGGAAGTGTGCAGTGTGTGTAGGGGAAGGAAGTGTGCAGTGTGTGTAGGAGAAGGAAGTGTGCAGTGTGTGTAGGGGAAGGAAGTGTGCAGTGTGTGTATGAGGGGGCACCACATTGCACAATCTACAAAAATACTTGACATCTTTGTGCTGAGCTCGGCTGTGAACAAGAACTACTGCTGCTGTGTTACAGTGAAAGGTGTCATCATTTTAATTAATAATATTTGATCATGACAAGCCAGAGAAGGACAACATTTATACAGCAAGCAGCACATTTGTGAGAGTGCCTAAACAATATATAGATGCAGGTGAACATTTGTTGGCACACAATCCTTATTAAACACTCTCAGACATCCTGGCCTTTTCATCCAAAATTCTTGTCTTACTCTGTCTGCATAATAATTATTATTATTATTACGCAGACATAATAATAATAATTAATAATATGCAGTGTTTTATCGCTTATAACAATTGTCGTAAAACTTTATATTGGTTTTCATGCCCATAATAAATGATCATCCACAGCCTTTTTATCAATAAACAAACATGCTTTATGCTGCTTTGGATTGTCCACCATGACAGTTGCACTTCATCTGGACGTGTTAGTTATTATTTTACTATCAGGCTAATTGTTTAAATAAATTATAGTTTTTATTCCAAATTCTTGTATTGCAAAATTGTTGACATTTAAAAATATATATAATCTCTTTTTTTTTAATTAAAAAAATACAAGTATAATTAATAACCGCAATGTTTGTCTGAGTAGAGATAGGACTGAGGTCCAGAGTCCACGCTCAGACCTGGAGCCCATCCTGCTCCGACTTCTTACCAGCTCTCTCACTCCATATTCCTTCTCCACTTTCTTCCTCAGCTCTTTGAAACATTCCTCCATGCGCTCGTGGAAAGGACGCAGGTCATCGGTCACTCTCTTGCCATGGAGAGCGATACCTCCGCCAAGCAACGGCATCTGTAAGAAACACACATCCATGTGTATGGGACACACACACCTGACACACTGGGCCTCATCTACTAAGATCCCAATAACGAGTGCTAATGCTAGGTTCACACCAACGGCGCTTTAAAGCGGCATGCAAAGGGGCATGCAAAGCGGCGTTATAGCGTAACAAAGCGTGAGGGTCCTAATGGATGGTGGGAAAGCTTGTAGTGAAGCGGGACATGCGGCAAGTTCGCCAAAAAAATTTTAAACGGTTTAAAAAAATTCTGCGCTCTGTCAAAAAAGGAATAAAGCGCCGAGAGCGTATGAAAGCGTAACAAAGCCTGACAAAACTCAGCAAAACTTGACTCAAAGCGTAGGAAAGCTAAACAGATCTTGGTTCAAAGCGCAATAGGAAGTGACTGTGATATTGACTAGTGACATTGAAACTTGATGTAAAACCAACACAGGATTACAAATCCATTCTCTTTTGCATCATTGCCTTTTTTATACGATGATCATTGTTTCTGTACTTCTGATGTTTGATGTTGCACTTTGACATTATCATTGTTCTGTATGAAAATGTTAATAATAAAGAGAATATGTTACGTTTTATAAAAGAAATGCCTTTTATTATTTTCAACTAGCATAAGAAATGAAAGATAGATATTTATTAAGATGACAAAAATAAAAGAAATGAAGATATAAAACATAATGTAACGGAAAAAAAAGAGAAATTGAAAAAATAAATGAATATAAAAAATGTGTGGATAATTGCCTTTTATTATTTTCAACTAGCATAAGAAATGAAAGATAGATATTTATTAAGATGACAAAAATAAAAGAAATGAAGATATAAAACATAATATAACAAAAAAAAAGAGAAATTGAAAAAATAAATGAATATAAAAAATGTGTGGATAATTGCCTTTTATTATTTTCAACTAGCATAAGACATGAAAGATAGATATTTATTAAGATGACAAAAATAAAAGAAATGAAGATATAAAACATAATATAGCTGAAAAAAAAAGAGAGATTGAAAAAATAAATGAATATAAAAAATGTGTGGATAATTGCCTTTTATTATTTTCAACTAGCATAAGAAATGAAAGATATATATTTATTAAGATGACAAAAATAAAAGAAATGAAGATATAAAACATAATATAACGGGAAAAAAAAGAGAAATTGAAAAAAAAAATGAATATAAAAAATGTTTGGATAATTGCCTTTTATTATTTTCAACTAGCATAAGAAATGAAAGATAGATATTTATTAAGATGACAAAAATAAAAGAAATGAAGATATAAAACATAATATAACAGGAAAAAAAGAGAAATTGAAAAAATAAATGAATATAAAAAATGTGTGGATAATTGCCTTTTATTATTTTCAACTAGCATAAGAAATGAAAGATATATATTTATTATGACAAAAATAAAAGAAATGAAGATATAAAACATAATATAACGAAAAAAAAAGAGAAATTGAAAAAATAAATGAATATAAAAAATGGGTGGGTAATTGCCTTTTATTATTTTCAACTAGCATAAGAAATGAAAGATATATATTTACTATGACAAAAATAAAAGAAATGAAGATATAAAACATAATATAACGAAAAAAAAGAGAAATTGAAAAAATAAATGAATATAAAAAATGTGTGGATAATTGCCTTTTATTATTTTCAACTAGCATAAGAAATGAAAGATAGATATTTATTAAGATGACAAAAATAAAAGAAATGAAGATATAAAACATAATATAACGGAAAAAAAAAGAGAAATTGAAAAAATAAATGGATATAAAAAATGTTTGGATAATTGCCTTTTATTATTTTCAACTAGCATAAGAAATGAAAGATAGATATTTATTAAGATGACAAAAATAAAAGAAATGAAGATATAAAACATAATATAACGGAGAAAAAAAAGAGAAATTGAAAAAATAAATGAATATAAAAAATGTGTGGAAAACAGTATACTGAGTTGTTCACATTTTTTTTTATTTTTGTTGTAACAATGCACAACAGAGCTTGATAATCGTGTCAGAGCCTGATTTAAAGCGTCAGGATCGCATCAAAGCGTAATAAAGTTCAATAAAGCGTAATAAAACGTATCAAAGCGGGATCAAAGCGTGAGGAACGGAAACAAAGCGGCAACTAATTCGTATCAGAGCATATCAAAGCATAACATTACTTCGGAGATCGGGATATTCGTGGAAAAATTGACAAAAATGACGGCGCTTTGTTCGCGGCAAGCGCTGTTGGTGTGAACCAGACATAAACAACATGTGCAAACTGTAACATTGTGTGTACTATATTAGTGGGCTAGTTGTGGGTGATCGACTAAGACTTTGTTTACAATGATAACGAGCGCCAAAGTGGTGCAGGCGGTCATATTTAAATGAAGCAGTCACCAGGGAGACACTCATTTACCGCACATTTACGTTATCATGCTTGATCGGTGGCGTTTGGCTATGTTTTGAAACAAGCAGCGGGCAGATGTAATACGCACCATTTTAGAAACTGAACACACTTTTTAGTGCGCCAGAGGTGCACTCTAGGAGACGCCGGCATGACCGGCGACTGAGCGCTGGAATTATATTGCAAGAGGTTTTGTCATATCGGAGATGTGTTACGAATATATCTGTCACGGCGCGGGCTCGAACTCGCTTTTCACCGGCAGCTGGGTCTTCCAGCACCTCCGCTGGCAGCGCGCCGAGACAAGACACTCCTTGTCTGATGTCCTTGTTGTCCTCCCACAGTGTTTTACCGAGTTTTTCCTCTTGGAGCTCCTGTCGTTCCCCTCTGGATTCTTACTGCCTCCCTCGATCCTCGACCCCCCTTGCATGGACACGGACTCTGACGCCTCTCTCTCGCCCTGGATCATCTGCCTTCCCCACGGACAGTCTTCCTGCTTTGGCCCTCCTCTCGCTCTCCTCAACACCAGCTAACACACACTTCAGCTAATCCTACACATACACTCTCTTGGGTTTAGTAACACACCATTCTATAGTTTATTTATTAGTATTGTTTCATTATTATATATATTATATTGTGTGCATATATATATATAATAAATCATAGAGCAACATTGCCCTCTTGTAGAACCGTGTCGTCACAACTCCCTCCTACAACCATAACAATATCTTCTATATCAGGGATTCTCAAACTGTGGTACACAGGCTCCATCTAGTGGTACGTCAAAAAAAATCACTAGATTAAAGTACAGTTCAGTACTTTCCTATATCCAAATGCAGTGTTACTGTTCAAATTATGAGTAATATTACATTGAATATAATTGTTAAATAAAACCTCTGCTTTGTTTCTAATGAAGTATGTATTTTAATGTTGATCATGGTGGTGGTACTTGGAGAACCGAGTGTTTTCTGAGGTGGTAAGTTTGGAAACCAGGGTTCTAGATGGAAAAACGAACGCCATTAAAAACAAATGCCAACAGACACTGTCTGATGTCTCCAAATCAGCTCTTAAAGTAGCAGTATGGTGGAAAAACAGGTTGACTTGATATGCTTATTAATTGTGCTTGGTTGTATCCATTAAACCAAATCCCACAAAGTATGTGGAAATAATGTCAGTCGACCATTTTCAATATTCCGCTCCGAATATCTTCGGCAATTTCTGTAAATTCGGGGTTGATTCGTCACAAGAGTAAGAGTGGTTAGAGTGTCCGCCCTGAGATCGTCATACCAAAGACTATAAAAATGGGAGCCATTACCTCCCTGCTTGGCACTCAGCATCAAGGGTTGTAATTGGGGGTTAAATCACCAAAAATGATTCCCGGGCGCGGCCAATGCTGCTGCTCGCTGCTCCCCTCACCTCCCAGGGGCTGATCAAGGGTGATGGGTCAAATGCAGAGAATAATTTCGCCACACCTAGTGTGTGTGTGTGACAATCATTGGTACTTTAACTTTATATCTGTCGGTAAACTCACCATGAAAGCACTAAAACATACCGGTGTAGTGAGTTTATAATTCAACCAAGGAACTTTAGTTATTAGAGAGTTCCGGTCGGACGTTTATTCACGGGACACATTTCGGGTGTTGTTGTTGCACTAGTGCAGGGGTCACCAACCTTTTTGAAAGCAAGAGCTACTTCTTGGGTAGTGATTAATGCGAAGGGCTACCAGTTTGATACACACTTAAATAAATTGCCAGAAATAGCCAATTTGCTCAATTTACCTTTAACTCTATGTTATTATTAATAATTAATGATATTTACACTTAATTGAAAGGTTTAAAAGAGGAAAAAACACAAAAAAAATGACAATTAAATTTTGAAACATAGTTTATCTTCAATTTGGACTCTTTAAAATTCAAAATTCAACCGAAAAAAAGGAGAGAAAAACTAGCTAATTCGAATCTTTTTGAAAAAATTAAAAAAAGAATTTATGGAACTGCATTAGTAATTTGTCCTGATTAAGATTAATTTTAGAATTTTGATGACATGTTTTAAATAGGTTAAAATCCAATCTACACTTTGTTAGAATATATAACAAATTGGACCAAGCTATATTTCTAACAAAGACAAATCATTATTTATTCTAGATTTTACGGAGCAAAAATTTTAAAAGAAATTCAAAAGACTTTGAAATAAGATTCAAATTTGATTCTACAGATTTTCTAGATTTGCCAGAATAATTTTTTTGAATTTTAATCATAATAAGTTGGAAGAAATATTTCACAAATATTCTTTGTTGAAAAAACAGAAGCTAAAATGAAGAATTAAATTAAAATGTATTTATTATTCTTTACAATAAACATTTTTTTTTTACCTGAACATTGATTTAAATTGTCAGGAAATAAGAGGAAGGAATTTAAAAAGGAAAAAGGTATATGTGTTTAAAAATCCTAAAATCATTTTTAAGGTTGTATTTTTTCTCTAAAATTGTCTTTCTGAAAGTTATAAGAAGCAAAGTAAAAAAATTAATGAATTTATTTAAACAAGTGAAGACCAAGTCTTTAAAATATTTTCTTGGATTTTCAAATTCTATTTGAGTTTTGTCTCTCTTAGAATTAAAAATGTCGGGCAAAGCGAGACCAGCTTGCTAGTAAATAAATACAATTCAAAAAATAGAGGCAGCTCACTGGTAAGTGCTGCTATTTGAGCTATTTTTAGAACAGGCCAGCGGGCTACTCATCTGGTCCTTACGGGCTACCTGGTGCCCGCGGGCACCGCGTTGGTGACCCCTGGACTAGTGAGCCACGAATGAGGAGATGCTGCTCCGTTATTGATGGAAGTAAAGTGTGAATGTCATTAAAACAGTTAGCTCCATCTTTTGACACTTCTTCCACTCCCGTCCTTGCACGCTACACCGCTACAACAAAGATGACGGGGAGAAGACGCTGTCCAAGTGGAGGCACGTAAATAAGACCCGCCCACAAAACGGCGCATCCTGGAGCGACTGTCAGAAAGCGACTTGAAGATGATGTGTAAAACATCATCTATGCAACATTTTGACCAAAGAACCACCATTACATGTTATGTAGACCACAAGGAAGTCTTTTACATTTAGAAAAAAATTAAAATAATATGTGACCTGTGCTGGCAAAATGAGTCGGAATACGCACAGGCTAATTTTGAGCTCCAGGCAAATAAGTGAAAAAAATGTATCTTGGTTGAAATTAAGATTTTCACAAAAATGAGTCCATAAAGCCACAATCTAGCAATCCCAATCATGGAAATAGCAAGACAACATCTTAAATCACCTTTATTTGAAGGTTTTGTACGAGGTATGTCTTCAGAAATGAGTCCTTTGTGTTAAAGTTCCTTGAGAAAGTCAAGTGTTTTCAACGCTCACTGGCGGCAATAAGGGGGAATCCCCCTAGCCATGTTTGCTATCATTGTGACGCCAAGTTGACCTACTTTCTAAAAATGAGCATGGAATTCCCCATGACGCCATTCTGAACCAATACAATTCGAGTTTTTAAACCTGTCCCGACGTAAACAAATCCGGCTTGTTGCTAAGCGGTCGCTGTGAGGCGTACCCTCATTGGTTGAATCACCCCGCGCGGTGCATTGTGGGATCATGGCAGCGCTCTGATGAAAAACAACACAGTCATTCCAGCGGAATATTATGTGAAAAAAGGTGATTTTCGAACATTTAATTATTATTTTTGTGGATAAGTTAGAGTGTTTTACATTCCGTAATGGATTTAGAAGGTGGAGAGGGTACACAGGCGGTTGCAAGTGCGCTAAATTCACTGCAGTCGGCGAATCTTCCTAGTGCTGCTAAACAGGAATATTCCGGACAGCTGACCAGCTGACAAACTGACCAGTGAACAACAAAACTGTGACATAACAGTGTTGACATTTTTGTACATAACCGTTTTCAATAGAGTTGAATATATATTTTTCCTTTAGACATGGATTTGACTTTAATTGTACCAATTTTGGTGTTGCTACAAGGACTTTTAAGGTATGGTTGCTATGGAGTTTTGTTTTGGAACATTCTTATTCTGGAACAGTAAACTTTAATCTGGTTTTTCTCAAAATGGACCCTCAAACTTGGTCGACTTCAATCGGATGTAACTCGGTCATTTCCTGTCCGATTCCAACAAACCATATATCATTCTGAAGGTCTTTAGATGGAGAATGTGGAAATAACAATAACTCCGTTTTTAAAATGTCCTCATTGTGACTCATTTTGCCAGCACATGTCACATATGACCCCTTTAATGCGCCTTATGTGTGCCTTTTGTATGAAAATAGACCTGAATACACCCGCTCATCGGCAGTGCGCCTTATAATCCGGTGCGCCCTATGGTCCGGAAAATAGGGTAGATCAGGCCCGTTGTGTGTAATGTGCAGAATAGTTTGTGCATGAACATGAAGAAAGACGACAGTGAGACAAACATGGTCACCTGCCACGCGATGAGGTCTTTTAAACGCAGCAGCTTGTCTTTGTCCTCCGTGTGCTGCTCAGCATACTCTTCTGTGAAGAAAGCCTGAGAGCAAGAAACCTATTGATTGTACGTTTGTTTCGGCCTCGATGAGTTCCGCAAGGGTCCACGATGTCGTACCTTCTCGTATTTGGCGAAGCCGCCCATGACGGCCGGGTCCACGATGCCGTTGAGCAGCATAGAGAGAGGGTTGATGGGCAGACTCCAGTCGGCCTGATACTGGTTGATCATAGCGAGGATCTTCTCGTTGGTGGACTCCATGGTTTCTATGGCGTTCTCCAACGGGGACAAGGTGGTCTGGAGATGTGTCCATGCAGGACCAGAAGACATTATTTACTGTAAATATGACAGGATGGATTAAAGGCCCACTAGACTTACATGTTGCATGTCAATGGCCTCGAACCAGCGCAGGATGCCCGGCAACTTATAGACGGTGGTGAAGGTTGTGCGCTCGATCCACATAGACTTGAAGACAACATCAATTATGTCAGAGTTATACATTCTATATTTGCTTACAGTACATCTGCAGTTTAAATCTACCACACTGACACCAATAAAAGACCACCACCTTTTTTTTTAAATGCCTGTTTTTAAATCCAAATCAAAGACTAAATTCATGTTTGTTAATATCATTGTGGAGGTTTTGCTCCTCCGGGTTCCCTGGACCACCAATGACAGACATGACAGCCGTGTTCATCGATGATTTATTTTGCAATAAGTTGTGCTTTTCAGCCATGTTCAAGTTTCTCTCGCTCGTTCTCCACCATCAACAACCTCCTCTCCTTCCCGACTGCTGCCTTTAACAGAGCGACAGGTGATCAGACAAACACTCACAGCTGTGTCATCTACGCACCTGTCACTAATCTCCAAGCCCATCCTGACACACCCCGCTTCGCTGCAGGTCCGCAGGCCACGCCCCCCCACAATCATCTTCTATATTGATTGATTGATATATTTTTATTTCAAATATGCATAAAAACAAGAGCAAGCCTGATCCAATACAGTGCTATAGCCTTAACAGCCATAATAACAAAATGAAAACAATGGAGAATAAAAAACAAAAACAAATGAGCATTGGACTTTCTTTTTCTTTTTTTCCTTTTTTTTTTACATATTTGAAAAGGAGTGAGAAGAAGTTTACACTTATTTAATCCCACCCCTTTTCTTTAAATTATAAATTACTCTGAACTAGAACTACCTATAAATATATATATCACTGGCGGGTTAGATTGCAATAATAAGTTCATCATATTTCTTAGCTTCTTGGCAGTTGTTTGACGCTTCAATGATCACCATCATGGTTTTTCTCTGTGCAACACCCTGCATTTCTCCAGGTCACTTGTGTGTGAGTGACAGGAAGAAAAGCTCTGGCTAACTTGGGGATGAGTTTGTTCTGAGCCACCTGTTTGTAAATCTCTCAAATCCTAATATAAGATGGCTGGAGATGTGTTGAGAAAATTGAGAGTACCAATACTTTATAGCAGAGGTGTGAAAGTCGGTTTCACTGAAGGCCACGTCGCTGTTATGTTTGGCCGGGCCGGCCCGTGGCATAGGCCGTATAGGCAAATGCTAAGGGCGCCGTCCATTAGGGGGCGCCACGCCAGTGCCACAAATGTTGGAGAAAAAAAAAAAAAAAGTTGGTACTATTATTTCTAAATACAAAAAATAATCCCACGTTAATTAAAATGCAAAGTAAAGCCTATTTAATAGGAATATTATTTGTTACAACATTACGCCCCCCCTTCCCCGGCACGGTGCGCCCCCTCCCTTCCCGTATCATGACTCTTTTTGGACGTCACCACATCAAAAAATCAACACAAGATGTCAAAACGGCCAAAACTGTCAGGTGCCCAGGGAAGAAAAAAGAGAAAAGAAGAGGAGAAACGAGAAAAAGACAGAGGTAGCAGGGAGGTAACGTTAGCCTACATGAAATTATTTGTCTGTTACAGAATGTGATAGTAACCTGGCTTCTTAGCTCAAGCTAATGTTACATGATTCGGCAATTGCTCATCAATAAATAGCTAGTTCTGTTTTAACGTCGGGTTAATATTGTGGAGGGGGCCAAATTGTTATGGAAAATAATAATGTAACGTTAGGTAATTACAGTACTCCCACCTTACATTCCTCAGGGACATTTGTATTAGATCTTTTAAGCAGGTGTTTTCTGTTTACATTGTTATTGCCTTCTGGTTAGCTAATGTTTGCCCTGCAGGTAATAGTCACTTTTCCACCCCTTTATATATTAGGTATAGTTGTAAGCCTAGTTGTTAAAGTGCACATCATTAATGTTAATTAAGCAATATCACATGAGAGGGAATGCTGTTTTTTAATTTGAGCACTGCTGTGATTCGGTTAAAGATAATCATAACATAACATTCTCATATAATATGTTAAATAGCTTTCTTTAAGTAAAAAAAAAGGTCAAAGACAAAGCTATTCGGTTTCTTGTGAGTATATACATTTCACTGCCGATGTGGGGGGGGGGGGGGGGGGGGGAGGCGCCACATAAAATCTTGCCTAGGGCGCCAGATTGGTTAGGGCCAGGCCTGATGTTTGGCCCCAGAGGGCCGCTTCTAACTGTGAACACTATTATTACACAATTTTTTAAATACATTTTATTAGTAGATTTTTGTAAAAAAATAAAATGTAAAAAAAATATGGTAAGTTGCAATAATTTCACCTCAAAATGTAGTGTATATTACAGTAAATACTGTATATTTATGTAAAACTGTTTATTTTGTTGACCACTAAAAAACACTACTGCTGTTTTTATGGTTAAAAAAAGGCAGCTCAGTTGCCAGAATTCTACTGTAAAATGTGCATTTGTTGTTTTACTGTAAATAAAAAAACTGCAATTTTACAGTAACATTTTGGCACCTGAGCTGCCAGTTTTTATTTATTGATTTTTTTTATCCGTAAATCAACAACTGTAGACGTTTCGGTGTATTACTGTAAATGCCAAAACAGCACCACAGTTTATTACAGTAAAAATTAAAAAAAAAAATTCATTTAGAAAAAAATGCTGTAAAAACCACAGTAAATTTCACCATTTGACCATGAAATCTATTGCTACTTTTACATTGCACAATTTGATGGCTAAATTGCTTTGAAATCATTATTATTAATATGTATTTATATTTAATAAATAGTGTGAATGCTTGATAATATATTTTTGCATAATTAGACAATATTTAAGTTAACATAATTTGCGATTACATGGAGTACAAATATTTTTTTCTGCCAAAATAGAAAGAAATAGTACATTTAGTGAGAAAAATTACAGTACTTTATTGACACATAATATTTCCAGGCTTTCGAGGGCCAAATAAAATGAAGTGGGTTTGACACCTGTACTTTAGAGTAATTGGATTTAAGTCAAAGTAAAAAATAATCATCCAAATAAGTACTTGAGTAAGGGTTAGTATTCAGTGGAAAAACTACTCAAGTACTGCAACTATTGCTTTATTTATTCATTAGCTATTTTTTAATGCTACTTGCACTACAACCGTGAAGTAAATTATAATTATATAGCGCTTTTTCTCTAGAGAAACAAGGCGCTTTACATAGTGAAACCCATGATCTACATTCAAACCAGTGTGGGTGGCACTGGGAGCAGGTGGGTAGAGTGCCTTGCCCCAGGATGGCGGAAGCGAGGATTGAACCTGGAACCCCTTAAGTTGCTGGCACGGTCGCTCTACCAACCGAGCCAGGAGGTCATGTGACCGCTAGGCTCCATTTGATTGGTGAAATATGGAGTCAAACATCACCAGAGTGGTGCTTTCGCTGGATTGGTGAAAGTCATGTGACCACTAAAAGAAGTCTCTCTAACGAGTCAAACGAGCATGTCTATGCAAGCAGTAACCAATAGATTATAAATAAATATGATATAAATAAATGTAGCGATCAGAATGAATCTGTAAGTGCAAGTTAAAACTCTACTATACAAAGCCAAAGCCATTTATCAACAACACCCAGAAACGCTTCGCTGGGCCTGAGCTCATCTAAGATGGACTGATGCAAAGTGGAAAAGTGTTCTGTGGTCTGACGAGTCCACATTTCAAATTGTTTTTGGAAACTGTGGATGTCGTGTCCTCCGGACCAAAGAGGAAAAGAACCATCCGGATTGTTCTAGGGCTAGGCGCAAAGTGTAAAAGGCAGCATGTGTGATGGTATGGGGGTGTATTAGTGCCCAAGACATGGGTAACTTACACATCTGTGAAGGCGCCATTAATGCTGAAAGGTACATACAGCTTTTGGAGCAACATATGTTGCAATCCAAGCAACGTTATCATGGACGCCCCTGCTTATTTCAGCAAGACAACGCCTAGCCACATTCTGCATGTGTTACAACAGAAGAGTGCGGGTACTAGACTGGCCTGCCTGTAGTCCAGACCTGTCTCCCATTGAAAATGTGTGGCACCTAAAATAGCAGAAGGGAGACCCCCGGACTGTTGAACAACTTAAGCTGTACATCAAGCAAGAATGGGAAAGAATTCCACCTGAGAAGCTTCAAAAATGTGTCTCCTCAGTTCCCAAACCTTTACTGAGTGTTGTTAAAAGGAAAGGCCATGTAACACAGTGGTAAAAATGCCCCTGTGACAACTTTTTTGCAATGTGTTGCTGCCATTAAATTCTAAGTTAATGATTATTTGCAAGAAAAAAAGTGTTTCTCAGTGTGAACATGAAATATCTTGTCTTTGCAGTCTATTCAATTGAATATAAGTTGAAAAGGATTTGTTGTATTCTCTTTTTATTTACCATTTACACAACGTGACAACTTCACTACTTTTGGCTTTTGTAAAATTAACGTTGCCACAAGTAAAGTGTGTTGCATTAAAACTACTCTGGCAAGTAGAATTGATCTAAAACATGACTTAAGTCAATATAATGTGTAACTAACCACCTCTAAAGACGGCACATCTTTTTCTAGCCACAAACACATTCTTTTATGTTCTGCTATTGTTTACTTTTGTAGTTAAAAGCTTGCGATGGTCTAGAGCAGGGGTCACCAACGCGGTGCCCGCGGGCACCAGGTAGCTCGTAAGGACCAGATGAGTAGCCCGCTGGCCTGTTCTAAAAATAGCTCAAATAGCAGCACTTACCAGTGAGCTGCCTCTATTTTTTAATTTCATTTATTTACTAGCAAGCTGGTCTCGCTTTGCTCGACATTTTTAATTCTAAGAGAGACAAAACTCAAATAGAATTTGAAAATCCAAGAAAATATTTTAAAGACTTGGTCTTCACTTGTTTAAATAAATTCATTAATTTTTTTACTTTGCATCTTATAACTTTCAGAAAGAAAATTAAACATTAAAAATGATTTTAGGATTTTTTTTTAAATATACCTTTTTATCTTTTAAATTCCTTCCTCTTCTTTCCTGACAATTTAAATCAATGTTCAAGTAAATTTTTTTTTTTTATTGTAAAAAATAATAAATACATTTTAATTTAATTCTTCATTTTAGCTTCTGTTTTTTCGACGAAGAATATTTGTGAAATATTTCTTCAAACTTATTATGATTAAAATTCAAAAAAAATATTCTGGCAAATCTAGAAAATCTGTAGAATCAAATTTAAATCTTATTTCAAAGTCTTTTGAATTTCTTTTAAAATTTTTGTTCTGGAAAATCTAGAAGAAATAATGATTTGTCTTTGTTAGAAATATAGCTTGGTCCAATTTGTTATATATTCTAACAAAGTGCAGATTGGATTTTAACCTATTTAAAACATGTCATCAAAATTCTAAAATTAATCTTAATCAGGAAAAATTACTAATGATGTTCCATAAATTATTTTTTTAAGTTTTTCTCTTCTTTTTTTGGTTGAATTTTGAATTTTAAAGAGTCGAAATTGAAGATAAACTATGTTTCAAAATTTAATTGTCATTTTTTTTCGTGTTTTCTCCTCTTTTAAACCGTTCAATTAAGTGTAAATATCATTAATTATTAATAATAACATAGAGTTAAAGGTAAAATGAGCAAATTGAATATTTCTGGCAATTTATTTAAGTGTGTATCAAACTGGTAGCCCTTCGCATTAACAAACTGGTAGCCAAACTGGTAGCCAAACTGGTAGCCCTTCGCATTAATCACTACCCAAGTACCCAAGAAGTACCCAAGAAGTAGCTCTTGGTTTCAAAAAGGTTGGTGACCCCTGCAATAGAGACAAATGTTTCTGATATTTTTGTCACTTTAGAGAAAAATACAAAGGACTTGATATCGTCAATGTCTCTCTGATTGTCAGAATAATTGTATCGAAGTTATCACTAAACTTTGTGTTTCAATGAGTTCCCGGCAAGCAGACAAAAGCTGTCTTCCATCTTACCAATCAAAAGGCCTGTAAAACTCCACTGTGTAGGATGGGAAGCGACATGAAGGTGTCGGTTTCTTCCATGTATTGTAATCCACAGGAAGACTTTGTCTTGACCCGAGATCTGCAAAGCGGAGAGGAAGCAGGACCTTACCCCCCTCCAGGCACTTTTTCTTTTAACTGTTTTGTAACCAAATGCGACGGCTGTTTACGACCCCCTTCCTTTAGAAACAGCTCTTGCCATGTAATCAGGGAAAGTCCAAATAAAAGAGGAGGCGTACAATCTTTGGTCAGAGCGTGGTGGGACACTGTACAAGGGTACAGGTCTACGCGTCTCTCCTCATTAAACCAAATTTAATTCTGTCTCTGTTTAATTCCTTGCTTCTTGTCTTGTTTAATAGATGTCATCAGTGCTTGAACCTGACAATGATAACACCAATCCAAACTGACTTGTGATAGATAATCGTGTACCTAATGTTGTGACTTAAACTACACCAGAGTACCAGAGCCTCGTCTCAATCTGACAGCAACTTGGTATTCATGTTCCCCACTCGTCCATAAACATCCACTCACAGCAAACTCGTTGTTCGGGTCCACGGGTCCTTTCCTCACGGGTCTGGAATAGCGGAACCGCTGCACGTAGTTGGACTTGTAGAAGCTAGATTGTGTCAATCAAAGGTCAGCGTCATTGAAATGTCTCCTTGTTGGCTCCTGGCATACATTCTCCTCTTCAAATAGCACTGACTTGATGATCTGGTCCGGGACGGGTTTGTTCTTCAGGCGGGGAGGGATCTCTAGCACGGGCTGCACGGTGAAACACTGAATATCTGTTTTACACCGCTAAGGAAACACAACAGTCTTGCGGACTATAAATACTGGTAGATCAAGTGTTTAAAAGGCTTCTTCAACTGGCGGCACGGGAGCCAAATCTGACAGCATAGTGGCCCCTGAGGTCTGTTCAAAACTTGGGAGGAAAACTCTCAGGACATTCAGTTGATTACAACTGGACTGTTTCGTCTCTCATCCAAGAAGGATAGACTTAGATAGGTCAGATCTAGTCTGAGACTTAGATCTGACTAATCTGCCGTATTTTTCGGACTGTGTGCCTTACAGCCCGGTGCGCCTAATGTACGCAATAATTCTGGTTGTGCTTACGGCCTCGAAGCAATCTTATTTGGTACGTGGTGTAGTGATAAGTGTGATCAGTAGATGGCAGTCACACATAAGAGATACACTACCGTTCAAAAGTTTGGGGTCACATGTAAATGTCCTTATTTTTGAAGGAAAAGCACTGTACTTTTCAATGAAGATAAAGAAATACACTCTATACGTTGCTAATGTGGTAAATGACTATTCTAGCTGCAAATGTCTGCTTTTTGCTGCAATATCTACATAGGTGTATAGAGGCCCATTTCCAGCAACTATCACTCCAGTGTTCTAATGGTACAATGTGTTTGCTCATTGGCTCAGAAGGCTAATTGATGATTAGAAAACCCTTGTGCAATCATGTTCACACATCTGAAAACACTTTAGCTCCTTACAGAAGCTACAAAACTGACCTTCCTTTGAGCAGATTGAGTTTCTGGAGCATCACATTTGTGGGCTCAATTAAACGCTCAAAATGGCCAGAAAAAGAGAACTTTCATCTGAAACTCGACAGTCTATTCTTGTTCTTAGAAATAAAGGCTATTCCACTAAATTGTTTGGCTGACCCCAAACTTTTCAACGGTAGTGTACGTGTAGATTGCAATATGACAACACCACAATTGTATATGTTCCATTGAAAATTTAGAACATTACACGCGGCGCTCCAAAATCTATCAAAATGTTTTTAGTAGGACTTTGGTAAGCTATGAAGCCACACCGCTTGATGGATTGTACTGTGCTTCAACATAGGAGTATTATTATGGTGTGTGTATAAGGTAAGACACATTATCTGGCATTTTGTTTCGCAATATTATGCAAAAGCAACTTTTCTTACCTTCTGGTACCTGCTGATCTGTATTTTGGATCTGCATAAGTCCTGAAAATTTGGGCGCGTCTGCCTTTGTAGTTTGTGCCGACGCCGTAGTTGATAAGCTTCTTCTTTTTCTCTATCTTCTTGTTATGTGACATTCATCCTCCGCTGTTGCCATTTCTAATATAAAGTACTGTAAAGTTCTTACTTATATCTGTCCGTAAACTTACCATGAAAGCACTAAAACATACCGGTGTGGTGAGTTGACATTATTCACCCAAGGAACTTTAGTTATTAGAGAGTTCCGGTCGGACGGTTTTTCACGGGACACATTTCGGGCGTTGTTGTTGCACTAGTGAGCCACGGATGAGGTGTGCCTTTTGTATGAAAAAAAAAACCTGACTAGACCCGCTCATCGGCAGTGCGCCTTAAAATCCGGTGCGCCCTATGGTCCGGAAAATGCAGTATGTTGTTTGCAGCAAATCCTTCCAAATCGCAGCATCTGTTGGCCAGACAAGGATACACTGCAGGGGAGAGTTGCAGATGTCGTCCCCCGGCATGGTGGTGGTGTTGAGGCGCACGGCGCTGGGGAACTGACTCATGAGATGGTTCTGGAAGTCCTCTCTGCGCTCGTACTCTTTACCTCGGTGGATGAACACCTTGTTCTGTTGGAAAGGAACATTTACTGTGCAATGTTTCAAAACAATTCTATCTTGCTCCTCTCAAACTGAAAATGGAATTCTATCTGTAGCTATAAGAAATAAACACTCTCTGGGGCAGTTGTTTGGACTCTACAGCTTTTCTATCTTTCTATAAAGTGTGAAAGCTCCAAAGCATTCACACATATGTTTTTTTCTTCTTCTTCTCCAGATTTTGGCGCGCTCTACCTTCCACATTTTTCATCAAATTCAAAGCGTTCCAACTTCAAACTGTTCAGTCTATTCGGGAATCGCAGGCTTTCCCTTGAAAAATTCAAAAAAATTCCCAGATTTCCCAGAATTCCAGGGTTTCTGGGAAATGTTTCCCATTCAAAATGAATTAGCCTGTTTTCAAACTTCCACCATTTCCACAGTTTTCAACCCATTCATACCATTCCACCTTCAACATATTCCACTCGACCTGGAAATTCAAACTACCATTTTTCCAAGTTCAAAACAAGTATAGGATTTTCCAGAATTCCTGGTTTTCCAAAACCCTATTTCCACCCTTTTTTCTGGCGACTACTCCTTCCACATTTTTCAACGCATTTCAACCGTTCCACCGTCAGAACATTCCTTTTTTTGAACTGGAAAAATTCCCGGTTTTCCCGAAATTCCAGGAATTCCGTAATACCATTTTTCAATTCAACATGTTACTACTTCAAACAATTCAAACCGTTCCAACTTCAAACTGTTCAGCCTACTTGGGAATCGCAGGCTTTCCCTTGAAAAATTCAAAAAATTCCCAGATTTCCCAGAAAACCTGGAATTCTGGGAAATCTGGGAATTTTTGGAATTAGAAAATTCCCACAATTCCAGGTTTTCCGGGACATTATTCCCATTCAAAATGAATTGGCCATTTTTCAAACTTCCACATTTTTCAACCTATTCAAACCATTCCACCTTCAACACATTCCACTCATCCTGGAAATTCAAACTTTAATTTTTCCAAGTTCAAAAAAATCCAGGAATTCCCTGAATTCCCTTTTTTTCAAACACTTTTTTGACTCTTTTTTTCTGGCGACTACTCCTTCCACATTTTTCATCAAATTCAAAGCGTTCCAACTTCAAACTGTTCAGCCGATTCGGGAATCGCAGCCTTTCCCTTGAAAAATTCCAAAAAATTCCCAGATTTCCCAGTACTCCAGGTTTTCTGGGAAATGTTTCCCATTCAAAATGAGTTGGCCATTTTTCAAACTTCCACCATTTCCAAATTTTCAACCCATTCAAACCATTCCACCTTCAACACATTCCACTCATCCTGGAAAAACATTCCTTTTTTTGAACTGGAAAAATTCCCGGTTTTCCAGAAATTCCTGGAATTCCTTAATACCATTTACTACTTCAAAATTTCTTAACCAATTTGATTAAATTCCAACACCAACCATTTCAACTCATTCAGAACATTCAAGGGTTTTAAAATTTTCCAAAAAATTCCCAGTTTTCCCGAAATTCCTGGAATTCCTTAATACCATTTACTACTTCAACATTTCTCAATCGTTTTGAAAATTTCCAACACCAACCATTCCAACTCATTCAGAACATTCAAGTCTTTTAACATTTTCCAAAAAAATCCCGCTTTTCCCGAAATCTCCAAATTTCCATGAAATTCCCATTGAAATGAATGGGACATTTTTTCAAAGTTCCACAATTCCCACAGTTTTCATCCGATTCAAACCGTTCCAACTCCAAAATATTCAGCCTGTTCAAAATTATGTGCTGTCCTTGGACAAAAAAAAAAAATCCAATAATTTCCAAGATTTCCCAGTTTTCAGGGTACATTTTCCCCATTCAAAATGAATTGTCCATTTTTTAAACTTTCACATTTCTCACATTTTTCAACCTATTCAAACCATTCCAACATCAACACATTCCACTCACCCAACTAACACTTTGCCAAGTTCCAAACCAAACTCCAGTTTTCCTGAAAATTCAAACTATCATTTTTCGAAGTTCAAAACAATTCCAGGAATTCCCTTTTTTCCAAACCCTTTTTTCTGGCGTCTACTCCTTTCACATTTTTCCACCCACTTTTACCGTTCCACCGTGTAAATATTCCTCTTAATCAGGACAAAAAAAACTAAATTGCTTTTTGAACTGGAAAAATTCCCGGTTTTCCCGAAATTCCTTAATAGCATTTACTACTTTACTACGTCAACATTTCTAAATCGCTTTGAAAAATTCCAACACCAACCATTTCAACTCATTCAGAACATTCAAGTGTTTTAACATTTTACAAAAAATCCCCTTTTTTCCCGAAATTTCCATGAAATTCCTATTGAAATGAATGGGACATTTTCAAAGTTCCACATTTCCCGCATTTTCCATCCGATTCAAACCGTTCCAACTCCAAAATATTCAGCCTGTTCAAAATTGTGTGCTCTCCTTGAAAAATTTAAAAAACATTCTTGTATTTCCAAGATTTCCCAGTTTTCAGGGTACATTTCCCCCATTCAAAATGAATTGTCCATTTTTTAAACTTCCAAATTTCCCACATTTTTCAACGTATTCAAACCATTCCAACATCAACACATTCCACTCACCCAACTAACACTTTCCCAAGTTCCAAACCAAATTCCGGTTTTCCTGGAAATTGTGACTCTTCAACATTCAAACTATTCTTTCACTACATTCTGTCAGCATGTCAGTTCAATTTCAGCATTGGAGCTTTTATGTCAGATTCTGTGCATAGTGCTGTTACTGTACATGTACATTTTACCACCAAACACGAACACACACCCTGAGAAATGGAGGGTAGCCCTGCCCGTAGTATCCAACTGCAAAGTAGTCCGGCTTGGGCCTCAGTATCTTCATTATGTTCTCGTAGAACTTTGCTTGTTTCTCCTGCAGACAGAGAGAGGGAGGGGGGGAAAAAATCCATACTCGGTGCATTCCATGTGCAGTTGTAGCATTATTTTTTTCTTTTATCTAATCGCAACGCTGCTCTCAGCAGAATGCGAGGACTTAGATGGTGATGGATGATGAAGAAAATAAAGTGCACAGCATTCAAGGTCATTTCTACAACCACATAAATTCTACATTAGCTGAGAGAGCAAACTGCAGGAGTTGTAATGAGGGATTTTTCTCCAATGTTGCAAAAAGGTGAGGTCCAACCAGTGAGGAGGTGTTTGGAAGAGAGAGATAGGCGTCGAATCAAAGGTGGAGGGTTTGAAATAGCTCAACACAAGCTATGAATATAATGACTTTAAAGGAGCCATATGTAATCATTTCATGTCAAGTCATCATTAAATGGCCCAGATATGTCAAAAGGCATTAATAAATCATGTTCTTTTCCAATACCTCTATCACTGAATTGATTAACGTGGACCCCGACTTAAACAAGTTGAAAAACTTATTGGGGTGTTACCATTTAGTGGTCAATTGTACGGAATATGTACTTCACTGTGCAATCTACTAATAAAAGTTTCAATCAATCAATCAATCAACTGGTAACAGTAGTTCAGCCGGGATATGCTCATTTCAAAATTAGATTTACAGCCCCGAAATGTTGTTATTGTTTTCATTTCGATGCCCCGCCCTCCACCGTTTGACCAATTAGAAAGTCTGTGAGTGTGTCACATCCAGGTTGCTAGTTACACACCACCATCTTCCTCCAGCTACTGCCACTGGTAAAGTTACTAAACATGTCAGACCTTAGTCAATCTAAAAGTTACCATTCTCAACTTATTCATGACAAAGTCAGGAACAAAACGAGGATTTGTATCGGGGATGCCTTTGAAAGATGGAGACCATTGAAGGCGGAGAAGACTTTTTCATCTGACGCCAAACTAGCTAATTTCCTCCTTGATAGGTAAGTCAGGCATTTACGTTATCTTATTACTTGTAATAAATGGAAATGGACATTTGGTATATAAACTATATTGTCAAATACAGTCTATGATCTTGTCTGACAAAGCTAGTATGTTCCTGCAACCAATGCTTAGTGTGATGGTTCTTAGCTCCTAGTGTAATGCTTAGCATGCTAGCCCGGTCAATGACACATGGACATACAGGCTAACGGGGGAAATATATGCTCGTTAGCCTGTATGTCCATGTGTAGTCCAACTGACAGGCAACATATATTGTGTACAAATAAAAGCTATGTGGATATGGGTAGTGTCAGTGCCTATTTCCTTCTTAATATGCTGATATGCTAAGGACATGTGTTCCAACATTAGCACGACTGTCGTCATGGCAATGTGAAAGGTATGGAGACAGCCAAATCACATGATAAAAAAATTCCTCATTCATGTTTGCATATTGTGGACTACATGTACCAAGTTATATGGCAATCTGAAAGGTTTCAAACAATAGCCTATAGGCATACCTTGGTAAAATGTCTCCTCTTTAGTTTCGGGCGTACATTAGGCTGCTAAGCATGCTCTACTTATTGTCACCAGTATAACCATTGCTAGCGTTGGTTGTAGTTGGTTTTAGTCTTTGTTTTCTGATAGTACTGACAATAACCATGTGATTGCTATTTGTTGTGATATTGTACTTACTTCTTCCTGAAAATAGCCTAATTTCTGTGTAAAATGTGTTGGTTAGAGATTTGTTATTGACAAACTGCTTGTCTATTCAGCTATTATGGTCCCAGCACCTCAACCCAGCAGTGGTAGTTTGAAGTTCCTTGGAGTAGCCCAGTCCATCCAGCTGGATTCGTATGTATAAGTTGCCACGTTGTGATCCTTTTCAACTTATATTCAATTGAATAGACTGCAAAGACAAGATATTTCATGTTCACACTGAGAAACTTCCGTTTTTTGGTGCAAATAATCATTAACTTAGAATTAAATGGCAGCAACAAATTGCAAAAAAGTTGTCACAGGGGCATTTTTACCACTGTGTTACATGGCCTTTCCTTTTAACAACATTTGGGAACTGAGGAGACACATTTTTGAAGCTTTTCAGGTGGAATTCTTTCCCATTCTTGCTTAATGTACAGCTTAAGTTGTTCAACAGTCCGGGGGTCTCCCTTGTGATAAGTTGTGCTATTTTAGGCTTCATAATGCACCACACATGTTCAATGGGAGACAGGTCTGGACTACAGGCAGGCCAGTCTAGTACCCGCACTCTTTTACTATGAAGCCACGCTGTTGTAACACGTGGCTTGGCATTGTCTTGCTGAAATAAGCAGGGGCGTCCATGGTAACGTTGCTTGGATGGCAACATGTTTCTCCAAAAGCTGTATGTACCTTTCAGCATTAATTAACCTCTTAAGGCCCAAGCTGTTTGTTTACATGCTTTTTATTTTATTTGTCTTTTCTATTTGGGCTTATTGGACCCTAATTAAAATTAAAACTAAGAATCATCTTTTGATATGATGTACACTAGCGTTCAAAAGTTTGGGGTCACATGTAAATGTCCTTATTTTTGAAGGAAAAGCACTGTACTTTTCAATGAAGATAATTTTAAACTAGTCTTAACTTTACAGAAATACACTCTATACATTGCTAATGTGCTAAATGACTATTCTAGCTGCAAATGTCTGCTTTTTGGTGCAATATCTACATAGGTGTATAGAGGCCCATTTCCAGCAACTATCACTCCAGTGTTCTAATGGTACAATGTGTTTGCTCATTGGCTCAGAAGGCTAATTGATGATTAGAAAACCCTTGTGCAATCATGTTCACACATCTGAAAACACTTTAGCTCGTTACAGAAGCTACAAAACTGACCTTCCCTTGAGCACATTGACTTTCTGGAGCATCACATTTGTGGGGTCAATTAAATGCTCAAAATGGCCAGAAAAAGAGAACTTTCATCTGAAACTCAACAGTCTATTCTTGTTCTTAGAAATGAAGGCTATTCCACTAAATTGTTTGGGTGACCCCAAACTTTTGAACGGTAGTGTACTTAGTCCATAAGTAACAAACGTGTACTTCATGTGTAGTGACATGCTAATTCTTATTTTTACACTTTTTTTTTTCCAAATTCCATTGTATGTTATTCTCTTCTGACACCACCAGATGGCAGTTTAAGTGTCCACATAAGTGGCCATAAGACCCCAATTCAGTAGTGTACACCATTTTGGAAATAAGAGCTAAAAGGTGCTGTCCACGCATGTGGCCACTAAGCCTTTAGAGGTGGATCGAAGGTGCGTAATATCATGGCTTACGTGCAGTGATTTCTCCACATTCTCTCAACCTTTTGATGATATTACGGAGCGTAGATGGTGAAATCCCTAAATTCCTTGCAATAGCTGCTTGAGAAATGTTGTTCTTAAACAATTTGCTCAGGCATTTGTTGACAAAGTGGTGACCCTCGCCCCGTCCTTGTTTGTGAATGACTGAGCATTTCATGGAAGCTGCTTTTAAACCCAATCATGGCACCCACCTGTTCCCAATTTGCCTGTTCACCTGTGGGATGTTCCAAGTAAGTGTTTGATGAGCATTCCTCAACTTTATCACTCTTTTTTGCCACTTGTGCCAGCTTTTTTGAAACATGTTGCAGGCATCAAATTCCAAATGAGCTAATATTTGCAAAAAATAATAAAGTTTTCCAGTATGAACACTAAGTATCTTGTCTTTGCAGTCTATTCAATTGAATATAAGTTGAAAAGGATTTGCAAATCATTGTATTCTGTTTTTATCTACCATTTACACAACTTCACTGCTTTTGTATTTAAGACCGCGTGGTCAATTGAGTATAGCCATTAATTGGAGTGGTAAAATGTATATTAAAAAGCATTTGTTGGCATTGAAAAATCCCAATGGTGGAACGTCCGCTCGGTCCTCTGTTGACATTGTGCTGCAAAAAGATGCAGAGGTCACACGTTACCAGTCTCTTGCTGAGTAGCTCGTAGTCAAAGATCTCGTTCTCGTACTGGTCAGCGAGTTCCTTGCACAGAGTAATGGATTCTTCCCACATCTAGACACACACACGCCAGAAAAGATTCGAGAGGTGAACACTTGGAAGGATGTTTTCTTGTCTGGACAATTTCAACGAAACAGATCAGGCGGGTGAGCCAGAAGACAACACTGACCTTCCCCATGTCGAAGTAGTCGATGATGGTGTCGTAGAGCGTTTCTTTCAGCTGCCGCTGCGTCTGGGAGCCGTGGAACTCAAACTGGGGGCTGCACATGTCATCGGACCACTGGAGGGGTACAAACAAACACACTCGAGCGGGAAGGACACCATGTATGATGAAAGCATGTTTCATCCATTCATTTGCTCTAGCGCTGACAGGGTGAATAGCTGCAATAAAGTCACTTGTGTGAACCACTGCACTTGCAATGACAATATTAAAACAAGTCTGCAGGCTTTAGGGCGTTTTCTATTGGGGCTCCAGTACTCTGGAATGTTCTACCGGTAACAGTTAGAGATGCTACCTCAGTAGAAGCATTTAAGTCCCATCTTAAAACTCATGTGTATACACTAGCTTTTAAATAGACCCCCTTTTTAGACCAGATCCTTTTTAACCTTCTAGCCTAAGTCTATGATCATGAACTGATGAAGCCTACTTGAATGAGAGACAAAACGTCTTCTACGACAAACCAAACCGTCCAGTTGCGATCGATTGAACGCCCTGAGATGACAATGGCCTGGATGAATAAGAACATTCATAGACCTGGGAGATGACAATGGCCTGGATGAATAAGAACATCCATAGACCTGGGAGATGACGAATAAGAACATCCATAGACCTGGGAGATGACAATGGCCTGGATGAATAAGAACATCCATAGACCTGGGAGATGACAATGGCCTGGATGAATAAGAACATCCATAGACCTGGGAGATGACAATGGCCTGGATGAATAAGAACATCCATACACCTGGGAGATGACAATGGCCTGGATGAATAAGAACATCCATAGACCTGGGAGATGACGAATAAGAACATCCATAGACCTGGGAGATGACAATGGCCTGGATGAATAAGAACATCTATAGACCTGGGAGATGACAATGGCCTGGATGAATAAGAACATCCATAGACCTGGGAGATGACAATGGCCTGGATGAATAAGAACATCCATAGACTTGAGAGACAAGCAGTTCTGCAGCAAATTCCTAAAGACACTAGAGGGTTCCTGTTGTGTGTACTGTAGTAAATGCTGCAACTTGTTTGTTCTAAAAACAGCACAGTACATTTAAGCCGGCAAATGTGGCACACCTACCTTTACTGTAATCAATCAATCAGTGTGTAAGTAGCCTCCCCGAAGTACTCATAATAGTCCATTCAAGTATACAGCCGGGTCAAAACATATCTCCTGAAATTTTACTAACAGTGCATTCGTTTTTTGGACCAAATCCTACTAAAATCCCCCAAGAACTATCTCAATGCAGTGCATACCTCTGCCCATCTGCCACGGAGTGTCCCCAAAGAGGCATGAGAGGTAATGTGTGTGTGTGTGTGTGTGTGTGTGTGTGTGTGTGTCCATCAGCATAGTCCATGCAGCCTTTGTGTCCGTCATAAACTAACCTCAGCGTTTTATCATTGAGAGGCCTCGTCGGGCTATGTTGTTTTTATCGCCGCCGATAAAAGGGCTCTCACTCAAAGGCAGGCAGACATGTGATTAGACGGGCCGTAAATGTCACTGACTCAATCCCACGTTGTGTGCCGTACCTTGAGCAGGCGGGAGTGCAGCAGCAGCGTGTACGCCGCCTCGGTGTAGTTCTCACCCTCCAGGTGAAGGTCTCGCAACTTGTAAAGATACCTGCAAGCATACACACACTAGCTATAGGTCAACCCTGGAGAAGATGCACTGTATGGGTCCACTAGGTGGCACTGTTGGACAGCCTGACATTCTTCCAAGTCTATGGGGAGAGTTTGCATCACATTCATCTCCCTCTGACTAGGAACCACATCTCTTCACCAAGTGGCGACATGCGGGACTTTCTTGCAAAAGCACTGATGACAAACAATGGCTTCCGGCTGCCTTTAAATTCAATTCCTCCTTCTGTTTGGACGAACCTGCGGCCACCTGTTCCTTCAGGGAACAATAATATTGAAAGCGTCCTTTCCTCCATCATATTTCAATCCCTCACTAAATTATTTTTCCTTGTTGATTTATTTCCTACTTTTGCCTGGAAAATACACAAAATATTCTATATACTGCAGTATAAGGTTGTCCCCATACCAATATGTTGGTACCGGTACCAAAATGTATTTTGATACTTTTCTAAATAAAGGCGATCACAAAAAAATGACATTATTGGCTTTATTTGAACAAAAAATCTTAAGGTACATTAAACATATGTTTATTATTGCAATCAAAGACCAATATTGTCCTTAAAGGCCTACTGAAATGACATTTTTTTTATTTAAACGGGGATAGCAGATCCATTCTATGTGTCATACTTGATCATTTCGCGATATTACCATATTTTTGCTGAAAGGATTTAGTAGAGAACATCGACGATAAAGTTCACAACTTTTGGTCGCTGATAAAAAAAAGCCTTGCCTGTACCGGAAGTAGCGTGACGTCACGGGAGGAAAGATAACCTCACAATTCCCCGTTGTTTACAATGCAGCGAGAGAGATTCGGACCGAGAAAGAGACGATTACCCCATTAATTTGAGCGAGGATGAAAGATTCGTGGATGAGGAACGTTAGAGTGAAGAACTAGAGAGGCAGTGCAGGGTGTATCTTTTTTCGCTCTGACCATAACTTAGGTACAAGGTCTTATTGGATTCCACACTCTCTCCTTTTTCTATTGTGGATCACGGATTTGTATTTTAAACCACCTGGGATACTATATCCTCTTGAAAATGAGAGTCGAGAACGCGAAATGGACATTCACAGTTACTTTTATCTCCACGACAATACATCGGCGAAGCACTTTAGCTACTGAGCTAACGTGATAGCATCTGGCTCCAATGCGGATAGAAACAAAATAAATAAACCCCTGACTAGAAGGATAGACAGAAGATCAACAATACTATTAAACCATGGACATGTAACTACACGGTTAATCATTTCCAGCTTGGCGAAGCTTAACAATGCTGTGTTGCTAACGACGCCATTGAAGCTAACTTATCAACCGGACCTCACAGAGGTCAGTGTTCCAAAACAAGAAAAACAATTACAAAAATTAGGGGTATTTCATTTGAACTAAGCAAAATTATCTGCCAATGGACAATATCGGCAAAAAAGCCATTATCGGACATCTCTAATCTTTCTACCAAGCCTTATCTTACTAAAAAGTAGTGTCTGTAAATGGACTAGACCAGGGGTCACCAACCTTTTTGAAAGCAAGAGCTACTTCTTGGGTATTGATTAATGCGAAGGGCTACCAGTTTGATACACACTTCAATAAATTGCCAGAAATAGCCAATTTGCTCAATTTACCTTTAACTCTATGTTATTATTAATAATTAATGATATTTACACTTAATTGAACGGTTTAAAAGAGGAGAAAACAAGAAAAAAATTACAATTAAATTTTGAAACATAGTTTATTTTCAATTTCGACTCTTTAAAATTCAAAATTCAACCGAAAAAAAGAAGACAAAAACTTAAAAAAATAATTAATGGAACATCATTAGTCATTTTTCCTGATCAAGATTAATTTTAGAATTTTGATTACATGTTTTAAATAGGTAAAATCCAATCTACACTTTGTTAGAATATATAACAAATTGGACCAAGCTATATTTCTAACAAAGACCAATCATTATTTCTTCTAGATTTTCCAGAACAAAAATTTTAAAATAAATTCAAAAGACTTTGAAATAAGATTTAAATTTGATTCTACAGATTTTCTAGATTTGCCAGAATAATTTTTTTGAATTTTAATCATAATAAGTTTGAAGAAATATTTCAGAAATATTCTTCGTCGAAAAAACAGAAGCTAAAATGAAGAATTAAATTAAAATGTATTTATTATTCTTTACAATAAAAAAAATACATTTACTTGAACATTGATTTAAATTGTCAGGAAAAAAGAGGAAGGAATTTAAAAGGTAAAAAGGTATATGTGTTTAAAAATCCTAAAATCATTTTTAAGGTTGTATTTTTTCTCTAAAATTGTCTTTTTGAAAGTTATAAGAAGCAAAGTAAAAAAATTTATGAATTTATTTAAACAAGTAAAGACCAAGTCTTTAAAATATTTTCTTGGATTTTCAAATTCTATTTGAGTTTTGTCTCTCTTAGAATTAAAAATGTCGGGCAAAGCGAGACCAGCTTGCTTGTAAATAAATACAATTTAAAAAATAGAGGCAGCTCACTGGTAAGTGCTGCTATTTGAGCTATTTTTAGAACAGGCCAGCGGGCTACTCATCTGGTCCTTACGGGCTACCTGGTGCCCGCGGGCACCGCGTTGGTGACCCCTGGACTAGACTGATCCACCAGAGTCGGGCTCACATCCCCAGATACACAC
>NC_084734.1:5090960-5150960 GCF_033978785.1 Entelurus aequoreus
ATATATATATATATATATATATATATATATATATATATATATATATATATATATATATATATTTTTATTATACATATAAATAAAAGAAATACTTGAATTTAAGTGTTCCGGAGGCTATCCAGTAGATGGCAGTATTGTCCTGTTTACGAGTGTCACAACATTGCTGTTTACGGCAGACAAACTGCTTTACGGTAGACTAAACGTGACGTGTGTTGTTGTGTGTTGTTACCGCGCTGGGAGGACGTTCATGAAACTGCCTAACAATAAAACCCACATAAGAAACCAAGAACTCGCCCTCGATCATTCTACAGTTATAACGTGATTGGGCAGGCACGCTGTTTATATTGTGGGAAAGCGGACATGAAAACAGACTGTCGCCGCCGTCCCCACTCAGGTCCGCATTGAGCTGGAGGGGGTGGGGCCTCCAGCTCCGGCTGTATACCTGGAGAAAATTTCTGCCGGGAGGTTTTCGGGAGAGGTGCTGAATACCGGGAGTCTCCCGGTAAAACCGGGAGGGTTGGCAAGTATGCAGTCTCTTAAAATGTATCTGTGGAGGGGGGCGAGAGTCCAGTCCATAGTGGATCTAACATAATAGTGTGAGAGTCCAGTCCATAGTGGATCTAACATAATAGTGTGAGAGTCCAGTCCATAGTGGATCTAACATAATAGTGTGAGAGTCCAGTCCATAGTGGATCTAACATAATAGTGAGAGTCCAGTCCATAGTGGATCTAACATAATAGTGAGAGAGTCCAGTCCATAGTGGATCTAACATAATAGTGTGAGAGTCCAGTCCATAGTGGATCTAACATAATAGTGTGAGAGTCCAGTCCATAGTGGATCTAACATAATAGTGTGAGAGTCCAGTCCATAGTGGATCTAACATAATAGTGAGAGTCCAGTCCATAGTGGATCTAACATAATAGTGAGAGAGTCCAGTCCATAGTGGATCTAACATAATAGTGTGAGAGTCCAGTCCATAGTGGATCTAACATAATAGTGAGAGAGTCCAGTCCATAGTGGATCTAACATAATAGTGTGAGAGTCCAGTCCATAGTGGATCTAACATAATAGTGTGAGAGTACAGTCCATAGTGGATCTAACATAATAGTGTGAGAGTCCAGTCCATAGTGGATCTAACATAATAGTGAGAGTCCAGTCCATAGTGGATCTAACATAATAGTGAGAGAGTCCAGTCCATAGTGGATCTAACATAATAGTGTGAGAGTCCAGTCCATAGTGGATCTAACATAATAGTGAGAGAGTCCAGTCCATAGTGGATCTAACATAATAGTGTGAGAGTCCAGTCCATAGTGGATCTAACATAATAGTGAGAGTCCAGTCCATAGTGGATCTAACATAATAGTGAGAGAGTCCAGTCCATAGTGGATCTAACATAATAGTGAGAGTCCAGTCTATAGTGGATCTAACATAATAGTGTGAGAGTCCAGTCCATAGTGGATCTAACATAATAGTGTGAGAGTCCAGTCCATAGTGGATCTAACATAATAGTGTGAGAGTCCAGTCCATAGTGGATCTAACATAATAGTGTGAGAGTCCAGTCCATAGTGGATCTAACATAATAGTGTGAGAGTCCAGTCCATAGTGGGTCTAACATAATAGTGAGAGTCCAGTCCATAGTGGATCTAACATAATAGTGAGAGAGTCCAGTCCATAGTGGATCTAACATAATAGTGAGAGTCCAGTCTATAGTGGATCTAACATAATAGTGTGAGAGTCCAGTCCATAGTGGATCTAACATAATAGTGTGAGAGTCCAGTCCATAGTGGATCTAACATAATAGTGTGAGAGTCCAGTCCATAGTGGATCTAACATAATAGTGTGAGAGTCCAGTCCATAGTGGATCTAACATAATAGTGTGAGAGTCCAGTCCATAGTGGATCTAACATAATAGTGTGAGAGTCCAGTCTATAGTGGATCTAACATAATAGTGTGAGAGTCCAGTCCATAGTGGATCTAACATAATAGTGAGAGTCCGGTCCATAGTAGGGCCAGCAGGAGACCATCCCGATTAAACATTAAACATTTAGCATTAAACATCCCATAAATGTCACAGAAGAGAGAACAGTTCAGGGAAATGAAGGACAAATCTCAATCTGCGGAGGAGGTTTTAGCGCCGTGGTCCTTGAGCGAGAACAACCTGCAGGAGTCGGCATGACGTAAGACAAAAGGACGCGGAACAGAGGCGTGAAATTTTAAATCAGTCGGCGTGCAGCAGAAATGTGGACTACAAAGACCTTGGCGAGACAAGAGACAAGATGAAAAAAAAAAACTGCCTCCATAATGAATTCATGTTGATTGAATGATGTGTGGCTGTAGATGTGAACATCCTAACACTCTCTATCAACTCAACATATTGGAGGGGGGGGGTTAGGGGGTAGCGGGGGTGTATATTGTAGCGTCCCGGAAGAGTTAGTGCTGCAAGGGGTTCTGGGTGTTTGTTCTGTTGTGTTTATGTTGTGTTACGGTGCGGATGTTCTCCCGAAATGTGTTTGTCATTCTTGTTTGGTGTGTGTTCACAGTGTGGCGCATATTCGTAACAGTGTTAAACTTGTTTATACGGCCACCCTCAGTGTGACCTGTATGGCTGTTGACCAAGTATGCCTTGCATTCACTTGTGTGTGTGAAAAGCTGTAGCTATTATGTGACTGGGCCGGCACGCTAAGGAAGTACCTTTAAGGTTTATTGGCACTCTGTACTTCTCCCTACGGCCGTGTACACAGTCATACATTTTACTCTTTGAAACTGATACCGATAAATTTGAAACCGATACCGATAATTTACGATATTACATTTTAAATAGGGATGTCCAATAATGGATTTTTTGCCCATATCCGATATTGTCCAACTCTTAATTACCGATACCGATATCAACCAATATATGCAGTCGTGGAATTAACACATTATTATGCCTAATTTGGACAACCAGGTATGGTGAAGATAAGGTCCTTTTTAAAAATAATAATAAAATAAAATAAGAATAATAAATTGAAAACATTTTCTTGAATAACAAAGAAAGTAAAACAATATAAAAACAGTTACATAGAAACTAGTAATGAATGAAAATTTGTCAAATTAACTGTTAAAGGTTAGTACTATTAGTGGAGCAGCAGCACGCACAATCATGTGTGCTTACGGACTGTATCCCTTGCAGACTGTATTGATATATATTGATATATAATGTAGGAAGCAGAATATTAATAACAGAAAGAAACAACCCTTTTGTGTGAATGAGTGTGAATGGGGGAGGGAGGTTTTTTGTGTTGGTGCACTAATTGTAAGTGTATCTTGTGTTTTTTATGTGGATTTGATTAAAAAAATAAAATAAAATAAAAAATAAAAAAACGATAATATCGGCCTGCCGATATTATCGGACATCTCTACTATGGAGGAGCTGGTCTGAGAAGTAAAAGATGTTCATACGTTGTTAATATTCAGTGTTTTATTGTTCATAGTTAATATTGTAAACCCCACTTTCTTTATTTTCACGTACATTTTGGGTGTCCCATTCAGTAAAAAACTGAAAAATCCATTCCGTTTTTTGAGGTGGTCTGTCATAACTTTTTTTAGAACTCTATCGGACATTGTGACTTTTGGTATTAGTGTTCCTGGAAGAAAAGGAGCCAAACACACATCCTGTACAGCAGGTTTTTACAGCTAAATGTGTGTATATCTATGGAGGGGGGTGTGGCCTGCGGGCCTGCTGCGGAACGGGTGTGCAAGGACCGTCCTCGAAGACAGCGACACGTGAGTGGAAGGCCCAGGTGGGCCTTGTTATATCCAATCACTTGTCGCCTTTATTAGCAGCAGCCGGGATGAGACACGTTGTTGGAGCTGGAGTGGGAGCGAGAGAGAGAGACACGGACCTAGAAAATATTTTGCTGGGAAGCAGAACACTTGCACTTTGTGAGGGAAATAAAACAGTGTTGTAACCCTAATCCGGGCTCTTGTGACAATGTTTGGTGGTCCGAGGAACCCACTGGAGGGCAACTTCCACAATATCATTTATACACACATACACATTGGCCCCCCCAGACACATTTTTTCTCTCATAGTGGCCCCCCGAGTGCCAACATTTGCCCAGCTCTGCAGTTGGGCGTCTTGGAGCCACTCTGTCAGAGACAGGTGTGGGCAAACAGTTCATTTGCATGAAAGCCACAGAGAGCCAAAACAGCATGTTCCCCATAGGGCTCTTAAGAAATACATTTGAAACCAATGACACAGTAAAACATTATTATAATGGCACATTAAAAACACCGCAGCTTGCAGCAATGTGTGGAGGTGCTGAGGACCACAGGATTCAAAGACTCCAGCCTCGGAGTAAGCAAGACTCACCAAAAGGTTGACGGTGCAGCTCATGCGGTTGTTGCGGCTGTCGTCCCTCATCACGGTGCGGTAGTCAAGGAGACGAACGATGAGTCCTTTCACCAAAGAAACAAAGTGCTGCACCTGAGGCTTCAAACTGGGCTTCTCTGTGGCACAGTCCAGCAGACTGGAAGGAAAGTCACCGCAAGTTGAAAATGTTAAGTTTTGTTGCTTTACGTGTCGTTTTCTGTCTGGACCATAATAATTGGTACCAGGCCTCATTAAACACACACTTAATTACCCTGTACTTATGATTCAAACACCGATGACATCTATTAGAGCAAGAATTTAACAGAGACAGGATTCAATTTAGCTCATGAGGAGAGCGCGTCGATCTGTACCTTCTACAGTGTCACCCACGCTCTGACGAGGGAGTTCCACGCCTCCTCTTTTATTTGGGCCTTTTCTGATTACATAGCATTACATTAGCCAGCAATCGGAGGGTTGCTGGTTACTGGGGTTCAATCTCCACCTTCTACCATCCTAGTCACGTCCGTTGTGTCCTTGGGCAAGACACTTCACCCTTGCTCCTGATGGGTGCCGGTAGCGCCTTGCATGGCAGCTCCCTCCATCAGTGTGTGTATGTGTGTGTGAATGGGTGAATGTGGAAATAGTGTCAAAGCGCTTTGAGTACCTTGAAGGTAGAAAAGCGCTATACAAGTATAACCCATTTATTTATTTATTACATTACGCAGCTGCTCCTAAGGGGAGGTGGTCATAAACAGCTGTTGCACTCTGTCATAAACAGTTCAGAGAAAAGGTGCCTGGAGCTGGGTCAGGTCTGCTCCCTCTCCGCTTTGTAGCTAATAAATGTATGCATTATCCTGTTATAGCTCACATTCTATATTGTGTTTTGGAAAAAGGTTGTCAAATAATACAACAGAAAACACATTTGCATATGTACATTTATGCAGTCATTCACTTTCTTCTTTCCTTCATGGATCTAAACTTTACCCCCGCCGCCCCAAAATCTAGAATACCCTTATGGGCATTTCATATATCAAAATCAAGTACCTACTGTGGGGCGGTATAGCTCGGTTGGTAGAGTGGCCGTGCCAGCAACTTGAGGGTTCCAGGTTCGATCCCCGCTTCCGCCATCCTAGTCACTGCCGTTGTGTCCTTGGGCAAGACACTTTACCCACCTGCTCCCAGTGCCACCCACACTGCTTTAAATGTAACTTAGATATTGCGTTTCACTATGTAAAAGCGCTTTGAGTCACTAGAGAAAAGCGCTATATAAATATAATTCACTTCACTTCACTGTACTGTTTACTTGTTGAAATACCCTTTTTAGAGCAAATATCTACCCAAACGACCACTTTGCTGCTGCCAAAAATAGTTTTGAAGGGTATTTCAACAAGTAAACAGTACAGTAGGTACTTGACTTTGATATATGTAATGCCCATAAGGGTATTCTAGTAAAATATGCGCATGTAAATATCGAAATATTACGTTGAATTACTTTTTGTCAGGCAATATTACATGTGGTGAAAATGTTACATACATGAATACATCCAAACACTTTATAAATATATATTATGTGCAGGAAGATGTAACAGTTACAATGGTGTGTGTATCTTCCAAACAAGAAAGAGGTTTTATCACATCACCATGGGACTAACAACACTCCTTTAAATCTCATTAAAACCACAGAAAAGGCAAACTGTCGTTTTCCGGACACGATAAAGTCTTAAATAATGTCAAACACGTAGCGTTACAATAACCAGGAAGATAACGTTTTAGTAATTGTACATGTACTGTAAATGTATAATGTATTTATATTATTCACATGAGAATAATGCTGTATAATAGACTGTATTTATATTATTCACATGTGAATAATGCTGTATAATAGACTGTATTTATATTATTCACATGTGAATAATGCTGTATAATAGACTGTATTTATATTATTCACATGTGAATAATGCTGTATAATAGGCTGTGTTTATATTATTCACATATGAATAATGCTGTATAATAGACTGTATTTATATTATTCAAGTGTAAATAATACCTATTGTATTTTTCGGACAATAAGTGGCAGTTTTTTTCATAGTTTGGCCGGGGGAGCGACTTATATTCAGGAGCGACTTATGTGTGAAATGATTAACACATTAGCGTAAAATATCCAATAATATTATTGATGTCATTCACGTAAGAGACTAGACGTATAAGATTTCATGTTATTTAGCGATTAGGAGTGACAGATTGTTTGGTAAACGTATAGCATGTTCTATATGTTATAGTTATTTGAATGACTCTTACCATAATATGTGAGGTTAACATAGCAGTTGGTTATTTATGCCTCATATAACGTACACTTATTCAGCCTGTTGTTCACTATTCTTTAGACATTTTAAATTGCCTTTCAAATGTCTATTCTTGCTGTTGGCTTTTATCAAATACATTTCCCCAAAAAATGCGACTTATACTCCGGAGCGACTTATACTCCGAAAAATACGGTAAGTGTTTATTGTTTATTGTGAGCGAACTGTGGTGCTGAATTTCCCCCAGGGATCAATAAAGTACTTTCTATTATATTCTATTCTCTAATCCGCTGTGGACAGACCAAGACAAGCAATGCAGGTTTAGCGAGCGGTGTGCGCTCCCGCCAAGGAAAAACATTTTGGGCAGGCAATCACATTTTGGCACAACACTGGCAAATATAAACAAAACAAAACATCGGCGGAAAGCGAAAGTCGACAAAAAAAAAAACAAGCAAACCGGAGTTTTAACTCGGAGAAGGCAGGGTCGTAAAAAAATAAATAAAATCCGCGTCCCAGGGATGCACGTCCTTTCTGATTTCAATGCGTAAAAAGACACACAAAGTGTGTTAACGGCAACATTGTATATATATTTACAGTATATATATAGTGTGAGATACAGTACAGTATACTCTGTGGAGTCTGTCATTTCCCCAACATCCTAAAAGGCTTACATGGTTTCCAGTAGTTGCATGTATCGCTCGTCTCCGCCTCCACCTTCCACCTCGTGGTCCAACTTGAGAATGATCTCGTTCTCGAACTGCAGAAGACGAGGGGTGGACAGGTAAAGTAAGACAAAAGCCAGAAGAAAAAGCACACAAGAGAGATGGGGTAATCAATTATGCAAGAATAATGAAGGTGTCTGTTGGACTTTTATGTGCAATGTCAAGGGAAATCAATGTTCCAGTAACGTGCATGAGTGTGTGTCTTCCAAACTTCACGTGTGCATCTGTGCTTAAACACACATTAGTCTGCAGGTACCTTGTAGAAATTGCCAGAGTGTGCATGTTCACAGGTGATCATGTCAAAGAAAATAGGGATGGTGGCCCTCCTCAACTCCTCCTCCGGGATCAAAGTCATCTCCAGGATGGGACCCACCATGCCAGGGATGAAACAGATCTTATGGCTGCCTGGAGAAAGCATACAAAGAGGGCGGGTGAAGTGGTTTGTCAGCCCGGCTGGAAGTCTGCACCACCTTCTTCTCTGCAACGTGCTGGAGTTAGTCCAAGTCCACTCTCAATGTGTGGTCATGGTTAAGTCCAGTCATGGGACCCAACTTCACATTGTTCACCTTTATTTGTATCCATACTGGATATTGTTTTGTGGGTAGGACTTTTACATTTATGCTGTTTGCATTATTTAGCTCAAGTATATTATATTTTTATTCCACCAAATGACTGACATAAAGTAACAAAATCGTAAAAACAAACAGAAGCACTAAGTTATTGTTAGTCAGCGATATTCTCTATGACTAAATCACTCAAATATATTCTATATGACAGAAGCACTCTGCAGTTTTTAGGGACAAGTCAAAGATTTTCAATATGGCAGAAGAACTCTGAAGTTTTTAAAAACTAGTCAAAGATCTTATATATGACAGGAACACTGCAGTTTCTAAGGACAAGTCAAAGATCTTATATATGACAGGAACACTGCAGTTTCTAAGGACAAGTCAAAGATCTTATATATGACAGGAACACTGCAGTTTCTAAGGACAAGTCAAAGATCTTATATATGACAGGAACACTGCAGTTTCTAAGGACAAGTCAAAGATCTTATATATGACAGGAACACTGCAGTTTCTAAGGACAAGTCAAAGATCTTATATATGACAGGAAAACTGCAGTTTCTAAGGACAAGTCAAAGATCTTATATATGACAGGAACACTGCAGTTTCTAAGGACAAGTCAAAGATCTTATATGTGACAGGATCACTTTGCAGTTTCTAAGGACAAGTCAAAGATCTTATATATGACAGGAACACTGCAGTTTCTAAGGACAAGTCAAAGATCTTATATATGACAGGAACACTGCAGTTTCTAAGGACAAGTCAAAGATCTTATAAATGACAGGAACACTTTGCAGTTTCTAAGGACAAGTCAAAGATCTTATAAATGACAGGAACACTTTGCAGTTTCTAAGGACACCTCAAAAATATTTTATATGAGAGGAGCACACTGTAGTTTTTAAAGACAAGTCAGAGCTCTTCAATATGACAGGAGCGCATTACCATTTCTGTGGACAAGTCAAAGATCTTCTATATGACAGGACTTATATTAAGGATCAACCACAAAAACCCATTGAAAATGTATTGCACACCAGTGTTTCTTAACCATAGGGCCAGGGCTCATTGTTGGGCCGCGAGCACCCCCTGGAGAGCCGCCAACAAACAGGTGTTTCCCAGCGGTGATCTGTATGAGCCGAACGGGACAAGCGGTAGAAAATGGATGGATGGATGGATGGATCTGTATGAGCCGCAGCGGTACTCAGTTAAAGTTAAAAAGTTAAAGTACCAATGATTGTCACACACACACACACACACTAGGTGTGGGGAAATTATCCTCTGCATTTGACCCATCCCCAAAGGGGAGCAGTGAGCAGCAGCGGTGGCCGCGCCCGGGAATCATTTTTGGTGATTTAACCCCCAATTGCAACCCTTGATGCTGAGTGCCAAGCAGTTGTAATACAGTTTTCCACCATTGGTGGCAGTAATGAAAATTTCAAACAAACAGAAGAAGTCTGGAGCTGAAGTATTTGAGAGGTTTTTCAAGCACAAAAAATATGACTAAAGTGGTGAAGCTGTATTTCCATTGACAGTTTATTTAAGAAACATACATGTTATTAATATTTTTTAATAATTAAGTTTGAATGTTTTTATTTTAGCACTGGTATTTTTCATTAGATTTTATGAGTGCTGTCTTTTGCATTATATCAGATGAGTATTTATTTTGTAATCAGCCTGACCTAAGCCTTAATTATATGAATATTAGTGATTAACACTTGCTTTCATATCATTTGGCAAGATTTATCCTGTTCAACTATAAGTAGGTTAGATATAAATATTGAATACCATTAAAATCAACAGTAAAATGACCAATTCAGTGTTAATCTTTGAGAGGCCCCCGGCCCCCTCTGTAGTGGAAAAGTTGGGCCCCGAAGTCAAAAACAGATAAGAACCCCTGGTTTGTATGGAGTGCTCTTCTAATTCTGCTGCAAACATGTTTGAATTGGACCTTTTCAATTTGTGGGGATTGTAATGTGAATCAGCAGTTGAATATGCCTCTTATATGGTACTACAATATATTTATAATGACTGTAATAATATATTTATAATGACAATAATGACTGTAATAATATATTTATAATGACAATACATGAAATACATACTGCAATCATATGTTTATAATGACAATACCTTAGATATATACTGTAATCATATACTGTTTATTATGAAAATATCTTAAATATATACAAAAGCCAAAAGCAGTGAAGTTGTCATGTTGTGTAAATGCTAAATAAAAAGAGAATACAACAAATCCTTTTCAACTTATATTCAATTGAATAGACTGCAAAGACAAGATATTTCATGTTCACACTGAGAAACTGTTATTTTTTGCAAAAATTAGCTCATTTGGAATTTGATGCCTGCAACATGTTTAAAAAAAGCTGGCACAAGTGGCAAAAAAAAGTGAGAAAGTTGAGGAATGCTCATCAAACACTTATTTGGAACATCCCACAGGTGAACAGGCTAATTGGGAACAGGTGGGTGCCATGATTGGGTATAAAAGTAGATTCCATGAAATGCTCAGTCATTCACAAACAAGGATGGGGCGAGGGTCACCACTTTGTCAACAAATGCATGAGCAAATTGTTGAACAGTTTAAGAACAACATTTCTCAAGCAGCTATTGCAAGGAATTTAGGGATTTCACCATCTACGCTCCGTAATATCATCAAAGGGTTCAAAGAATCTGGAGAAATCACTGCACGTAAGCAGCTAAGCCCGTGACCTTCCATCCCTCAGGCTGTACTGCATCAACAAGCGACATCAGTGTGTAAAGGATATCACCACATGGGCTCAGGAACACTTCAGAAACCCACTGTCAGTAACTACAGTTGGTCGCTACATCTGTAAGTGCAAGTTAAAACTCTCCTATGCAAGGCGAAAACCATTTATTAACAACACCCAGAAACGCCGTCGGCTTCGCTGGGCCCGAGCTCATCTAAGATGGACTGATACAAAGTGGAAAAGTGTTCTGTGGTCTGACGAGTCCACATTTCAAATTGTTTTTGGAAACTGTGGACGTCGTGTCCTCCGGACCAAAGAGGAAAAGAACCATCCGGATTGTTCTAGGCGCAAAGTGTAAAAGGCAGCATGTGTGATGGTATGGGGGTGTATTAGTGGCCAAGACATGGGTAACTTACACATCTGTGAAGGCACCATTAATGCTGAAAGGTACATACAGCTTTTGGAGCAACATATGTTGTTACCATGGACGCCCCTGCTTATTACAGCAAGACAATGCCAAGCCACGTGTTACATCAACGTGGCTTCATAGTAAAAGAGTGCGGGTACTAGACTGGCCTGCCTGTAGTCCAGACATTGAAAATGTGTTTGGCATTATGAAGCCTAAAATAGCAGAAGGGAGACCCCCGGGCTGTTGAACAACTTAAGCTGTACATCAAGCAAGAATGGGAAAGAATTCCACTTCAAAAATGTGTCTCCTCAGTTCCCAAACCTTTACTGAGTGTTGTTAAAAGGAAAGGCCATGTAACACAGTGGTGAACATGCCCCTGTGACAACTTTTTTGCAATGTGTTGCTGCTATTACATTCTAAGTTCAGGATTATTTGCAAAAAACATAAAGTTTCTCAGTGTGAACATGAAATATCTTGTCTTTGCAGTCTATTTAATTGAATATAAGTTGAAAAGGATTTGTTTTTATTTACCATTTACACAACGTGACAACTTCACTGCTTGTGTACTTTAATCACATGAAGTGTGGAGCTTTCTTACCCAGTTTGAACCAAATGTCCCGTATAGCAAAGCCAATGAGTCTCCTCATGTCTCCGTATCTGAAACAGAAAAAGTCAATCAGCCGCGTCCAAAACTCCTTTTCACACCTCCAATGTGAAAAGAAGCACGTGGGTAAGTCAGTGCTGCATCCATCTGCCTCAACATGAACTCAATGCAATGATGTATTCCCGCTAATGGGCTGCAGGAGTGTAAACAGCCACACGGAAATAGATGTGTTTCATTAGAGCCAGGGGTGCAGGTGTGTGTGTGTGTGTGTGTGTGTGTGTGTGTGTGTGTGTGTGTGTGTGTGTGTGTGTGGCCTCTCTCTCACTTGGCGAGGGTCTTGTTCCTCTTTGTGGGCGAGAAGTGTTGCAGCTGCAAAGACTCCTGGGTAATGAACGCCACCGCCAAGTGGAAGTAGTTATTCCACAGCTAGGAGGAAGGAAGATGATGGGCATGATGCACCTCCACATACAAGATAATCATAACCCTCCAGGATATCACTCTGTTAGCATCAGGCTAATTTAAACCCAGCCCTGCCAATTATGCGCGGCACCTTGCAACTTGCTCAACTTTCCAGCACATTCTGCTCCTCGTCATCATTTCGCCGATGCAACACACACGTCATTGACAGAGATGGTGATGTGGGTTACAATAATTGTTTCTAAATGATCACAAACAACTTTGTATTGCATTGAGTTCCTAGCAGGAGGACGGGTGTTGTCTTTGAAACCTACCAAGAAGAATGCTGGTCAAACTCCACTGTGTAAAGGCCTACTGAAAGCCACTACTAGCGACCACGCAGTCTGATAGTTTATATATCAATGATGAAATCTTAACATTGCAACACATGCCAATATGGCCGGGTTAACTTATAAAGTGACATTTTAAAATTCCCAGGAAATATCCGGCTGAAACATCGCGGTATGATGACGTATGCGCGTGACGAAGTCCGAGTAACGGAAGTTATGGTACCCGTAGAATCCTATACAAAAAGCTCTGTTTTCATTTCATAATTCCACAGTATTCTGGACATCTTTTGCAATTTGTTTAATGAACAATGAAGGCTGCAAAGAAGACAGTTGTAGGTGGGATCGGTGTATTAGCGGCGGACTACAGCAACACAACCAGGAGGACTTTGTTGGAGCGCTAGCCGCGCTAGCCGCCGACTTCACCTTGACTTCCTACGTCTCCGGGCCGCCAAACGCATCGGGTGAAGTCCTTCGTCCTTCTGCCGATCGCTGGAACGCAGGTGAGCACGGGTGTTGATGAGCAGATGAGGGCTGGCTGGCGTAGGTGGAGAGCTAATGTTTTTAGCATAGCTCTGTGCAGTCTGGTTGCTAAGTTAGCTTCAATGGCGTCGTTAGCACAGCATTGTTAACCTTCGCCAGCCTGGAAAGCATTAACCGTGTAGTTACATGTCCACGGTTTAATAGTATTGTTGATTTTCTATCTATCCTTCCAGTCAGGGGTTTATTTCTTTTGTTTCTATATGCAGTTAAAGCACGATGCTATCACGTTAAAGCATTTCGCTGATGTATTGTCGTGGAAATAAAAGGCACTGAATGTCCATTTCGCGTTCTGGACTCTCATTTTCAAGAGGATATAGTATCCCAGGTGGTTTAAAATACAAATCCGTGATCCACAATAGAAAAAGGAGAGAGTGTGGAATCCAATGAGCCAGCTTGTACCTAAGTTACTGTCAGAGCGAAAAAAGATACGTCCTGCACTGCGCGCTAGTCCTTCACTCTCACGTTCCTCATCTACGAATCTTTCATCCTCGCTCAAATTAATGGGGCAATCGTGACTTTCTCGGTCCGAATCTCTCTCGCTCCATTGTAAACAACGGGGAATTGTGAGGAATACTAGCTCCTGTGACGTCACGCTACTTCCGCTACAGGCAAGGCTTTTTTTATCAGCGAGCAAAAGTTGCGAACTTTATCGTCGATTTTCTCTACTAAATCCTTTCAGCAAAAATATGGCAATATCGCGAAATTATCAAGTATGACACATAGAATGGATCTGCTATTCCCGTTTAAATGAAAAAAAATCATTTCAGTAGAGAGACACATGAAGGGTTTTCTGTTTTCCCTCATGTATGGTAATCAACAGCTGGATGTTGTTCTGGCCCAAGGACTTCAAAGCGGAGAGATGACAGGATCTGCCCAATTTCCAGACAAACTCTTTTTGAACTATTTTACAAACTCTTTTTGAACTACTTTACGAACTCTTTTTGAACTGACCTTTTCTGTGAACTTTTCGCAACCTTTGTCCTTCAGAAGCAGCCGTGGTCGGGGAGGGTCCAAAATAAAACAAGGAGGCATACAATCTTTTGGCAGAGCGTGCTGCAGATTGTAGAAGGATACAATGTCCGGGCGACTCTCCTCAATATATTGAGTCCAAATTGAATTCTGTCTCAGTTTAATTCTTTGCCTCTTGTCTTGTTTAATAGATGTCATCAGTGTTTGTGGGTGCTCATGGCTACCTTATAAAAAATAAAGTTAAATTAAAGCTGCAAGCAGCGTTGGTCGGGTCCGCATTTTGGCAGGTGCTAGTCCTAGGTGTCCCAATACTTTTGTCCAGTGGTAGTCCTGAGTGAGACCTACATAGAGGTTTTTGTTTCGTGTCTCTACGATATTCGTACTGGGAGTTAGAGGAAGTTGTGTCTGTGTCTTTTTCCTAGGTGTCGCGGCACAGTGGTTGTTTTCTTTGAATGCGCGTAAAATCACAGCAGCAGAGCAACTTTAGTGCTGCGGGTCTTTGAAGGCTCGTAAAATCAAAACGGTAGCACGTATCAAAAAGCCGTACAGGACTTTTAATCAGAAGGGTTCAATCTCTCTCCTGTAGCAGTTTGAAGCCGAAACGACAAACGCCCTCGGAGGAGATAACGTTTGATGTTTGGTGACCGGTTGTAACAAAAATTTTGTTTTGAAGGAGGAATAGCAAACTTCCTGTTGATTTTTGGTGAAGGATGTCAATCTATGAAATGTAGGTCTAGGCGAGACCTACATAGAGGTATTTGTTTCATGTCTCTAAGACGTTCCTACCGGAAGTTACAAGCAGTTTTGTCTGAGTTTTCCTCTGAGGAGCAGTTTTTTCTCTGTTTTTTTCAAAAATTATGTAGAGCACAATTTTGAGTTTTGGGGTTCGGTTTTTTTTTTAGATCGCAATTTCCACCAGTCCCGATGTGTGTGAGAATGTTGGTGAGTTTTGAAGTATTTTAAAGGGGTCAAATTACAGCTCAAAAATCAAAAATTAGTGTTTTTAGTCATTTTTTGTCTTGAAGGGGAAATTGCCAACTTCCTGTTGGTTTTCGCCCGAAGATGTGAAATTATGAATGGTAGGTCTAAGTCAGACCTACATACAGGTTTTTGTTTCATGTCTCTACGACCTTCCTAGTGGGTGTTTTTTTACTAAAGTGTGCTGTACCCGTGTTTGTTTGTGTGTAAAAAATTGGGTGAGTTTTGAAGCATGTTAAGGGGGGCAAAGTAGTGCGCAAAGCTGCGGAAGAATAATAAAGAATAATAATAATAATAATAAACATTACAAATTCAATAGGGTCCTTTCGTCCCATTTCAAAAGGACTCCCTGTGGGATTCCTTTTGAAATGGTCCTGTGCGGACCCTAATTACCAATGATTGTCACACACACACACACTAGGTGTGGTGAAATGTGTCCTCTGCATTTGACCCATCACCCTTGGTCCACCCCCTGGGAGGTGAGGGGGGCAGTGAGCAGCAGCGGTGGCCGCGCCCGGGAATCATTTTTGGTGATTTAACCCCCAATTCCAAGCCTTGATGCTGAGTGCCAAGCAGGGAGGTAACGGCTCCCATTTTTATAGTCTTTGGTATGACTCGGCCGGGGTTTGAACTCACAACCTACCCATCTCAGGGCGGACACTCTAACCCAGGGGTCACCAACGCGGTGCCCGCGGGCACCAGGTAGCCCGTAAGGACCAGATGAGTAGCCCACTGGCCTGTTCTAAAAATAGCTCAAATAGCAGCACTTACCAGTGAGCTGCCTCTATTTTTTAAATTGTATTTATTTACTAGCAAGCTGGTCTCGCTTTGCCCGACATTTTTAATTCTAAGAGAGACAAAACTCAAATAGAATTTGAAAATCCAAGAAAATATTTTAAAGACTTGGTCTTCACTTGTTTAAATAAATTCATTAATTTTTTTACTTTGCTTCTTATAACTTTCAGAAAGACAATTTTAGAGAAAAAATACAACCTTAAAAATGATTTTAGGATTTTTAAACACATATACCTTTTTACCTTTTAAATTCCTTCCTCTTATTTCCTGACAATTTAAATCAATGTTCAAGTATTTTTTTTTTTTTTAATTGTAAAGTATAATAAATCAATTTTAATTAAATTCTTCATTTTAGCTTCTGTTTTTTCGACGAAGAATATTTGTGAAATATTTCTTCAAACTTATTATGATTAAAATTCAAAAAAATTATTCTGGCAAATCTAGAAAATCTGTAGAATCAAATTTAAATCTTATTTCAAAGTCTTTTGAATTTCTTTTAAAATGTTTGTTCTGGAAAATCTAGAAGAAATAATGATTTGTCTTTGTTAGAAATATAGCTTGGTCCAATTTGTTATATATTCTAACAAAGTGCATATTGGATTTTAACCTATTTAAAACATGTGATCAAAATTCTAAAATTAATCTTAATCAGGAAAAATTACTAATGATGTTCCATAAATAATTTTTTTAATTTTTTCAAAAAGGTTCGAGTTAGCTAGTTTTTCTCTTCTTTTTTTCGGTTGAATTTTGAATTTTAGAGAGTCGAAATTGAAGATAAACTTTGTTTCAAAATTTAATTGTCATTTTTTTCGTGTTTTCTCCTCTTTTAAACCGTTCAATTAAGTGTAAATATCATTAATTATTAATAATAACATAGAGTTAAAGGTAAATTGAGCAAATTGGCTATTTCTGGCAATTTATTGAAGTGTGTATCAAACTGGTAGCCCTTCGCATTAATCACTACCCAAGAAGTAGCTCTTGCTTTCAAAAAGGTTGGTGACCCCTGGTCTAACCACTAGGCCACTGAGTAGGTATCGCATTTGACTCGATGTGGTAAAAATTCCCAGCACCTGGGAATTGATACCGGTACTCCACGGCAGTGGTCCCCAACCACTGGTGCTGGTCCGTGATGCATTTGCTACCAGTCCGCACAGAAACAATAACTAATCAATAAACTACCGCAGTGTTTTTCAACCTTATTTTGAGCCACGGCACATTTTTTTGCATTGAAAAAATGTGGAGGCACACCACCAGCAGAAAACATAAAAAAATGCCTACACTTTTTTGAAGCCTCTTTCTTTGCGCTGTCCTCCAAATCTAAATATCAGACATGGAAATGATCAGCTGGACTTTTGACTCAATTGAAACAATCTTCTCGACGAGGAAAAGAGGTTCTGGGGAGCCTGGCTGCCCTGATGGAACCATTGCTGAGAGATTCCTGGGATAAATGGAGAATCATGTGCCTCTCAGTCCTTTCCATCGAGGATGTGGAGGACATCTACCTATTTGGAACCGTGATCGCGGGGCACCTGCTGATTGGGCTGGGCATTGCTCTGGTGTATCGTTAAATTCCTAAGACGATGGCAGCCACTCAAGGAACCCAAAGGCTGTTTGTCGCAATGGAAGGATTGGGCCGGGCTGTGGGATCACAGACTGGGGCGATTTCTGAACTGAATCGCAAGATGGATCACATCATGGAAAAGCTGGTTGAAAGGGAAAAATGGAATAGAACAGACAAGCCATTGTAATGTCTGCTCGCGGAAAAACAAAATCCTACTCTACGATTTGACTCCCTCGAATGGCCTTGATGCAACAACAGGAACAGGCCGTTCTGAAAACATACCCACGAGGACTCCTCAATGATGGACACTTTTGACCTCCCTCCCTCCTCAACGACACCTGGAGTCGAAATTTTGCTTGCATGCAGAACAGCCCCAAGCCTATGGACACTAAATAATGATAAATGATAAATGGGTTATACTTGTATAACGCTTTTCTACCTTCAAGGTACTCAAAGCGCTTTGACAGTATTTCCACATTTACACATTCACACACACATTCACACACTGATGGCGGGAGCTGCCATGCAAGGCGCTAACCAGCAGCCATCAGGAGCAAGGGTGAAGTGTCTTGCCCAAGGACACAACGGACGTGACTAGGATGGTAGAAGGTGGGAATTGAACCCCAGTAACCAGCAACACTCCGATTGCTGGCACAGCCACTCTACCAACTTCGCCACGCCGACACTACATCAACACACCCAAGACAATGGGCACATACACACACATCCCCCCACCCCCACCCCACGCCTTCGCCACCGCTTGATTCCCCTTCGGGGTGATGGACGGCTGGCAGCGCTTCATAGCAGCAGTCGACCTCCAGGGCCCCAACTCCCCGCCCCTCTGTTGCGAGTTGTCGGGATTAAATGTAACAAATGTTTATGTGTGCATGGCATGGAGGTTTTTTCCCTCTCCAGACTAGACCCCCTTAGGAACCCAGTCTAGATGGTATTTTTTTACTCGTCTTCTTCCCCAGCGTTTTACCTTTTTCCCATCTTTTACGGGGCGCCTTGTGGCGACCCATCAGCGTTCCTGTTCTGTAACCCTGTACACTGTTTGTTTGTCTCATCTTGAACGGGTTTGTGCTGGAAACAAGGTTTTGTTGTACTTGTGCAATGACAATAAAGTCCTATCCTATCCTAAAAATAAGCCTGAAAACATCCAAACTTTCTGAAAAACCTGCCTTGAAATCAGGCATCTTAGGCCGTGACGAGAGCAAAAAAACAACCCTGTGAAATCCTGGAGGGACCGAATAATACTCTTACTCACCTGTACTTCAAAGTCGTCGTTATTGAGGAACTTTTTATTCATGGTGTCAGCGTAGGTGTTGATGGCTCTGAGGAACACCCTAAAACACAGCAATAGGTCAAGTATGATTGATGACTCCACACACCGCTGCGGTGAAGGCTGTCAACTCCTCTTTTCACACTGCGGAAGACAAACGCCGTGTCGATCAGTCGAAGTCGATACCTGTTCTGCACCATGATCATGGCCATCCAGTCAGACGGGTACACGTGCTTGCCTATCAGGTCTTTGAAAAGCAGGAAGGACTCCATTAAAAAATCCTGCAAATCAGGGGAACACTCTTTAGTCCACGATGTTTGGACTTCCCCACACAAGCGTGGACACTCACCACAAGATCGCAGCTCCGAGTGAAGGTGTCGATGTATGTGGAGTAATGGCGGTCGTCCATCTGACTGAGGATGGCTGTCATGCAGGCCACCACCCGGGACTTTGAAGGTCATTTTATATGGGAGACGGAGAAAAAGACATATCAGCTTTGTGCAGCTGCTCCTCAAATGACTGCGACGCATCACCCAAAAATGACGTACAGTAGTTTGCACTGTAGAAAATTGGTAATATTCCAACATCAACATCATATAGTATAGCCTGCTGGAGCTTACATTAGAGGAGGCAACTATGGGAGAGCTGCCAGGATGATACAGTACAGTCTGGCGTTGTTATTTTAATGACCTTTCCCACATAGCAGTCCTAATAGCCCCTGACTGACTGCCTCCATAGCAGCCTTTAGTACACCCTTTTTACCTCAGTGCCACTGGACAAAACTGGACGAAATCCACCGTATTTTCCAGACCATAGGGATTATAAGATGCATTAAAGGAGTTGTATTAATATATCCATCCATCCATCCATTTTCTTCCGCTTATCCAAGGTCGTGTCACGGGGGCAGCAGCCTAAGACTTCCCCCAGCCACTTGGTCCAGCTCTTCTCGGGGGATCCCGAGGCGTTCCCAGGCCAGCCGGGAGACATAGTCCTCCCTACGTGTCCTGGGTCTTCCCCGTGGCCTCCTACCGGTCGGACGTGCCCTAAACACCTCCCTAGGGAGGCGTTCGGGTGGCATCCTGACCAGATGCCCGAACCACCTCATCTGGCTCCTCTCCATGTGGAGGAGCAGCAGCTTTACTTTGAGTTCCACCCGGATGACAGAGCTTCTCACCCTATCTCTAAGGGAGAGACCCACCACCCGGCGGAGGAAACTCATTTGTACCCGTGATCTTGTCCTTTCGGTCATAACCCAAAGCTCATGACCATAGGTGAGGATGGGAACGTAGATCGACCGGTAATTTGAGAGCTTTGCCTTCCGGCTCAGCTCCTTCTTCACCACAACGGACCGATACAGCGTCCGCATTACTGAAGACGCCGCACCGATCCACCTGTCGATCTCACCATCCACTCTTCCCTCACTCGTGAACAAGACTCCGAGGTACTTGAACTCCTCCACTTGGGGCAAGATCTCCTCCCCAATTATTATTCATATATATATATATATAAATATATATATATATATATATATGCTAAATAGCTAATAGCTAAACATGCTTCACTGCACACCGTAGGAGGATACAATAGCTCACCGGCGTCACAATGTAAACAAATGCCATGGGTGGATCTACACCTGACATCCACTGTAATGATACCAAGTACAAGAGCGTATCTAGTCAATACTACTATGATTACGCCAATATTTTTTATTGTCGCAAAATATTTTTTCTTTAAAATCCATATTATATTCATAAACTCAGGAAATACGTCCCTGGACACATGAGGAGTTAAATTATGATCCTGTAACTACTTGGTATCGGATCATTACCTACATTTGTGGTGTCATCCAAAACTAATGGAAAGTATCCAATTTTTGATTGCAATAATAAACATATGTTTAATGTACCCTAAGATTTTGTGTTAAAATAAAGCCAATAATGCCATTTTTTGTGGTCTCCTTTATTTAGGAAAGTATTGAAATTAGGGATGTCCGATAATGGCTTTTTGCCGATATCCGATATTGTCCAACTCTTTAATTACCGATACCGATATCAACCGATACCGATACTGATATATAAAGTTGTGGAATTAACACATTATTATGCCTAATTTGGACAACCAGGTATGGTGAAGATAAGGTCCTTTTTTTTTAAAATTAATAAAATAAAATAAGATAAATAAATTAAAAACATTTTCTTGAATAAAAAAGAAAGTAAAACAATATAAAATCAGTTATATAGAAACTAGTAATGAATGAAAATGAGTAAAATGAAGTGTTAAAGGTTAGTACTATTAGTGGAGCAGCAGCACGCACAATCATGTGTGCTTACGGACTGTATCCCTTGCAGACTGTATTGATATATATTGATATATAATGTAGGAAGCAGAATATTAATAACAGAAAGAAATAACCTTTTTGTGTGAATGAGTGTAAATGGGGGAGGGAGGTTTTTTGGCTTGGTGCACTAATTGTAAGTGTATCTTGTGTTTTTTATGTGGATTTAATAAAAAAACAAAAAACAAAACAGATACCGATAATAAAAAAACCGATACCGATAATTTCCGATATTACATTTTAAAGCATTTATCGGCCGATAATATCGGCCGGCCGATATTATCGGACATCTCTAATTGAAATACATTTTGATACCAGTACCAAAATATTGATATCGCGACAAGCGTACTTTGGGGTTTAGTGTGGGATGGGTGACCTTCCGGAATCCTTTGGAGGACATGCTGCAGTAGAAGAATGTTTTATGGAAGTTGCACAGCCTATTTAATAATTGACAATGTCAAAAGTTTGGTTCAAAAAAGAAGAAAGTGTGTTGATAAAGCAAGCACAGTCTAAAATAAGAGAGTCTTCAATTGTATTGTTCAGCTAACATTATGAACAAGACTTCAAACTTTCAAGGAGGGATTAAGAGACATATTTCACTTATTGGAAAACTTTTCCACAACCTCAGCCAGCACTTGGACAAGGACAAACAGACGCAATAGGAGAAGAAGGCAAACATTGCAAGTGCAGCTGAACATAAACAAGCAATGCTGTGAATATAAAAAATAGTCTGGTCTGTCTTTTGTCTTCCCACGTCCCCATCTGAGGTATCTAATATGATACACGCTGTTGACTTTTATAGAACATTTTAGTGCAAAGTGCATGAGAAACACAAGCGACCTTGCTGGTTTTTTCCCTGCTTGGCCAGAAGTTTATATTAGAGGCAGTGTTGGGACTAACGCGTTACTTTCCTCGGTAAATAGTAATCTAACGTGTTATTTTTTATATTCAGTAACTCAGTTACCGTTACTACATGATGCGTTACTGCTTTATTTTACGTAATTTTTTATGTAGTATCGGCTAGAAACTGAGAAGATCTGAGTGTGTTTTATTGGAGAGCTGCAGAAGAGGCGACAAGGAAGAGGCACGCCGCGCTCTGTATGTGTGTGTGTGTGTGTGTGTGTGTGTGTGTGTGTGTGTGTGGGAGGGGGCGTGTCTGTGTTTACTAACAAGACATGGCAAAGCCCGAAGCCGAGTTTCTTAACATGGAGATATTCTCACTACTTTTCCTTTGTCGACCACAAAGAAAAGAACATTTTAGTTAAATGTCAGTTGTGTTTTGGATCAAAGATCCTATCCTTGCAATTCAAATCTGCTGAAACAGCTACAAAAGCAACATGCTTCGACGAAGCTAGTAAAGAGAGACACACTTCACCTCCTAAGCAACAACGGATGGATTTTAACGAGGCACTGCGCACTGAAGGTACACACTCTGTCAATTCTCTTACATACTCTTTCATTCTAGACTTCTAGAGTGTTTGATTATCACATCACTCTAAATGTATAGACTATAAAGTTCACAAACATAAAGAGGGATGCTAGTGGGCCAGGCCAATCTTTCCTTATCTCTAAACTAAAATTTGGGAAATACGTAGAGTGTTCTGGGATTCAGACATGATTTTATTTCTGAATTCCTTGAGAGAAAAAATCGCCTGGTTAGGCTTTGTGTATGTAGTGTGTGCCTTTGTGTATGTAGTGTGTGCCTTTGTGTATGTAGTGTGTGCCTTCCATGGTTTACAGCTATGTTGTTATTATGCTGTTTGTTACTTATGTATGTTATGTTGCAGCTATTTAAAATAGTTTTGTCAATTTGTTCTGGCCTGAAACAAATTGGCCCTTTGAAACATATCTTTGTCTTTGTGTGTTGTATGTAGAGCACATTGTTTGTTTGTTTATATATATATATATATATATATATATATATATATATATATATATATATATATATATATATATATATATATATATATATATATATATATATATATATATATATACAGACAGATAGATAGATAGATAGATAGATAGATAGATAGATAGATAGATGGATTATATATATATATATATATATATATATATATATATATATATATATATATATATATATATATATATATATATATATATATATATATATATATATATATATATATATATATATATACATAGTACTTTTTTGATTCCTTCAGGAGAGTTTCCTTTTTCTGAGGGAACTCTTCTGAAGGAATCAATAAAGTACTATCTCTCTCTCTCTCTCTCTCTATTCTGAAGGAATCAATAAAGTACTATCTCTCTCTCTATCTATCTATCTATCTATCTATCTATCTATCTATCTATCTATCTATCTATCTATCTATCTATCTATCTATCTATCTATCTATCTATCTATCTATCTATCTATCTATCTATCCATCCATCTATATATATATATATATATATATATATATATATATATATATATATATATATATATATATATATATATATATATATATATATATATATATATATATATATATATATATATATATATATATATGCACACATATACACACTTATATATACATACATGTATATGTATACACACATATATACACACACACACACACAAATATCATCTAAGCACCCATAAAAATGACACAATTTCAAATTGTTATTTTCAATGTATATATATATATATATATATATATATATATATATATATATATATATATATATATATATATATATATATATATATATATATAGACACCCATATACATATATATCAGATCTTGAACTTACGGAAATTGCAGAAGTTGCACATTCAAAATTAAAATTGTGTAATTTTTATGGGTGTTTAGACGATATTTCCACATACTTTGCAGATTGTAAATATGATTGGATATGATTTAACGGCTGGAACAAAACGCAGTTCAGCATGAGTCTCCCCATCATACTAGTACTTGCAGAGTTGAACATGTTCATGCAATGTCAGCGATGGAAAACAAACAATATTTTTGGATGTCTGCTACAGAATATTTGCATGATTTGTTTCCTATAAGAAACATTGCTTCTCTTTTCATACGAATCTTTTTGTCTGACTTTTTGCAACGGATCACTCACTGCATTACAAACATGGAGGGGCTTCTTGACATGCTCTGAGAGAAACACAACACACACACACACACACACACACACACACACAGGTCACATGACACGTTGCCCCACTTTGGTGTACATTCTTCTCTTGCAGGATGAGGACCTGTGTGTGTTCTCCATCTTTAACATCAAACACACATGTGTGCACACCAGGGATCAGCATGTTTACATTGCGCTGTTTCATCCTCAACACTGAATATATTATCGCCCGTGTGTGTGTGTGTGTGTGTGTGTGTGTGTGTGTGTGTGTGTGTGTGTGTGTGTGTGTGTGTGTGTGTGTGTGGTCTTATGCAACACTGAGGAGATTAGTGACAAAACAGGACACAGATGCTGGGGAACTGGCGAGTCCTGGGATTTGTCCCTTCCTTCCTCCTCCAACTTCTCCTTCTCCCTCCTTTAATTCCCCCTCTGTCTGTCCTTGTCCAGAATGCATCAACACCTATCCTCTCCACGCATCAGGAGATAATCAACCGATGGCCAAGATGGCGTGAATGTGTTGAGGATATCAGTCGCTGTTGTTTTCCAAAGGTTTATGTAATCACTTACATTGTCTTAAAGGCCCCACTGTCATTAGAGCTTGTGATTACACTTCACTGCATGCCCAGCGGGTGGAAACGGTTACTTAAGGCTAATGCAATTAAAAATGATTAATCACAATCGTTAGGATTTTAATTGGGTAAAGCGGAGTAGAGAATTGTCAGATCGTATTTGAACACTTCAATAAAAGATGGAGGGTAAAGAGGTGACCCGGCTCCACAGATGCAGTCAAAGACACCATGACAGATTTTGTTATCGCTGTTTTTTGTTTTTAACAATAATCACCATGGTTACAGCTTCATTAGTGACATTGCACATCCTTTAAGCGCTGCATATAAAACGGGCTTTAAAAAATGTGTCATTAATCACAAAAAACATCCATTAATCATGTATATATGCCAATGGTAGTCACACACACACTCGGTGTGGTGAAATGTGTCCTCTGCATTTTGACCCATCCCCTTGATCACCCCCTGGGCGGTGAGGGGAGCAGTGAGCAGCAGTGTGCACCGCTCTCATGATCATTTTGGTGATTTAACCCCCAATTCCATCCCTTGATGCTGAGTGTCAAGCAGGGAGGTAATGGCTCCCATTTTTATAGTCTTTGGTATGACTCGGCCGGGGTTTGAACTCACGACCTACCCGTCTCAGGGCGGACACTCTAACCACTAGACCACTGAGCTGGTCACGGTGGTTCCTCTGAATGTCCCATAAACAAGAAGATAGAGAAAAAGAAGAAGCTTATCGACTACGGCGTCGGCACGGACTAGAAAGGCGGACGCACAACATTTTCAGGATTTATGCAGATCCCAAATACAGATCAGCAGGTACCAGAAGGGAAGAAAAGTTGCTTTTGCATAATATTGCGAAACAAAACGCCAGATAATATGTCTTACCTTATACACACACCATAATAATACTCCTATGTTGAAGCACAGTACAATCCATCAAGTGGTGTGGCTTCATAGCTTACCAAAGTCCTACTAAAATATTTTCATAGATTTGTGAGCACCGTGTGTAATGTTCTATATTTTCACTGATACATATATAATGTTGGTGTTGTTTACTTGAGTCATATTGCCATCATAGTGCAGTCTACACATATCTCTTATGTTTGACTGCCATCTACTGGACACACTTATTATTACACCACGTACCAAATAAAATAGCTCCGAGGTCGGTAAGCAAAACCAGAATTATTCGGTACATTAGGCGCACCGGCTTATAAGGCGCACTGTCGAGTTTTGAAAAAAAAAAAAAAAAAGGATTTTAAGTACGCCTTATAGTCCGTAAAATACGGTACACAAAAGGCAGTCAGTGATCCGGTCAATTCATACGCCAGAACAAAGATGAGTGAGGAGACTCCGACGGGTGTGCTCACTTGCAAATGTCACTTTAAAAACACCCTTAGGCCTGATTTACTAAAGGTTTGTGTGTATTAAAACGTGCAAACTTGATAGCACATGCAAAGCTGATCGACTAAACGTGTGCAAAGTGGATGTGTTAAGTGAGAAGAATAAGGCGTGCCATCCATCCAAACGTCCACAATACTGGGAGGAGAAAATGCAAATCGAGTATTTGACACAGAATACACAATGTGATTAATCAACACTTATCTCCGCTTAGAGCATTATTTTGCCTTTTATTTGGACACCTCCGAAAGGTACGTGCACACTGACACGTGCACGGTCTGTCACAAATAACAAATATTAGACATATTGTTTATTCAGCAACATCCTTTTATAATTGTATAGCTGCACGCTGGGTGACTTCAAGGGGAACTGCACTTTTGGAATGTTGCCTATCGTTCACAATCATTCTGGAAGACATGACAACGAATGGATCTTATTTTTTTAGGCATTCTAAATATTAAATAAATGTAAATAAAAGTCCGCCAATGGGCGCTCCTTTATTCCGCCCACAAAATACGATAAACAACCATTCAAAAACTGCCAACAAGACTCTATTTACACTACGTGACATGAATATTAACCAAGTATTAGTGATTATTACAAGCGCAAAGACAAACTATCTACAGCGGTGACTTGATCACTACCGTGTGTGCTTATGTTTGCATCATCCAGTGGTCTGCTGCTTCCTCACTCCCTGTACGTTTATTGGAGATCATAAATCCTGCATCTCACCTGGACAGAAGAAGTCTGAGTAGGTATTCCGACAAGTTGGGACACTTTGACAGCCATTTAGGGCCAGAAACTGGCGACAAAGACAATCAAAATGTTTTTTTTTCCTCCCCACCGCGTTTCTTATGAGATTATGAGTCATTCTTCACCTAAATTATGAGACAATTTCCATCTAAATGGGAATACCGTATTTCCTTGAATAGCCGCAGGGGCGCTAATTCATTTAAAACCTCCTGTCACTCCGGCGTTTACCGGAAGCCTGCGGGATGGCCGTGCATGCGCTAATTATTTTAAAACCTCTTCTCACTCCGGCGTTTACCAAAAGGAATGCGGTAAATTTAGGCGTGCGCTTTGAGTGTGATGTAAGCATACCATCATGAAAAGCACATTTAATTTAAAAAAACTTTATTATGGTCTTACCTGTACTTATAAATGGAGTCCATTTGCAGCTCCTTCTGACCAAAAGCATCGATAACTTGTTTATAGAAGTCTTCCTTATTTTCTTTCTTCAGTTTTAAAAGTCTCTCTGTCTCGATGGAGATATTCCTTTAATTATTACCTCCTGCTTCCATTGAAAGTCCAGTTTAGAAAACTGTTTTATTTTAGATACCGGTATGTAATCCTCCATGTTAAAAGTTCAGGCAGAGGAAAAAAAAACAACATCTTGCTGCGTGTTGTCACTTTTTCTGCAGTACCGGAAGTCGCAAGAAGGATCACTAGCGCCCTCTACCACCAGGAGGTGGGAGTCATTTCATGACTCATACAGTATTTGACACACGCAGCTACGGTATATTAATAAAACATAGCTGCTTACTGTTCTTTTTAGCATACTGTATCGGTATTCAATAGCTTGGACCTTAAATCCTACTGAATAACTCTTTATCTTTTTTCCTTTGTGCGATTGCAAACTACTGAAAGCAGCTTTCTCCATTTTGAAAATGAGGACAGATGCGTCACTCGTGACGTAACGAATTTGACCCGGCGGAAGTTCTAGCCATATGCTAAATATTTTGCGAAACGAGTTTGACCCGGCGAAAATTATAGACATGCGATAATAAAATTAATATTTTGCGAAACAAATTTGATCCGGCGTTAATAATAAACTGGCGATAAGGCCAAGCATGCGTTAATTATTTTGAGAAACGAGTTTGACCCGGCAGTAATTCTAGACGTGCGAATACTATATTCCCTGCGCCAATTCAAGGAAATACGGTATATGAACATCCCAGCAGTCTGCATCCAAACAACAGCAGACCTTGCACAGTGAGTGATGTTTTATTATGTTTGTTGGCTCCCATGAAGTCTGCAGTGAGTAATAATCAGTGACGACGGTACAATGCTAAACAATTCTACAGGAATGAGAAATAAAAGTTGACATCCTTTTAAAATGGTTACTTGGATTATGATATATTCTGATTACATTTGAATAAATGTACATAGATTGAATCGAATATGTCTTCAGTTTAAGAGCAGGATGTTGACAAATGCTGTCTGCATAAACCAAATGGTTTTAAAAAGTGAATAAATGCATATTGTTCTATTGTGTGGCACTTTGACACAAGAATGCAGCTCCTTCTGACCAAAAGCATCGATAACTTGTTTATAGAAAGTAACATGTCTTTACTGTCAACCTATGCAGTGGTCTAGTGGTTAGAGTGTCCGCCCTGAGACGGGTAGGTCGTGACTTCAAACCCTGGCCGAGTCATACCAAAGACTATAAAAATGGGAGCCATTACCTTTCTGCTTGGCACTCAGCATCAAGGCTTGGAATTGGGGGTGATGATTCCCAGGCGTGGCACCGCTGCTGCTCACTGCTCACCTCACCTCCCAGGGTTTGATCAAGGGTGATGGGTCAAATGCAGAGAATAATTTCGCCACACCTAGTGTGTGTGTGTCACAATCATTGCTACTTTTTTTCTTCACTCGTTATTTTTTGCAGTTTTATGCAATTTTATGTATAAAATCGCAATTTCAAAAAAAAAAAAATCACAATTAGGTTTTTTTCTGAAAATCGTGCAGCCCCAGCTTTGAGTGTGCAGAAACGTGCCATATAGAAGTAATCCATTACTTTTGATTATTCTGTATTGTAAACAAATGCTTTTTGCTAGTGTCAATCAAAACTCATGGTTGGTAGTACTATTATTATTATTATTATTACTTTACATTTATATTGTCCACTTCCTTCCTTTATTGTTTCCTTGCACCCCTGCTGAGTTGTCGTTATGTTGGCTCTCAAATGTGATTTTTTTCCCTCATTAAAAAATAATAGAACAAGAGTCGCTAGAAGCCTGCGAGCAGTTGGCCGTAATATCCTCACAAGACCGCCAATCCATGCCTGAGACCCCCCAACCCCCCCCCCCCACACACACACACACACACACACGTTGTCATCACCTGGGAGCTGATGCTGGTGTGTGTATGAGATGGATTGTCTTAGGTGTAATTAGACCTGTTGTGTGTGTGTGTGTGTGCCATCTGTTCCTGACAAGTGATGGCTGTGTCCTCAGGCTGTCATTCCTCACTTACTAAAGTGCACCAATCGGATATCACACAAGAAATGACACCAAAAAACAACAAGTCAAAGTGATTTGTACGTGGAGTCTTCCGACGCGCCGCACAACGCAGACGAAACAAACATTCACCCGTGTAGTGTGGCATGTTGCAGCACGTTGCAAGGTATGGACCTGCACGTTGCAAGGTATGGACCTGCACGTTGCAAGGTATGGACCTGCACGTTGCAAGGTATGGACCTGCACGTTGCAAGGTATGGACCTGCACGTTGCAAGGTATGGACCTGCACGTTGCAAGGTATGGACCTGCACGTTGCAAGGTATGGACCTGCACGTTGCAAGGTATGGACCTGCACGTTGCAAGGTATGGACCTGCACGTTGCAAGGTATGGACCTGCACGTTGCAGCAAACATGCATCCATCCATACATCCATCATCAAGTAAGATGTTGAAATAAAAAAGTAGAGTGGATATCTTTAATGCTAGGTTCACACCAACGGCGCTTTAAAGCGGCATGCAAAGCGGCATGCAAAGCGGCGCTTTAAAGCGGCATGCAAAGCAGCGTTAAAGCGTAACAAAGCGTGATTAAAGCGTGAGGGTCATACTGGATGGTGGGAAAGCTTGTAGTGAAGCGGGACATGCGGCAAGTTCGCCAAAATTTTTTAAACGGTTTTAAAAAATTCGGCGCTCTGTCAAGGATGGAATAAAGCGCCGAGTGCGTATCAAAGCCTGACAAAGCTCAGCAAAGTTTGACTCAAAGTGTAGGAAAGCTTAACAGATCTTGGTTCAAAGCGCGGACTCCAGTCTACAACTACAAATAGGAAGTGACTGTGATATTGACTAGTGACATTGAATATAAAAAATAAAAGAAATGCCTTTTATTGTCAACTAGCATAAGAAATGAAATATAGATATTTATTAAGATGACAAAGAGATAAAAGAAATGAAGATATAAAACATAATAAATAATAAATATAATATAATGGAAAAAAAAGAGAAATTGAAAAAATAAATGAATATAAAACATAATAAATAATAAACATAATATAACGAAAAAACAAGAGGAATTTAAAAAATAAATGAATATAAAACATAATAAATAATAAACATAATATAACGGAAAAAAAAGAGAAATTGAAAAAACAAATGAATATAAAACATAATAAATAATAAACATAATATAACGGAAAAAAAGAGAAATTGAAAAAACAAATGAATATAAAACATAATAAATAATAAACATAATATAACGGAAAAAAAAGAGAAATTGAAAAAACAAATGAATATAAAACATAATAAATAATAAACATAATACAACGGAAAAAAAAAGAGAAATTGAAAAAATAAATGAATATAAAACATAATATAACGGGAAAAAAAAGACAAATTGAAAAAATAAATGAATATAAAACATAATAAATAATAAATAATAAACATAATATAACGAAAAAAGAAGAGGAATTGAAAAAATAAATGAATATAAAACATAATAAATAATAAATAATAAACATAATATAACGAAAAAAAAAGAGAAATTGAAAAAACAAATGACTATAAAACATAACAAATAATAAACATAATATAACGGAAAAAAAAGAGAAATTGAAAAAACAAATGAATATAAAACATAATAAATAATAAACATAATATAACGAAAAAAAAAGAGAAATTGAAAAAACAAATGAATATAAAACATAATAAATAATAAACATAATATAATGGAAAAAAAAGAGAAATTGAAAAAACAAATGAATATAAAACATAATAAATAATAAACATAATATAACGGGAAAAAAAAGAGAAATTGAAAAAATAAATGAATATAAAACATAATATAACGGGAAAAAAAAGACAAATTGAAAAAATAAATGAATATAAAACATAATAAATAATAAATAATAAACATAATATAACGAAAAAAGAAGAGAAATTGAAAAAATAAATGAATATAAAACATAATAAATAATAAATAATAAACATAATATAACGGAAAAAAAAGAGAAATTAAAAAAACAAATGACTATAAAACATAATAAATAATAAACATAATATAACGGAAAAAAAAGAGAAATTGAAAAAACAAATGAATATAAAACATAATAAATAATAAACATAATATAACGGAAAAAAAGAGAAATTGAAAAAATAAATGAATTTAAAACATAATAAATAATAAATAATAAACATATATAACGAAAAAAAAGAGAAATTGAAAAGATAAATGAATATAAAACATAATAAATAATAAATAATAAACATAATATAACGGAAAAAAAACAGAAATTGAAAAAATAAATGAATATAAAAAATGTGTGGAAAACAGTATACTGAGTTTTTCACTTTTTCTTTTACTTATTTGTTTATCATATTTCTCTTTTTTATTACATTATGTGTTTTATCCTGTATATAATAAAACAAACAGAGAAATCAAATAAATAGATAAATCTAAAAAAATTTGGGGAAAACTTAGTATACTGAGTTTTTCAAATGTTTTTTTACTTATTTGTTTATCATATTTCTCTTTTTTATTATATTATGTGTGCGCACGCAATTTATTCATCAAATTCACAAAATAATAATCACAGCATCTTCCAAATTGCACATAATTACATAACAATATCACATTTCAAAGTCATTATTACAAATGAATGTTCATAATGTTCATGACACATTCATTCCAATGCACAACAGAGCTTGATAATCGTGTCAGAGCCTGATTCAAAGCGGCAGGATCGCATCAAAGCATAATAAAGTTCAATAAAGCGTAATAAAACGTATCAAAGCGTGATTTAAAGCGTATCAAAGCGGGATCAAAGCGGCATCAAATCGTGAGGAACGATAATTCGTCCCCCCAAAGCGGCAACTAATTTGTATCAGAGCGTATCAAAGCATAACATTACTTCGGAGATCGGGATATTCGTGGAAAAATTGACAAAAATGACGGCGCTTTGCTCGCCGCTTTAAAGCGCGGCAGGCAAGCCCCGCTGGTGTGAACCAGGCGTGAGAGAGAGATGTAAGACTTACTTGCGAGAAGTAATAGTACAGAAAGCAACACGTCATAGGGCTATTCCACTACATCGGGGGTCAGCAACCCGCGGCTCTTTAGTGCCGCCCTAGTGGCTCCCTGGAGCATTTTTAAAAAAGGATTGAAAATGGAAAAAGATGGTGGGGAGAAATATTTTGTTTTGTTTTAGTATGTTTTTTGTTTGAGGACAAACATGACACAAACCTTCTGTTGAATATGTTTGTGTGTATGCTTCACTGGTGAACATGGTTTGGCCCTACTAATATCGGCGGTCCTTGAACTCACCATAGTGTGTGGACTGTGACGCAGCAGTTTGTTTACATGTCAAATCTTCCACTTGTGTCATTTTGTCCACCAAACGTTGTATGCTGTGTGTGAATGCACAAAGGTGCGCTTTGTTGATGTTATTGACTTGTGTAGAGTGCCAATCAGGCATATTTGGTCTCTGCGTGACTGCAAGCTAATCAATGCTAACATGCTATTTAGACTAGCTGTATGTACATATTGCATCATTATGCCTCGTTTGTAGCTATATTGGAGCTCATTTAATTTCCTTTACTTATGTCTGCTTTGTATATAATTTATATTTGTATGTCTCATGACACATTATCTCTATGTAATATTGGCTGCATTTCTCATAGTTGTTTGTGTGCCATGTTGTTCCAGACCACAGCAAACATTACCTAGCTTGCTAAAGATTGCAATAAATCCAATAGAAGAAGACAGCCTGTTGTTTCCTTTAACTTGGACACACACATCTATACCTTTAACTTGGACACACACATCTATACCTTTAACTTGGACACACACATCTATACCTTTAACTTGGACACACACATCTATACCTTTAACTTGGACACACACATCTATACCTTTAACTTGGACACACACATCTATACCTTTAACTTGGACACACACATCTATACCTTTAACTTGGACACACACATCTATACCTTTAACTTGGACACACACATCTATACCTTTAACTTGAAGACACACATCTATACCTTTAACTTGGACACACACATCTATACCTTTAACTTGGACACACACATCTATACCTTTAACTTGGACACACACATCTATACCTTTAACTTGGACACACACATCTATACCTTTAACTTGAAGACACACATCTATACCTTTAACTTGGACACACACATCTATACCTTTAACTTGGACACACACATCTATACCTTTAACTTGGACACACACATCTATACCTTTAACTTGGACACACACATCTATACCTTTAACTTGGACACACACATCTATACCTTTAACTTGGACACACACATCTATACCTTTAACTTGGACACACACATCTATACCTTTAACTTGGACACACACATCTATACCTTTAACTTGGACACACACATCTATACCTTTAACCATTGTGAGACAGTCATTTCCAGGAGTTATCTCACCTTCTGAGTAGTCTCTGATTTACTAATGTTGTAAAAATGTGTAGAATAAATATTACATTTCAACATTTCTGTCAACGAAGATTTGCTTCAGCCTGCGACACAGTCATTTTGATAGTAGGCTAATATAGACACTTACATCATGTGTTGCCTTCATTATAACACTTATATAAGACTTTTAAAGTCATTTTGATAGTAGGCTAATATAGACACTTAAATCATGTGTTGCCTTCATTATAAGACTTAAAAACAGCTTTTCATTTTTTGCGGCTCCAGACAAATTAGGTTTTTGTATTTTTGGTCCAATATGGCTCTTTCAACGTTGTTGGGTTGCCGACCCCTGACCTACATAATGAAGGGCCGCAGTTTTAAGAGCCCAAGGGCTGAGGGGCCGGACATTGAAATGTGAATGCTCCCGCAGGGTCATTTTTCTTCGAGACTGTGTTGACTTAATTGCAAAGTAAACACATCGACTTTCACATTGCGCTGTCAATAAAATAACAATTGTTGAGGATTTATGTTCCTTCCTCAGTTGTATTTGTATCCACTACTTCCTTCATGCATGTACAGTATATGTTGTTGCCTCGGTGGTCTGTTTAAAAAGTAGATGATGCAGATATTGTTGTTGCAAGACTGCACATGTGAGAGTGCTGGTGTAGTTCACACTGCTTGTCATGTGGACTGTGGAGGGAACAGCCAGTAATTACCGATGTCTCAAAGAAAAACAATGACAAAGTGGAAAGCGAGCAATGAGCCCAAAACAAACCTGAGAGAGGTTTTTGCCAAAATGGTGGTGAAATGTTTGCACTGTCCAACAGAGCTGACATTTCACTAAATCAATAATGCAGCACATTACCAGGAAATATCCTTTATATTTTGCAGTAAAACAGGCAGAAACAAGATAACAGACTATTTTGGTACCCAATGCCATTTTATATGCGGAACAAATGTTTCATTCAAACACGTGACGACATGTTAGCATCTCCAGTTTGTACACAAAAATCCAAAACTACTCCTCCATTTAGATTTGTAAGACTAAATATAACCATAAAATAAACTAAACAAAAGTATAACGTCCATTGTGTATTTTACATAAATAAAATAGAAGGTTTAGTGTTAATATACTCACACAATAAACTATAAATGTTAACACACATAGAAATGACACAACATTCACACACCAAACATTGTACGTGACTTATCACTATCACCGATGTCAACCTCTTGTCACGACGGGCTGGGGGAGTCGCAGATTGCTGCGAGGTTTGTTCTCCCAGGATGCAAACGGACAACTCCGGACAGGACTTGCAGGTAGGAACATGATTTAATTTGAAGAAAGACTCAACGAGGTACAAAACAGAAAACAACCCGAAGGCAAGCGTGCGTATCGCACGCGGAAGCTAAGGCAAAAACTTAGGACATGAAACTATAGACATGAACCTCACGAAACTGTGGCATGAAACAACTAGCATTAACTATGGCGTAGAACAAACACGAAACTGTGGCATGAAACAACTAGCATTAACTATGGCATAGAACAAACATGAAACTGTGGCATGACACAACTAGCATTAACTATGGCATAGAACAAACACGAAACTGTGGCATGAAACAACTAGCATTAACTATGGCATAGAACAAACACGAAACTGTGGCATGAAACAACTAGCATTAACTATGGCATAGAACAAACACGAAACTGTGGCATGAAACAACTAGCATTAACTATGGCATACAACAAACACGAAACTGTGGCATGAAACAACTAGCATTAACTATGGCATAGAACAAACACGAAACTGTGGCATGAAAGCAATAATGACGCCAGCACGACTGACTGGCAAAGGCAGGCTTAAATAGTCCTCTGATTAGAAGCAGGTGTGCGTCCCGAACACCAGAGGCAGGTGAAAATCATAAGTAGCCATGGTAACTAAAACAAACTCAGGTGTCAAACAGGAACTAAAAGAGTCCAAAACTAACAGAACATAACAAAAACATGATCCGGACCACGGATCATGACACCTCTACTGGTCAAATTTAGCACTACATGTATTAAAGCAGGTTTGATAGTTACATTCAGACAAAAAACAACGCTAATACAAAATACATCACAAAGTTATCAATTTCAATACAAAAAAAACAAAGTAAAATATCTTCATGCACAAATGATATTTACTTACAAATGTTTGACCAACTTTTATGATGAAGTTTCATCTTTATATAAACGACATTTGTAAAGTTACAAAGGACTTAAAGTTAGTTTTATTTGCAGACGACACAACTGCTTTCTGTTCAGGAGAGAACACGCACAAGATAATACAAATAATAACAGAAGAAATGAACACATTAAAAAGATGGTTTGACAAAAACAGACTTTCTTTGTGTTCTGTTGGTTTTTGGACTCCATAGTTCCTGTTTTTGTGCACTCTTGTTTGTTTTGGTTTCCGTGACTACTCCTTAGTTTCACCTGCCTTATGCACGCACCTCTTCTAATCAGGAGTTTATTATTTAAGCATGTCGTTGTCAGTTAGTCGGGCTGGCGACATTCTGTCAGGGCGGGGGGATTTTCGCAGCTTTCTGCAAGATTTGTTCTCCCGGGATGCAAACGGACTAGACCGGACAAGACTTGAAGGTAAGAACATATTTTAATCTCAACTCAAAACTCAACGGAGTACAAAACAAAAAGGCGCACAAGGCGAAGGCACAAACTTGAACAACAGGCTGAATAAGTGTACGTTATATGAGGCATAAATAACCAACTGGTATGTTAACGTAACATATTATGGTAAGAGTCATTCAAATAACTATAACATATAGAACATGCTATACGTTTACCAAACAATCTGTCACTCCTAATCGCTAAATCCCATGAAATCTTATACGTCTAGTCTCTGACGTGAATGACATCAATAATATTATTTGATATTTTACGCTAATGTGTTAATCATTTCACACATAAGTCGCTCCTGAGTATAAGTCGCACCCCCGGCCAAACTATGAAAAAAACTGCGACTTATAGTCCGAAAAATACGGTATACATATTACAACGTACATCTCGAGATATCTCGCAACAGAGGGGAGGGAGTGCGAGGCAATGGTGGTAGGGCGCAGCTCTTCGGGCGCTGCCCCTCCGTCCATCATTAAAATATTCTTATAATAGTGTCTAATTATTATGTCAAAAACGTTGCAATATAATAAAATCCTTTTTTTTTTAAAGTTGTAACATCACAAATAACTAATATTACAAAGTACAGTAATTGAAATACAATAATTTGCATTAATATATTTTATTTATATTGCATTTCAAATATAATTTCTTACAAGTTGAAATAGTTGCTTTTTATTTTTTATTTTATTGTAATATTTTTTTTATTTTGTTTCCATTTATACCCCCATTATTTACTTTTTACAATTTTGTACACTGCTGCTGGAATTTAAATTTTCCTGAGGGAACTCTCCTGAAGGAATCAATAAAGTACCATCTATCTATCTATCTATCTATCTATCTATCTATCTATCTATCTATCTATCTATCTATCTATCTATCTATCTATCTATCTATCTATCTATCTATCTATCTATCTATCTATCTATCTATCCATCTATCTATCCATCTATCTATCTATCTATCTATCTATCTATCTATCTATCTATCTATCTATCTATCTATCTATCTATCTATCTATCTATCTATCCATCTATCTATCTATCCATCTATCCATCTATCCATCTATCCATCTATCCATCTATCTATCTATATATCTAGGAGAATATAAGCATGTTTTTTAAATAGAAACATTTATTATACAAGATTAAAATACATTTCCCTTTGGAAAAACTACTTGACGAATGGAAATACTTTGAAAGTAATATATATTTTTTAAATTCATAGTAGTCATATTTATTAAAAATAAAATGAAAATAAAACTGTATCGTTTTAAGACAAAAGGTGAAGATATGGGAAAGCAGTGAGATTTTCTCCAGAAAAAACAGTAATAAATCAAAAACAATACCTTACGCCTGTTGCCAAGGGAGAAGTTGTGCAACTTCAGAGAATATAACATTTTGTATATTACTTATACATTATTTATATATTTATTAAAGTCATAAAAAAACAAAAGTAAACATTCCCACATCAGAACAACCTAAAAGCTGCAGTACGAAACCACAAATTGTGTTTTTTGTCTTTCCCTGTAGACCAGCAGTAAAAGGTAAAATCATTAAAGGTTAGTTGAAATATCACTAATGAGAGAAACAAACCTTCACTGCAATTAGAGTTGCAAATGAAGGAATGAGCCGTGCAGAAAAGAAGAAGCTGCAGGCTGCTAGACAAGTGGCAGTTACCCATGCAGCCAGTCGCACAACTACACACGTTCAACACAAATTAAACACTTTTTTTTAGAGATGTCCGATAATATCGGCCGGCCGATATTATCGGCCGATAAATGCTTTAAAATGTAATATCGGAAATTATCGGTATCGTTTTTTTTATTATCGGTATCGTTTTTTTTTGCTTTTTTAAAATTTTTTGATTAAATCAACATAAAAAACACAAGATACACTTACAATTAGTGCACCAAGCCAAAAAACCTCCCTCCCCCATTTACACTCATTCACACAAAAGGGTTGTTTCTTTCTGTTATTAATATTCTGCTTCCTACATTATATATCAATATATATCAATACAGTCTGCAAAGTTCCTACATTATATATCAATATATATCAATACAATCTGCAAGGTTCCTACATTATATATCAATATATATCAATACAGTCTGCAAGGTTCCTACATTATATATCAATATATATCAATACAGTCTGCAAGGGATACAGTCCGTAAGCACACATGATTGTGCGTGCTGCTGCTCCACTAATAGTACTAACCTTTAACACTTCATTTTACTCATTTTCATTAATTACTAGTTTCTATGTAACTGATTTTTATATTGTTTTACTTTCTTTTTTATTCAAGAAAATGTTTTTAATTTATTTATCTTATTTTATTTTATTAATTTTTTTAAAAAAGGACCTTATCTTCACCATACCTGGTTGTCCAAATTAGGCATAATAATGTGTTAATTCCACAACTGTATATATCAGTATCGGTATCGGTTGATATCGGTATCGGTAATTAAAGAGTTGGACAATATCGGAATATCGGATATCAGCAAAAAGCCATTATCGGACATCCCTACTTTTTTTCTTTTTCTGCAACTGCAAACAGTGAAATTGCTAACAGGGAAGCAACATTTCTGTACATTTTGTCCATTCTGGGGTCTGCCTGAGATTTAATCTGCACGATGGCGTCATGTATGATCCAACAACAGCTTTGTTGTGTATAATCTCATGTGTGGGATTTTGGATGTGATGAAAACCTCGGTCCAGATGGTGTACCGGGCCAAGCCAAAATGCTGTGCTTGGAATTCCGGGATGTATTTGCAACATTTAGGAGAATGCACTCAGTTTACAACTCCTGATTACAGTTCATGCAGAGCCTCCACGTAGTCAGGCTTAACGTGGTTTTGCCGTGAAAGTGACGATTAATAGGAGCTAATATCTGGTGTTGGCTTTCAGGACGCACACGTCGCCTGCAAACTAACATTTAGGTGAAGTGGACAGAAAGACTTAAAGAAGGTCAAGTGGGGAGCAGGACAGCAGCTTCAAGTGTCTAAAGGGGAAAGAGAGAGAGAGGCTCCATTCTGACAACAGACCACCAAGATAAAAATAAAGTGAGTGAAGTCCGAGTGTGTGTGTGTGTGTGTGTGTGTGCGTGTGTGTGTGTGTGTGTGTACGAGTGTGTTTGTTGCCAGCACTGGCATTAGTCCCAGCTGCAAAATGTTTGTCCTGCCAACGTTTTAGTGGGTCCTCTACTGTGCCAGGGTCACACACACATTCTTGTATTTCTGACCTTCTTGAGACCTGGGAAAACCTCTTTAGGACCAGCCTCCCTTTCTAGATATATAAAGATTTGTATTTACAACATTAATAATATATACATACTATGCACATATACAAAAAAGGTAAGCTTTTTGTTAATTGTTTTTTTGTTGGTTTGTAATTGGTTTTCAATCTTCATTATTTACTTCAAGTTATTACAATATGTCTATATTAGGGATGTTCGATAATGGCTTTTTGCCAACTCTTTAATTACCGATACCGATATCAACCGATACCGATATCAACCGATATATGCAGTCGTGGAATTAACACATTATTATACCTAATTTGGACAACCAGGTATGGTGAAGATAAGGTACTTTTTAAAAAAATGAATCAAATAAAATAAGATAAATAAATGAAAAACATTTTCTTGAATAAAAAAGAAAGTACAACAATAAAAAAACAGTTACATAGAAACTAGTAATGAATGAAAATGAGTAACATTAACTGTTAAAGGTTAGTACTATTAGTGGAGCAGCAGCACGCACAATCATGTGTGCTTACGGACTGTATCCCTTGCAGACTGTATTGATATATATTGATATATAATGTAGGAAGCAGAATATTAATAACAGAAAGAAACAACCCTTTTGTGTGAATGGGGAGGGAGGTTTTTTGGGTTGGTGCACTAATTGTAAGTGTATCTTGTGTTTTTTATGTGGATTTAATTTAAAAAAAAAACAAAAACAATAAACAAACAAAAAAACGATACTGATAATAAAAAAAACGATACCGATAATTTCCGATATTACATTTTAACGCATTTATCGGCCGATAATATCGGCAGACCGATATTATCGGACATCTCTAGTCTATATATACTTTTTTTTTTTTTTTCCAACCATCCATTTACTACCGCTTGTCCCGTTCGGGGTCGCGGGGGGTGCTGGAGCCTATCTCAGCTTCATTTTTTATTAATCTTGGCCAAAGGGGGCGCATTTCAATTTCTTACACACACTTGTTATTTCATATGTTGACCAGAGGGGGGGACATTTTTTAAAAGCGACACACAGTGATAAATAAATAATAAATGGGTTATACTTGTATAGCGCTTTTCTACATTCAAGGTACTCAAGTGAAGTGAAGTGAATTCTATTTATATAGCGCTTTTCTCTAGTGACTCAAAGCGCTTTACATAGTGAAACCCCAATATCTAAGTTACATTTAAACCAGTGTGGGTGGCACTGGGAGCAGGTGGGTAAAGTGTCTTGCCCAAGGACACAACGGCAGTGACTAGGATGGCGGAAGCGGGGATCGAACCTGCAACCCTCAGGTTGATGGCACGGCCACTCTACCAACCGAGCTATACCGCCCCCGAGGTATAAAGCGCTTTGACACTATTTCCACATTCACACACACATTCACACACTGATGGCGGGAGCTGCCATGCAAGGCGCTAACCAGCAGCCATCAGGAGCAAGGGTGAAGTGTCTTGCCCAAGGACACAACGGACGTGACTAGGATGGTAGAAGGTGGGGATTGAACCCCAGTAACCAGCAACCCTCCGATTGCTGGCACGGCCACTCTACCAACTTCGCCACGCCGTCAATTTGGAAAAATCCCCCCTTTTTGGGACCACCCTAATTTTAATAGATTTCACCACTAGGGGTGCAAATGAGACATTCTCTATTAGATGCAATGTTATTGGGACCCTGATTTATGTCATCACTTGTTCACACCTCCTCACATGGAAGCTACTTTTCCTTGTTGATGTCGCAAGAAAACAAAACACACGCATACACACACACACACACGTGTGTGTGAGAATGTGGAAATAGTGTCAAAGCGCTTTGAGGATCTTGAAGGTAGAAAAGTGCTATACAAGTCTTTTAGCGTAACGTTAGCTCATTTTGCGGTGTGTGTTACGGACAGCAAAGCCCTGTCTGTCTGTTATTTCACTTTACCTTTTTCTGTGTTGATTGAGCTGTGTTGAAGCAGCAAAAAAGGACATTATGTTAAATGAAGAGTTTCTGTCTCTGATAGTTGATATAATAATGTAAGTGCATCATTAAGCCTACATAAACTCCATGGTGTTCAGGGATGAATAGTCTCTCCTATTGCTATTGTACTATTTTTTCAGCTATAGTTACATGAATCATTAGTAATGCAGCAGCCTAGTTTTGAATGGCAGGGTCCCTGCTATCACATGTTGATAATAATATAACATTTACATAATAAATCCACTACAGGCTTCCCAAATGCTGTAATAAATGAAGCATGATGAGTTGACTTGAAACTGTTTAATGTTGCACTTTTTATATGTAGAAGAAAAGTTGTGTCATTGTATTTAATCTGAGCAACAACTTGAGGCAGTTTAATGTTGATTAACGTGGGCAGAATTATTATAGTGTTCCCAATGTTAAAAGGATAAAGCCATTGTTTACACATTTGTAGCTGTGGCTACGAAAGTAGCTTACCACCACTAGGTGTGAATGAATGATGGGTTTTTAACATGTAAAGCGACTTTGGGTACTTAGAAAAGCGCTATATAAATCCCAGTTATTATTATTATTATTATTATTTGGTAAATAAATAATCAAAAAATGTATATTTTGTTGTTTTCTTACTCAGGCATGTGATTTTTCTGTCTAAAGTCGGAATTACGTCTTTTTTAATCTCGGGGGAAAAAAAAAAATTAACTCCCGTTTTTTTCCCCGACCCTAAATCAAGATTTGAGACGTAGTTTATATTACGCCGTAGTTGATTGGTGGATATGTTCCTTGTGACCAATCAGGACATCTGTTATGAATGATGACATTAATAACGTCATCATTCATAATGGTTACTACGGCCATTTTCCATATTTAAACGATGTCGGTTCTCGAGAGAAAGGACGCTTTACGAGTGAAAGAAATTGATAAACATGTAAAAAATAAGTTTGGATGGGACTGGATGGAAAGGGAAATCACTGATACTGTTGGGAAGAAGGAAGTTACGACTTTGTTCGGTGATTTTATTCGGAAAATCGATCGTCCCGGAAAGGTTTAGTGCACGTGGTGTCATGATAATATTGACTATGGATCACCAGGTTTCAAGGCTTTGGAAGTACATGCGAAACGGCAACAACATATGAAACAACTTGAAGCAAGGAAAACTAACTTTTCACTAGCTGCTACTTTTGGATGTCAACCCAAAGTGAGCAAACCTTACGGACTTCATCTTTTGTTTACATTGACAACTGCCGTAGACATGGAGAGGAAAGATCCGCCCACTTCAGTTGCAGACAGGGTTGCTAATAATGAGGTAAGCTACAAAATATTTGCTTGCGAAATACGCATGTTTGTTTTAAATATTAACCAATTATTGCTTTGCGAAATATAAATGGGTTTTTCTAAAAATAAAAAGCCACGTGAAAATATATTATGAAATTACAGAAATTCAAAGAGTCGCATTATTGATTCCAGTTAACAATTTATTTGAAATAAATGTGCATATAATACTATTTTGTAATATTAAGTTCTTATGTAGTCTGTTGAAACTATTGTCAGTGGTGTAACAATCTTGAAGGTAAATATTTTCACACTTGTTTCATGCAATATGTCCTCACATTATTATTATTATTTCCTATTTTCAAATATGAATAAACAATACTAAACATGTTTCATTGTTTTCATAAATGTATATCCTATTTTGGCAAAAAGAATGAAATGTTGACATTACATTACATGAAGTAATGTGGTAATACTGTAAATAAAGTGTAGATAATAACAGTGATCAATGTGACACCTGTGAACACAAGATGTAAATATTAGTGACTAAATAGTGTTGGGACTGAACCATATACAGTCATTCATTATTATAATTGGGTTATGTATGTTCTATTAATGATGTTTTCATGTCTTTAAACACTCAAATATTTTCTTCAAATGGTGCTGTCTTTGTTCATTTTAGCATGTTAAATTGGTGAAAAACCAGGAGCTTCCTGGCTGGGGGCCTTCGTCCCCCTTGTCCCCCCCACCAGGGCACCCTTCGTTCCCCAGACCCCCGGAAGTTTTTTCAGTCTTTTTCATTGTGGTCAAATCACATGCCTGTTTACTGTACTGAAAATGAATTGAACCGTGACCTCTAAACCGAGCTACGTACCGAACCGAAATGTTTGTGTACCGTTACGCCCCTAGTATGGGGACACGCCTAGACCAGATTATGGAAGCAGAAGCGTAGAGTCAACGCGGTCTAAAGCAGGTGACGACGTGTGAGAAACGGGTGACACCAAGACGGTGATGAGTGCATTTGTTGCAGACCCAGATGAAGATGAGGAGGGAAGGGGAGGGAGAGAGAGAGAGAGAGAGAGAGGGGGCGAGAGAGAGAGAGAGAGAGGGGAGGGAGGATCAGTGAGCCCTGCAAGCATGCAAGGATCAAGAGCAACAGAACGCAAAGGAAGGAGGGAGGAAAAGAGAGCAGTGAAGACTTGCTGAGGACTGAAGGATTATTGGAAATGTGAGAAGACACCAAGAGGAGACGATCCTATGGAGTACGAGCAGAGAAGTAAGTGTAGTTGGAATGAATGTATACTATTTTACACGCCTTGTGTACTTTGTCTTCACCTCAAAGCATGGCTGTCATTTGAAGAGCGACTAGCGAGCGTGGGAACGCCGACAGAAACACGCATAAAGACACGTCAAAGTCCACTGAGAGTGAATTCTCCCGCAGTGTGTGGTCAGACGCACCACATCGTTTGTTAACCACACACACACACACTTTCACCTCCAACCAGGATCCAGATGTTCTCCACCTTGTGGGTGGGTGTAAGAGGTGGAGCGGCGAATGTGCAGATCAGCTGATTGCTATTAAAAGCCCACGTGCCAATGGCTGTAATATGGGATTATACCGCGGGGCTGGTGCACTAATGCAGGCTGGCGGAGGAAGTTACAAAGTCAGGACTGCGGGGCTGGTGCACTAATGCAGGCTGGTGGAGGAAGTTACAAAGTCAGGACCGCGGGGCTGGTGCGGGGCTGGTGCGGGGCTGGTGCACTAATGCAGGCCGGCGGAGGAAGTTACAAAGTCAGGACCGCGGGGCTGGTGCGGGGCTGGTGCACTAATGCAGGCTGGCGGAGGAAGTTAGAAAGTCAGGACCGCGGGGCTGGTGCGGGGCTGGTGCACTAATGCAGGCTGGCGGAGGAAGTTAGAAAGTCAGGACCGCGGGGCTGGTGCGGGGCTGGTGCACTAATGCAGGCTGGCGGAGGAAGTTAGAAAGTCAGGACCGCGGGGCTGGTGCGGGGCTGGTGCGGGGCTGGTGCGGGGCTGGTGCACTAATGCAGGCTGGTGGAGGAAGTTAGAAAGTCAGGACCGCGGGGCTGGTGCGGGGCTGGTGCACTAATGCAGGCTGGTGGAGGAAGTTAGAAAGTCAGGACCGCGGGGCTGGTGCGGGGCTGGTGCACTAATGCAGGCTGGCGGAGGAAGTTACAAAGTCAGGACCGCGGGGCTGGTGCGGGGCTGGTGCGGGGCTGGTGCACTAATGCAGGCTGGCGGGGAAGTTAGAAAGTCAGGACCGCGGGGCTGGTGCGGGGCTGGTGCACTAATGCAGGCTGGCGGAGGAAGTTAGAAAGTCAGGACCGCGGGGCTGGTGCGGGGCTGGTGCGGGGCTGGTGCGGGGCTGGTGCACTAATGCAGGCTGGTGGAGGAAGTTACAAAGTCAGGACCAAATAGCGCTGGAGAGCGGGAGTTCCTTTACGTCCCTGAAGTTACACTCCACGCTGATGTAGCCCCGTGGGGATCATTACTGGACCTCAAGGTAGCGGGTTCTACCTTTTCCAGGTCCAAAATGGTGTCAAGGGTACACAAGCAGTACTTTTGATGGTAGCAGCCCGGAGAGTACTGCTAGAGGTGTAATTAGGCACAGTGGAATCGTATAACCTCGGGTTTTTGGTTTTGTTTTATAAAAATAACTGATTTGCATAGAAATAACCTGTTTGGGGTCACACTGATGCCAGTATAGTCGTCCCTTGTTTGTCGCTCTTGACCACAGTATTTACATTTCTGCGAAACAATCATTACATAAAAATAACACATTGTCATAATGAAGTCATGAACAAACAGTTTACTACTTTCTTAATACACTTTTCAACATTATGAGAGCCCTCTAAACATGACGTACAACCCTTTAGTCACCCTTAAAGTATTCTAATCCAATATAGTAATGCTTAATGAAGCTGAGCCAATCAGTGATCACTGTACTGAACACTGCGTTCTGATTGGTTGGGTCAACTGTTGTGGTCAATACTGCTGTAGTATTGAGATCTTTATCAAAATGTTATACAATATGCTTTAAAAAATGTTAAATATGCGATGTGGTGAAGCCGCAATATTTGTAGTGAAGGACGACTGTACACACACACACACACACACACACACACACACACACACACACACACACACACACACACACACACACACACACACACACACACACACACACACACACACACACGCACGCATTATATGTATTTATATATATTGTATATATTAACTAACCCTAACCCTACTTATGATTTTCACCTGCCTCTGTTGTTCGGGACACTCACCTGTTTGTAATCAAGAGACACTATTTAAGCCTCACCTGTTTGTAATCAAGACTCACCTGTTTGTAATCAAGACTCACCTGTTTGTAATCAAGAGACACTATTTAAGCCTGCCTTTGCTGGTCACTCGTCCTGGCTTCTTTGTTTGCTACACGCGACCGGACCAGTTACGTAGGTTTTGCTTGTCTCCTAGCCCATGCTAAGTGTTAGCTTCGAGTGTGATTGGCACGTGTTTCCTTCGACTTGTTTTCTGTTTTTGGTGCTTCTTTGATTGTTCTGAGAATTAAATAATGTTCCTACCTGCAAGTCCTGTCCGGAGTCGTCCGCTTGCATCCCGGGAGAACGAACCGCGCAGTAAACTGCAATCCCGCCATGACATCTACAGATTATTTCAGATACCGTATTTTTCAGACTATAAATCGCTCCGGAGTATAAGTCGTACCGGCTGAAAATGCATAACGAAGAAGGAAAAAACCATATATAAGTCACACTGGAGTATAAGTCGCATTTTTGGGGGAAATGTATTTGCTAAAACCCAACAGCAAGAATAGACATTTGAAAGGCAATTTAAAATGTCTAAAGAATAGTGAACAACAGGCTGAATAAGTGTACGTTATATGAGGCATAAATAACCAACTGCTATGTTAACCTCACATATTATGGTAAGAGTCATTCAAATAACTATAACATATAGAACATGCTATACGTTAACCAAACAATCTGTCACTCCTAATCGCTAAATCCCATGAAGTCTTATACGTCTAGTCCAGTGGTTCTTAACCTGGGTTGGATGGAACCCTAGAGGTTCTGTGAGTCGGCCTCAGGGGTTCTGACACACCCAACTCATGGTGTAAATACAAACTTCTCCCTATCGGCGTATTACGGATACAACAACAGCAGAAGTCAGACTGATTTGCAGGTGTGTCATTTGTTGTGAGTTTATGTTGGTTTTGTTGTTTGAACAAGGTGATGTTCATGCACGCTTCATCAAGTGCACCAGTAATAAAACATGCTAACACTTTAGTATGGGGAACATATTCACCATTAATTAGTTGCTTATTAACATGCAAATTAGTAACATATTGGCTCTTAATTAGTCATTATTAAGTACTTATTAATGCCTTATTTGGCATTGCCTTATTATAACCCTAACCCTCTAACCCTGGCCCTAACCCTAACCAAATTACTCTAAAGTCCCCTAGTGTCCAAAAAACTCTAAATTAAGTCTTTGTTACTTAGAATATGTTCCCCTAGTGTCCAAAAAACTCTAAATTAAGTCTTTGTTATTTAGAATATGTTCCCCTAGTGTCCAAAAAACTCTACATTAAGTCTTTGTTACTTAGAATATGTTCCCCTAGTGTCCAAAAAACTCTAAATTAAGTCTTTGTTACTTAGAATATGTTCCCCTAGGATCCAAAAAACTCTAAATTAAGTCTTTGTTACTTAGAATATGTTCCCCTAGTGTCCAAAAAACTCTAAATTAAGTCTTTGTTACTTAGAATATGTTCCCCTAGGATCCAAAAAACTCTAAATTAAGTCTTTGTTACTTAGAATATGTTCCCCTAGGATCCAAAAAACTCTAAATTAAGTCTTTGTTACTTAGAATATGTTCCCCTAGGATCCAAAAAACTCTAAATTAAGTCTTTGTTACTTAGAATATGTTCCCCTAGTGTCCAAATAACTCTAAATTAAGTCTTTGTTACTTAGAATATGTTCCCCTAGTGTCCAAATAACTCTAAATTAAGTCTTTGTTACTTAGAATATGTTCCCCTAGTGTCCAAAAAACTCTAAATTAAGTCTTTGTTACTTAGAATATGTTCCCCTAGTGTCCAAAAAACTCTAAATTAAGTCTTTGTTACTTAGAATATGTTCCCCTAGGATCCAAAAAACTCTAAATTAAGTCTTTGTTACTTAGAATATGTTCCCCTAGTGTCCAAAAAACTCTAAATTAAGTCTTTGTTACTTAGAATATGTTCCCCTAGGATCCAAAAAACTCTAAATTAAGTCTTTGTTACTTAGAATATGTTCCCCTAGTGTCCAAAAAACTCTAAATTAAGTCTTTGTTACTTAGAATATGTTCCCCTAGTGTCCAAAAAACTCTAAATTAAGTCTTTGTTACTTAGAATATGTTCCCCTAGTGTCCAAAAAACTCTAAATTAAGTCTTTGTTATTTAGAATATGTTCCCCTAGTGTCCAAAAAACTCTACATTAAGTCTTTGTTACTTAGAATATGTTCCCCTAGTGTCCAAAAAACTCTAAATTAAGTCTTTGTTACTTAGAATATGTTCCCCTAGGATCCAAAAAACTCTAAATTAAGTCTTTGTTACTTAGAATATGTTCCCCTAGGATCCAAAAAACTCTAAATTAAGTCTTTGTTACTTAGAATATGTTCCCCTAGGATCCAAAAAACTCTAAATTAAGTCTTTGTTACTTAGAATATGTTCCCCTAGTGTCCAAATAACTCTAAATTAAGTCTTTGTTACTTAGAATATGTTCCCCTAGTGTCCAAAAAACTGTAAATTAAGTCTTTGTTACTTAGAATATGTTCCCCTAGTGTCCAAATAACTCTAAATTAAGTCTTTGTTACTTAGAATATGTTCCCCTAGTGTCCAAAAAACTCTAAATTAAGTCTTTGTTACTTAGAATATGTTCCCCTAGTGTCCAAAAAACTCTAAATTAAGTCTTTGTTACTTAGAATATGTTCCCCTAGGATCCAAAAAACTCTAAATTAAGTCTTTGTTACTTAGAATATGTTCCCCTAGTGTCCAAAAAACTCTAAATTAAGTCTTTGTTACTTAGAATATGTTCCCCTAGGATCCAAAAAACTCTAAATTAAGTCTTTGTTACTTAGAATATGTTCCCCTAGTGTCCAAAAAACTCTAAATTAAGTCTTTGTTACTTAGAATATGTTCCCCTAGGATCCAAAAAACTCTAAATTAAGTCTTTGTTACTTAGAATATGTTCCCCTAGGATCCAAAAAACTCTAAATTAAGTCTTTGTTACTTAGAATATGTTCCCCTAGGATTCAAAAAACTCTAAATTAAGTCTTTGTTACTTAGAATATGTTCCCCTAGTGTCCAAATAACTCTAAATTAAGTCTTTGTTACTTAGAATATGTTCCCCTAGTGTCCAAAAAACTGTAAATTAAGTCTTTGTTACTTAGAATATGTTCCCCTAGTGTCCAAATAACTCTAAATTAAGTCTTTGTTACTTAGAATATGTTCCCCTAGTGTCCAAAAAACTCTAAATTAAGTCTTTGTTACTTAGAATATGTTCCCCTAGTGTCCAAAAAACTCTAAATTAAGTCTTTGTTACTTAGAATATGTTCCCCTAGGATCCAAAAAACTCTAAATTAAGTCTTTGTTACTTAGAATATGTTCCCCTAGTGTCCAAAAAACTCTAAATTAAGTCTTTGTTACTTAGAATATGTTCCCCTAGGATCCAAAAAACTCTAAATTAAGTCTTTGTTACTTAGAATATGTTCCCCTAGTGTCCAAAAAACTCTAAATTAAGTCTTTGTTACTTAGAATATGTTCCCCTAGGATCCAAAAAACTCTAAATTAAGTCTTTGTTACTTAGAATATGTTCCCCTAGGATCCAAAAAACTCTAAATTAAGTCTTTGTTACTTAGAATATGTTCCCCTAGGATCCAAAAAACTCTAAATTAAGTCTTTGTTACTTAGAATATGTTCCCCTAGTGTCCAAATAACTCTAAATTAAGTCTTTGTTACTTAGAATATGTTCCCCTAGTGTCCAAATAACTCTAAATTAAGTCTTTGTTACTTAGAATATGTTCCCCATACTAAAGTGTTACCAAAAACATATAACTTCGTCTTAAATTAAAAAAAAACAACATTTTATTTTCCACTAAAGAAGGGTTGGGTGAATGCGCATATGAAAGTGCTGGGGTTCGGTACCTCCAACAAGGTTAACAACCACTGCTCTAGTCTCTTACGTAATATGTTAATCATTTCACACATAAGTCACTCCTGAGTATAAGTCGCACCCCTGGCCAAACTATGAAAAGAACTGCGACTTATAGTCTGAAAAACACGGTATATTCCAATGATCGCCCAGCCCTAGTGGAAATCTACAGATGATTTCAGATATTCACCCTGCACATTCATTATTTGAAGTGTCTTTCACCAAAACCAGCAGAGAAATACCAAGTCATACATTTGACTTTTATAGGTCCCACAGTACCTTTTTTTGTGTGTGTTATCCTGACGGAGCGTAATGGGGATGAAGCGCTCCGAGGAAGGCAGCAAGGAAGGCAGTGATGGAGAGCTTGGAGGCAACGAGCAGGCAGGATGAGTGCTATGACAGACAGATGAGAAGATGATGGAGTGGCACAGAAAAGAGTGCAGGGAGTAATGAGAGAATGTGGACAGGTGAGCAAAAGAGCCATGAAAAGATGAAGCAAACCAACACGGTGTCATGTGGTCGCAGCCACACGTAGCAATTGGACTGCTTTTGTCGCTGGCTTAAATATTGCACTCCTTCTCTGCTTGCATTGCTAGCTAATGGCTCATAAAAAAGTGTCTCGCATAAATCAAAAGAAAACATACTTTTCCCTTCCTGTGAGGGAGCAGCGTGTCAACATGAAGTATGTCCCGCTCAGGATACGCCATAAGGAAGGAAACCAGCTGAAAATGTGGCATCCACGTTAAAAACTAAACAAATATTGCAAGCATGCAGTCACTGGAGACAGGCTGGTGAGGAAAGTGGACATGTCCTACTCGTTAGCGACCCTGGCTCTGGTTTGGTAAGAGACTGAATAGAATTGTTTCATTGGGTGGAAAAAACAAAGTGACTTTATATGCTTAATTGTGAGACTGTCACGGCGCATGCACAATCCCTCATGCCTTCTGCTAGGAGCACCCCGGGACACGGCCCTGCTCGCTCTTCCCGCATCGTGGCGCGGCTGCAGGCAATCGTCAATCAGCGCATCTGGATCTGATTAGCATACTTGCCAACTTTGAGACCTCCGAATTCGGGAGGTGGGGGGGGGGGGTGTTTGGTGGTAGCGGGGGTGTATATTGTAGCGTCCCGGAAGAGTTAGTGCTGCAAGGGGTTCTGGGTATTTGTTCTGTTGTGTTTATGTTGTGTTGGGGACGGCGTGGCGAAGTTGGGAGAGTGGACCTGCCAGCAATCTGAGGGTTACTGGTTCAATCCCCACCTTCTACCATCCTAGTCACGTCCGTTGTGTCCTTGAGCAAGACACTTCACCCTTGCTCCTGATGGGCCTGGTTAGCGCCGTGCATGGCAGCTCCCGCCATCAGTGTGTGAATGTGTGTGTGTGAATGGGTGAATGTGGAAAATAGTGTCAAAGCGCTTTGAGTTCCTTAAAAAGGTAGAAAAGCGCTATACAAGTACTACCCATTTACCATTTACCATTGGAGCGTTTACATCAATGCTATAGAGTAGCTATGGATACTCTTCCACTCCAGTCCTGTAGGGGGCAGTGATGCAGACAGCTATTGCCGTGCCAGCCACTACAAAGGAAAATACAGTGCCACCTTGATGTATGAACCCCTTACTGCACAACCTTTTCCACACACCAAGTCAAATATAGTTTTTTATGAACCTTGTCTTGGTTAACCAACGTTTCATCCACCCATTTTGTGCCCGGCAGCACATCCATTGTGAGCAGGCTGATCGCTCATTCAGTCCACACGGTAATAACATCATTAGCTACTATGCTACCTTGTGTGCTTCTTGAGTGTATTTGAGCCTTTTTACATGTTGTTCTACAAACCCCAAAAGCAGTGAAGTTGTCACGTTGTGTAAATGCTAAATAAAAACACAATATAATGATTTGCAAATCCTTTTCAACCTAAATTCAATTGAGTAGACTGCAAAGAGTTTATTTTTAGCAAATATTAGCTCATTTGGAATTTGATGTTTGCAATATGTTTAAAAAAAGCTGGCATGAGTGGCAAAAAAGACTGATAAAGTTGAGGAATGTTCATCAAACACTTATTTGGAACATCCCACAGGTGAACAGGCTAATTTGGAACATTTGGAATTTGATGCCTGCAATGTGTTTCAAAAAAACCTGGCAAAAGGGGCAAAAAAGACTGAGAAAGTTGAGGAATGCTCATCAAACACTTATTTGGAACATCCCACAGGTGTGCAGGCTACAGGTGGGTGCCATGATTGGGTATAAAAGTAGATTCCATGAAATGCTCAGTCATTCACAAACAAGGATGGGGCGAGGGTCACCACTTTGTCAACAAACGCCTGAGCAAATTGTTGAACAGTTTAAGAACAACATTTCTCAAGCAGCTATTGCAAGGAATTTAGGGATTTCACCATCTACGCTCCGTAATATCATCAAAAGGTTCAGAGAACCTGAAGAAATCACTGCACGAAAGCAATCATATTACCCGTGACCTTCTGCATCAACAAGCGACATCCGTGTGTAAAGGATATCACCACATGGGCTCAGGAACACTTCAGAAAACCACTGTCAGTAATTACAGTTCGTCGCTACATCTGTAAGTGCAAGTTAAAACTCTACTATGCAAAGCGAAAGCCGTTTATCAACAACACCCAGAAACGCTACTGGCTTCGCTGGTTTTGGGTTTTGTTTTGCTAGCTCAATATGAGTCCAAAGAAAGAAATGGACAAGCGTGTGTGGACAGTTCGGGTTATTGTTGTTGTTTTGACTTTGTTATCAAGTAGAAAGTAGACCCATCACCTCCTTATTATGTTTGTTTGATATACAGTACTGTACTGTGCATTATATTGTGTTTAAAGTAGAGATGTCCGATTATATCGGCCGATATATGCGTTAAAATGTAATATCGGAAATTATCGGTATCGGTTTTTTTATTATCGGTATCTGTTTTTTTTGGGTTTTTTAAAAAAAAATTAAATCCACATAAAAAACACAAGATACACTTACAATTAGTGCACCAACCCAAAAAACCTCCCTCCCCCATTTACACTCATTCACACAAAAGGGTTGTTTCTTTCTGTTATTAATATTCTGCTGCCTACATTATATATCAATATATATCAATACAGTCTGCAAGGGATACAGTCCGTAAGCACACATGATTGTGCGTGCTGCTGCTCCACTAATAGTACTAACCTTTAACACTTCATTTTACTCATTTTCATTAATTACTAGTTTCTATGTAACTGTTTTTATATTGTTTTACTTTCTTTTTTATTCAAGAAAATGTTTTTAATTTATTTATCTTATTTTACTAATTTTAAAAAAAAGTACCTTATCTTCACCATACCTGGTTGTCCAAATTAGGCATAATAATGTGTTAATTCCACGACTGCATATATCGGTTGATATCGGTATCGGTAATTAAAGAGTTGGACAATATCGGAATATCGGATATCGGCAAAAAGCCATTATCGGACATCCCTAGTTTAAAGTGTTCAAACTTGTACTAAAATATGGACTTTTGTCAAGGCCAGAACCCATTATGTATGTTTACATTGTTTCATATTGACAACTTTGCTTCAATATACACACTTTTCTATTAACAAACCCTGTTGAAGAAGCAACCACGTTTGTAAATCAATGTTTCATCTCTGGTTTCTTACGCCTGACTTTTTCACTCTTTTTTTCCACCAAATAGTCAAATGTCATCTCAGTTATACGGCCAAACATTGCACATTATCAATTTTGTTTGCCCGTGAATCATCTGCGGAATTGACAAATAAATAATCCCACGTGTGTTTTATTTATAGTCCGGCCGCTATACCACATTTCTAATTATACGTTGATTGGGTAAAAAAAAAAAAAGGTGTTTATATTTACTTATAAGATCAGTTTGAGGTGTATACTCGAGGAGTCGTGCAATCGTATTCCCAGTCCAACAAATACACAACCGAGAATACAACAATATCTATAAGATATAGGTGTCAAACTCAAGGCCCTGGGGCCGAATCTGGCCCGTCACGTCATTGTGTTTGGCCCTCCAACGCTTAGGAAAGTATGCATCAATATCTTAACTTTTCCTACTAAATGTATTTGTTCTTTCCAATTTGACAAAAATAAATAAATAAATATATATATATATACACTACCGTTCAAAAGTTTGGGGTCACCGAAACAATTTAGTGGAATAGCCTTCATTTCTAAGAACAAGAATAGACTGTCGAGTTTCAGATGAAAGTTCTCTTTTTCTGGCCATTTTGAGCGTTTAATTGACCCCAAAAATGTGATGCTCCAGAAAGTCAATCTGCTCAAAGGAAGGTCAGTTTTGTAGCTTCTGTAACGAGCTAAAGTGTTTTCAGATGTGTGAACATGATTGCACAAGGGTTTTCTAATCATCAATTAGCCTTCTGAGCCAACGAAATTGTACCATTAGAACACTGGAGTGATAGTTGCTGGAAATACACCTATGTAGATATTGCACCAAAAAGGAGACATTTGCAGCTAGAATAGTCATTTACCACATTAGCAATGTATAGAGTGTATTTCTGTAAAGTTAAGACTAGTTTAAAGTTATCTTCATTGAAAAGTACAGTGCTTTTCCTTCAAAAATAAGGACATTTTAATGTGACCCCAAACTTTTGAACGGTAGTGTATATATATATATATATATATATATATATATATATATATATATATATATATATATATATATATATGTATATATATATATATATATATATATATATATATGCACTGCATGAAATTGCATTGCATACTTCAATGTCTGCTTGACTTATGGTTTGATAGCAAGTTATCCATCAAATTGTCCACTGTAAAAAGGACATTAGATATTACGTTAAAATGATGATGTTTTTTACAGCATATTCAATTGAAAACTGTAAATTGACAAAAACTCTAACACAGTTTTTACTATAAAATGATGCCGACTACGTCTGTAAAATCTACTGTTGTTGTTACTGTAAATGGAAAAAATGGTCTCACAGTTATTCTACGGTAACAAACTGGCAGCTCAGTTGCCAGAATTAAAAAAATAACAGTGGTACTGTTTTTCTATTTACAGTAATATGTTGAACAAACTACCTTAAATTTTACAGTAAGATTCAGGCAACTAAGCTGCCAGTATTTTACCGTAAAATAACTGTGGTACCATTTTAAAATGCTAAATAAACAGTGGGTACTTATTTTTCCCATCTACAGCAATATAATGTTTAAAACGTGTAGATTTTACATTGGAAAAAATGGTGACCGGAATTTTACTGTGAAATATACATATTTTTAAAATATATTTAATAATAAAATGTATAGGCAAATCCATAAATTATTTACTGTTAAAACTTTGACATCCCTGCTATAGGAGAAGCTCATTTAAAGGCCTACTGAAATTACATTTTTTCATTTAAACGGGGATAGCAGATCCATTCTATCTGTCATACTTGATCATTTCGCGATATTGCCATATTTTTGCTGAAAGGATTTAGTATAGAACAACGACGATAAAGTTCGCAACTTTTGGTCGCTGATAAAAAAGCCTTGCCTGTAGCGGAAGTAGCGTGACGTCACAGGTTGAAAGGCTCCTCACATTTCCACATTGTTTACACCAGCAGTGAGAGCGATTCGGACCGAGAAAGCGACGATTACCCCATTAATTTGAGCGAGGATGAAAGATTCGTGGATGAGGAACGTTAGAGTGATGAACTAGAGTGCAGTGCAGGACGTATCTTTTTTCGCTCTGACCGTAACTTAGGTACAAGCTGGCTCATTGGATTCCACACTCTCTCCTTTTTCTATTGTGGATCACGGATTTGTATTTTAAACCACCTGGGATACTATATCCTCTTGAAAATGAGAGTCCAGAACGCCAAATGGACATTCACAGTGACTTTTATCTCCACGACAATACATCGGCGAAACACTTTAGCTACGGAGCTATCACGTATAGCATCGGGCTTAAATGCAGATAGAAACAAAATACATAAACCCCTGACTGGAAGGATAGACAGAAGATCAACAATACTATTAAACCATGGACATGTAACTACACGGTTAATGCTTTCCAGCCTGGCGAAGCTTAACAATGCTGTTGCTAACGACGCCATTGAAGCTAACTTAGCAACGGGACCTATGCTAAAAACATTAGCGTTCCACCTACGCCAGCCAGCCCTCATCTGCTCATCAACACCCGTGCTCACCTGCGTTCCAGCGATCGACGGAAGGACGAAGGACTTCACCCGATCATCCGTGCGGTCGGCGGCTAGCGTCGGCTAGCGTGTCTGCTATCTAAGTCAAAGTCCTCCTGATTGTGTTGCTGCAGCCAGCCGCTAATACACCGATCCCACCTACAACTTTCTTCTTTGCAGTCTTCATTGTTCATTAAACAAATTGCAAAAGATTCACCAACACAGATGTCCAGAATACTGTGGAATTATGAGATGAAAACAGAGCTTTTTTGTATTGGATTCAATGGTGTCCAAATACTTCTATTTAACTAGTGACGTCACGCGCATACGTCGTCATACATAGACGTTTTCAACCGGAAGTTTCCCGGGAAATGTAAAATGTCACTTTATAAGTTAACCCGGCCGTATTGGCATGTGTTGCAATGTTAAGATGTCATCATTGATATATAAACTATCAGACTGCGTGGTCGCTAGTAGTGGCTTTCAGTAGGCCTTTAATACTCACAAGTACAGCAAAGAGGGTGAACTAGATCAGTGTTTTTCAACCTTTTTTGAGCCGAGGCACATCTTTTTCATGGAAAATATCCGAAGGCACACCACCAGCAGAAATCATTAAAACATTAAACTCAGTTGACAGTAAAAAGTGGTTGTTGGATATGACTTTAAAGCATAACCAAGCATGCATCACTATAGCTCTTGTCTCAAAGTAGGTGTACTGTCACCACCTGTCACATCACACCCTGACTTATTTGGACTTTTGGGCTGTTTTAGTGTGTGTAGTGTTTTACTTCTTGTCTTGCGCTCCTATTTGGGTGTATTTTCCTGTTTTGTTGGTGTTTTCCTGTAGCAGTTTCATGTCTTCATTAAAAGCTTTTCACCGCATCTACTTTGTTTTAGCAATCAAGAATATTTCAGTTGTTTTTATCCTTCTTCGTGGGGACATTGTTGATTGTCATGTCATGTTTTAAATAATAATGGAAGTACAATTGTTTGTATATAGTATATAAATTGGTACAAAGGTTTAACATGTCTACAAGGATATTTCACATGCCTTTACTGTGTATATAATTGAACTGTGTTTATGTTATGTATAATGTGTATTTATAATATGTTGTACAATGGACATTCAATAATTTTCGGAAGTTTATTTTGTACTTGACATTTTTTATAGGGTTAGGCGCAATAAGTGTTCAACTTCAGCCTAAACCCTTTCGGTCTGCAACATTTTCATTTTCAATTTAAGAATGTACAACTGTTTGTTTATTTTGTATTATATTGACCGAAGAATAATAAACTTGTATGTTCGGATGTACATTGTCTTTGCTCCACAGTAAGTCTTTGCTGTCGTCCAGCATTCTGTTTTTGTTTACTCTGTAGCCAGTTAGGTTTTGGTTCCGTTCTGCATAGCCTTCCCTAAGCTTCAAAGCCTTTTCTTAGGGACCTTTTGTTTATTGTTGGTTTAAGCATTAGATACGACGACAAACCCTTGTCATCTCACACAACGTGTTCCCGACGTCTACAAAGCAATTAGCTACCTGCTGCCACCTACTGATATGGAAGAGTATTACAGGGTTACTCTGCCGAGCTCTAGACAGCACCGACACTCAACAACGGCACATCATTTGCAGATTATAATTACTGGTTGTCAAAAAATATTTGTAACCCAAATAGGTGAAAGTACATAATCTCCCACGGCACACCAGACTGTATCTCACGCGGCACAGTGGTTGAAAAACACTGAACTAGATTGTAATGTAAATTCACCATGAATGCTCAATGACATTTTATAGTAATCAAAAGTATCATGAACATGTTTCACAATGTCTGCTGACTTTAAAATAGAGAGAAGAGCTCCTCGTGTGATTGTTAAGTGAGAACTGTGTGCTTTCAATTAGGCCAGCCTGCCTGACATGTTTGTCTTTTGCGCAATTTTGGAAATTAGCGTTTTGTGGCATGTGGCTCTTCAGCAGAGACTCTGATTAAAGTGCATTGTCCCTTCAAATTACAGTTGGAGCCAATTCAAGTGGAGGGGAAAGACTCGGCCGGGTGGGTTTTTACTTTTGTTGTTGCTGCTTATTTTTTGAGAGGTGCAAGCATAAATGTCAGAATATGACACCTCAGATGAGCCACTGAAAAACATACAAGTACAGTTTTTAATCATTTAACACGCAAAAGGCTTACATGTGCAGAAAAAAACAAACTCCTTGTTTCTCAGCAGAAATAAATACAGTTAAATAGAAAGTTTGCTACTCAGTACTTGTGAATAAAACACACAATTATTATTATTATTTTTAATTTATTTTGTCCTGTCCACCTACCTTTGCCTTATTTGTATTTGACTTTATTAAATGGATTTATATTATCATTTAGTGCAGCCGGGCCGGAGCAGGAGGGGATAGAAAGAGGAAAAAAGGAATACAGAGGTGGAAATTGCGGGTACAAGAGGGGGATAAGACAGAGAGACAACAACAACAACAAACACAACAACTATAGAACAACATCAGCAAATAGGATATGTACAAATATGATAGTAAAAGTGATAGCAAAGAAGCAGTTAGTGAAGTAAATATTAATAACACAGAAATGACAATGAACATTATTACACTACAAATGCAACAATACAAACACCAATAGAAATATCACTATTGATAATTAACAATAACAATAATGTACCTCTATTATCAACAATACAATTGTTAAAAGGCAGCAATATATATATATGTAATGGTAACTTGAAATATAAAAGAAAGCAGCTAAATCTAGGGGAAGAAAAAGAAGTGAACTGTATTAACCTTGTAGATTGTTATAGTAATAATAGGTTAAGCTTGGTCAGTGTGCAATGCGTTACCCAGTTTCCCCTAGGGCAAGAACGTTAATATATGTTTGATGATAGGTGATTATATGCATGAAACACACAATTGAATAGAATATACAATACTGCACAATAAATACTTAAAAACCCAATGAAATTACAACATAAACACGGTCTATTTCATTGCTATATGTGGTGTGTGATGATTAACGCGCACACACACACACACACACACACACACACACACACACACACGTATATATACGTATATGACGTGCGGTGAGGTTCAAGGCTGGTGAGGCACTGACTTTATCACAGTCAGATTTACAAACATATGAACCCTAAAGAGTATCTTATTCACCATTTGATTGGCAGCAGTTAACGGGTTATGTTTAAAAGCTCATACCAGCATTCTTCCCTGCTTGCCACTCAGCATCAAGGCTTGGAATTGGGGGTTAAATCACCAAAAATGCTGCCCACTGCTCCCCTCACCTCCCAGGGGGTGATCAAGGGGATGGGTCAAATGCAGAGGACACATTTCACCACACCTAGTGTGTGTGTGACAATCATTGGTACTTTAACTTTAACTTTACACATACAAACTGTAGCACACAAAAAAGCACATTTAATAAAAAAAACTTTATTATGGTCGTTGACGTTATTAACGTCATCATTCATAACAAATGTCCTGATTGGTCACAAGGAACATATCGACCAATCAACTACGGCGTAATATAAACTACGTCTCGAATCTTGATTTAGGGTCGGGAAAAAAAACCGGAAAAACAGGAGATCTTTTTTTTTTTTTTCCCGAGATTAAAAAAGACGGAATTCCGACTTTAGACGGAAAAATCACATGCCTGTAACATTGAAACAACGTGCTTTTTGACGAATGTTGGCTTGTGCCGTTGATTTGACTTTTGAAATGTTGGTCATTTACCAACCGACAAACGTGGATCCAACAGCAACG
>NC_084734.1:5500960-5518460 GCF_033978785.1 Entelurus aequoreus
TGGAAGGAGTAGTCGCCAGAATAAAGAGTGGAAATAGGGCTTAGGAAAACCAGGAATTCTGGAAAATCCTGGAATTTTTTGGAACTTGGAAAAAAGTAGTTTGAATGTCCAGGATGAGTGGAATGTGTTGAAGGTGGAATGATTTCAATGGGTTGAAAAATATGGAAATGGTGGAAGTTTGAAAAATGGCCAAGTCATTTTGAATGGGAAAAATGTCCCGGAAAACTTGGAATTCTGGGAAATCTGAGAATTTTTGGAATTTGTTAAGAGAAAGCCAGCGATTCCCAAATAGGCTGAACAGTTTGAAGTTGGAACCCTTTGAATCGGGTGCGAAATGTGGAAGGTAGAGCGCGCCAAAATCTGGAGAAGAAGAAGAAGTTGAATAAATAGATGAATTTTGGTGTAGAAAATGTGTGAATGTTTGGAGCATTCACACATTTACAGTAAAGTACAGCGGTGCACCGGAAAGACCTGAAGCAACTACCGAGAAGAAACAGATACTTGGTGCATAACGTTGACCACCGTAGTGGATTTGTGCCATACGGAGCATGATACGGAGGGATCACTGGACTCCTATAGAACACTCCAGACTGTGCTGTGAACATTTGGTCTCTGGTAAGTGAACACAGCTAGTGAAGTGAAGTGAATTATATTCATATAGCGCTTTTCTCTGGAGACTCAAAGCGCTTTACATAGTGAAACCCAATATCTAAGTTACATTTAAAGCAGTGTGGGTGGCACTGGGAGCAGGTGGGTAAAGTGTCTTGCCCAAGGACACAACGGCAGTGACTAGGATGGCGGAAGTGGGGATCGAACCTGGAACCCTCAACTTGCTGGCACGGCCACTATGCCAACCGAGCTATACCGCCCAATGGATTTTAAGAGAATGTAAAACTTTGACTCCGGCCATGTTTACTTGATGACCTTCTTAAAGAAATATCAAGCAGTTAAAATGCGCCAAACATGGATAACTAGAGGATTTGAACGGGTGTCATTTTGAATTATGTGTTGCGCTTGGACATTTTTCGTATAATACCCACAAAGTTCAGTGAGCAGGTTTTAGTTATGTGTGACCACGTGTGTCGACTCCCACTGGGAGGAGGCCCCCCGGCAGGCCAAGGACCGGATGGGGGGATTACATCTCCTCTCTGGCCTGGGAACGCTTCGGGATTCCCCAGGAGGAAGTCGCAAATGTTGCTCTGGAGAGGGAAGTCTGGGGGTCTTTGCTGGAGCTGCTGTCCCCGCGACCCGATTCCGGATAAGCGGTTGAAGATGGATGGATGGATGGACGTGTGTCGACTTTCTGTGTTGGTTGTTTTGCGCCATGACTGGGAAAGGTTGTTTGTATAAAAATGCCGAGCTGTGTACACTGCAATGTGCAATTCATGGTCATTAATTGGAATTACCCACAAAGTCCACATGAGGGCGACTAAATCACAGCAATTATACTGTCAGATGTTTCAAATTAAGATGGAGGATCCCTCGGGGGCCAGAGTCCTAGTAGTGTTAGCTTCCTTTCCAACCTTTTCTGACTAATTATAATAGTCAGAAAAGGCATAATAGTCAGTCGGGGGGGTGCTGGAGCGTATCTCAGCTGCATTCGGGCGGAAGGCGGCGTACACCCTGGACAAGTCGCCACCTTATATGCAACAAATATTACAGTATATTATCATACTATGGAGGGGGGCATGGCCTGCGGACCTGCAGTGAAACGGGGTGTGCCAGGACCGGCTTCGAGATCAGCTACAGGTGCGTAGATGGCCCATCTGGGCCTGATTATGTAATCACCTGTGGCTTTGTTAAAAGGCAGCAGCCGGGGAGGAGAGAGGGGTTGGAGTTGGAGCAAGAGCGAGAGCGAGAGAGAGAGAGAGAGAGAGACAGACAATCACAAAACAATTGCTGAAAAGCAAAGACCATTTATTGCAAAATAAAACTATATTGTGAACCTGATCCAGCTCTCATGTCAGTGCTTGGTGGTCCGAGGAACCCTGAGGGGAGAAACCTCCACACATACTTTCCAGACATGTTTTGTGTAAATCAAAATAAATACTAAAATATCTGCTAAACTTATTATTTTACAGCAAACTACCCATCAAATTAATAAAAATGACAATACATTTTACGGTGTTCTTTTCAGCATATTACTGTAAATTGAAAAAAAAAACTACAATTTTTTGCGTTAAAATTCTGGCACATGGTCAGGATTGTACCACCTATAATAATAAAAATAATAATAATAATAATAATAATAGACTTTATTTGTAAAAAAGCACTTTACATTGAGCAAACAACCTCAAAGTGCTACAGTGTATTAAAAAAAAATAAAAAAATAAAGGTAATAAAAATAAATAAACATAAAAACTAGAACAGCCTAATAGCTAGAACTAGTATCCATCCATCCATCCATTTTCTGCCGCTTGTCCCTTTCGGGGGTGGCAGGGGGGTGCTGGAGCCTATCTCAGCTGCATTCGGGCGGAAGGCGGGGTACACCCTGGACAAGACGCCACCTTATATGCAACAAATATTACAGTATGTTATCATACTTTCCAAACATGTTTCGTGGAAATCAAAATAAATACTTAAATATCTGCTTGACTTATGATTTTACAGCAAACTACCCATCAAATTAATAAAAATGACAATACATTTTACGGTGTTCTTTACAGCATATTACTGTAAATGGAAAAAAAACTACCATTTTTTTTGGGTTAAAATTCTGGCGCATGGTCAGGATTGTACCACCTATAATAATAATAATAATAATGATAATAATAATGATAATAATAATAGATTTTATTTGTAAAAAAGCACTTTACATTGAGCAAACAACCTCAAAGTGCTACAGTGTATTAAAAAAAAAAAAAAAAAAGGTAATAAAAATAAATAAACATAAAAAGTAGAACAATAATAGCTAGAACTAGTATCCATCCATCCATCCGCTGCATGCGGGCGGAAGGCGGGGTACACCCTGGACAAGACGCCACCTTATATGCAACAAATATTACAGTACATTATCATATTTTCCAAACATGTTTCGTGGAAATCAAAATAAATACTTAAATATCTGCTTGACTTATGATTTTACAGCAAACTACCCATCAAATTAATAAAAATGACAATACATTTTACGGTGTTCTTTACAGAATATTACTGGAAATTGAAAAAAAACTAAAAAAATGTTGTATTCAAATTCTGGTGCATGGTCAGGATTGTACCACCTATAATAATAATAATAATAATAATAATAATAATAATGATAATAATAATAATAGATGTTATTTGTAAAAAAGCATTTTACATTGAGCAAACAACCTCAAAGTGCTACAGTATGTTAAAAATAATAATAATAATAATAATAATAATAAATAAATAATAAAAATAAATAAACATAAAAACTAGAACACTAATAGCTAGAACTAGTATCCATCCATCCATCCGCTGCATGCGGGCGGAAGGCGGGGTACACCCTGGACAAGACGCCACCTTATATGCAACAAATATTACAGTATATTATCATACTTTCCAAACATGTTTCGTGGAAATCAAAATAAATACTTAAATATCTGCTTGACTTATGATTTTTACAGCAAACTAACCATCAAATTAATAAAAATTACAATACATTTTACGGTGTTCTTTACAGCATATTACTGGAAATTGAAAAAAAATCTACCATTTTTTTTGGGTTAAAATTCTGGCGCATGGTCAGGATTGTACCACCTATAATAATAATAATAATAATAATAATAATAATAATAATAATAATAATAATAATAGATTTTATTTGTAAAAAAGCACTTTACATTGAGCAAACAACCTCAAAGTGCTACAGTGTATTAAAAAAAAAAAAAAAAAGGTAATAAAAATAAATAAACATAAAAACTAGAACAATAATAGCTAGAACTAGTATCCATCCATCCATCCGCTGCATGCGGGCGGAAGGCGGGGTACACCCTGGACAAGACGCCACCTTATATGCAACAAATATTACAGTATATTATCATATTTTCCAAACATGTTTTGTGGAAATCAAAATAAATACTTAAATATCTGCTTGATTTATGATTTTACAGCAAACTAACCATCAAATTATTAAAAATGACAATACATTTTACGGTGTTCTTTACAGCATGTTACTGGAAATTGAAAAAAAACAAAAAAACATTTGTGTTCAAATTCTGGCGCATGGTCAGGATTGTACCACCTATAATAATAATAATAATAATAATAATAATAATAATAATAATAATAATAATAATAATGATAATAATAATAATAGATGTTATTTGTAAAAAAGCACTTTACATTGAGCAAACAACCTCAAAGTGCTACAGTGTATTAAAAAAATAAATAAAATAAAGGTAATATAAATAAATAAACATAAAAACTAGAACAATAATAGCTAGAACTAGTATCCATCCATCCATCCATTGCGAAATGTAATTTTTTTTTCTTTTTTTTTTCTTTTTTTTTTCCCCATAAAGAAATACAACCATGTGTGCTTACGGGCTGTATCCCTGCAGACTGTATTGATCTACATTGATATATAATGTATAACATGTGTTTTTCTATGTTGATTTAATTAAAAATATATATATATATATATATATATTTTTTTTTTCTGGTACCAATTGGTCTGCGGCCCGGTACCAATCGGTCCGCGGACCGGTACCGGGCCGTGGCCCGGTGGTTGGGGACCACTGACCTATAATACAAACCCCGTTTCCATATGAGTTGGGAAATGGTGTTAGATGTAAATATAAACGGAATACAATGATTTGCAAATCATTGTATTCCGTTTATATTTACATCTAACACCATTTACCAACTCATATGGAAATGGGGTTTGTAATAATAATAATAATAATAGATTTTATTTGTACAAAGCACTTTACATTGAGCAAACAACCTCAAAGTGCTACAGTGCATTTAACAAAAATAAAAAAATAAAAAAATAAAAAAATAAATAAACATAAAAACTAGAACAGCCTAATGCTAGAACTAGTATGCATACAATATATCTAAAAAAAAAAGGCTTTTTAAAAAGAAGGCTTTTGCCTCTGTTCCTGCCTCAGTTTGAGCCAGGAAAAAACCCTGCAAATATGTTATTAAAGAACATCTCTCTGGATGCTGCACCACTTCCAAATGAATGTATGGTTCCATGAATACCTTTACTCCACATTATTGTGTTTGCTGCTGTCGCAGGTTGTGGTCAAAACACAAAACGCCGCATTAAAACAGCATCGGCGGACACATCTTTACAGCAAGCCAGCAAATAAATGAACCCACTTGTCAATTATTGAGCATTTGTTAGAGTGAAGTAATGCCGTCTCCTAAAAAGCCCCTTGCTGCAGCTACGCCGCGCACACATTAGTCCATCCGGGGGACGAGTCGGTAAAGATGGGCCAATTTGGGAGGCCTGCGAGGGCTGGAGGAGCGTCCATGAGGCCCTGGTGCTTCATCTGCTATGCCTTGTCCACAAGAGTGGACGCTCAATGCAACATGACATATACTGTACACATCCATAACTACACAAGAGTGGACGCTCAATGCAACATGACATATACTGTACACATCCATAACTACACAAGAGTGGACGCTCAATGCAACATGACATATACTGTACACATCCATAACTACACAAGAGTGGACGCTCAATGCAACATGACATATACTGTACACATCCATAACTACACAAGAGTGGACGCTCAATGCAACATGACATATACTGTACACATCCATAACTACACAAGAGTGGACGCTCAATGCAACATGACATATACTGTACACATCCATAACTACACAAGAGTGGACGCTCAATGCAACATGACATATACTGTACACATCCATAACTACACAAGAGTGGACGCTCAATGCAACATGACATATACTGTACACATCCATAACTACACAAGAGTGGACGCTCAATGCAACATGACATATACTGTACACATCCATAACTACACAAGAGTGGACGCTCAATGCAACATGACATATACTGTACACATCCATAACTACACAAGAGTGGACGCTCAATGCAACATGACATATACTGTACACATCCATAACTACACAAGAGTGGACGCTCAATGCAACATGACATATACTGTACACATCCATAACTACACAAGAGTGGACGCTCAATGCAACATGACATATACTGTACACATCCATAACTACACAAGAGTGGACGCTCAATGCAACAATACATATACTGTACACATCCATAACTACACAAGAGTGGACGCTCAATGCAACATGACATATACTGTACACATCCATAACTACACAAGAGTGGACGCTCAATGCAACATGACATATACTGTACACATCCATAACTAGAGATACTAAACAATGCAGAAAAATGGAGGGGAAGAAAGAGAAGCAACCTATATTAACCCTGTAGATTGTTATAGTAACAATAGGTTAAGCTTTGTCAGTGTGCCATGTGTTATCCAGTTTACCCTAGGGCAACAACGTTCATTTATGTTTGATGAAACGTGATTATGTGCATGAGTGTATGTGTGCATATGTACTTGTATATGTACAGTATGTGTATATGTGTGTTTGTACAGTGAATGTATATGTACAGTATGTGTATATGTATGTTTGTACAGTGAATGTATATGTACAGTATGTGTATATGTATGTTTGTACAGTGAATGTATATGTACAGTATGTGTATATGTATGTTTGTACAGTGAATGTATATGTACATGTATGTGTATATGTATGTTTGTACAGTGAATGTATATGTACAGTATGTGTACATGTATGTTTGTACAGTGAGTGTATATGTACAGTATGTGTATATGTGTGTTTGTACAGTGAATGTATATGTACAGTATGTGTATATGTATGTTTGTACAGTGAATGTATATGTACATGTATGTGTATATGTATGTTTGTACAGTGAATGTATATGTACAGTATGTGTATATGTATGTTTGTACAGTGAATGTATATGTACAGTATGTGTATATGTATGTTTGTACAGTGAGTGTATATGTACAGTATGTGTATATGTATGTTTCTACAGTGAATGTATATGTACAGTATGTGTATATGTATGTTTGTACAGTGAATGTATATGTACATTATGTGTATATGTATATTTGTACAGTGAATGTATATGTACAGTATATGTATATGTATGTTTGTACAGTGAATGTATATGTACAGTATGTGTATATGTATGTTTGTACAGTGAATGTATATGTACAGTATGTGTATATGTATGTTTGTACAGTGAATGTATATGTACAGTATGTGTATATGTATGTTTGTACAGTGAGTGTATATGTACAGTATGTGTATATGTATGTTTGTACAGTGAATGTATATGTACAGTGTGTGTATATGTATGTTTGTACAGTGAATGTATATGTACAGTATGTGTATATGTGTGTTTGTACAGTGAATGTATATGTACATTATGTGTATATGTATATTTGTATAGTGAATGTATATGTACATGTATGTGTATATGTATGTTTGTACAGTGAATGTATATGTACAGTATGTGTATATGTATGTTTGTACAGTGAATGTATATGTACAGTATGTGTATATGTATGTTTGTACAGTGAATGTATATGTACATGTATGTGTATACGTATGTATGTTTGTACAGTGAATGTATATGTACAGTATGTGTATATGTATGTTTGTACAGTGAATGTATATGTACAGTATGTGTATATGTATGTTTGTACAGTGAATGTATATGTACATGTATGTGTATATGTATGTGTGTACAGTGAATGTATATGTACAGTATGTGTATATGTGTGTTTGTACAGTGAATGTATATGTACAGTATGTGTATATGTATGTTTGTACAGTGAATGTATATGTACAGTATGTGTATATGTGTGTTTGTACAGTGAATGTATATGTACAGTATGTGTATATGTGTGTTTGTACAGTGAGTGCATATGTACAGTATGTGTATATGTATGTTTGTACAGTGAATGTATATGTTTGTTGATCTCCAATACAATAACTGCATATGGAAAACTAAATATGTTCATCTTTGACGTCGATGTTTAATACCGTGATTAAATCTCATGTCGGGGTTACATTATTTAGCTAAGTGACGGATTAGAAACGGCTTAGATGTGCAAACATTAATTCATACAAACAAAAGTGACAGTCAAAACGGAGCATTATTATCTTAATAAAGGCAGAATTGTTGTTCTTCATTGAATTAGAGTGCACCTAATATGTTTCTAAATTCATAAACGGTTTAATGAGTTCTAATAAAAAGCCCCATGCCTTTCAACGGAAAGGAAATATTAACATTAGAGAGACATTTAGCAAGAAACATACAGTACAGGACAAAAGTTAGGACACACCTTCTCATTTCAATGCATTGCCTTTATTTTCACGACTATTTACATTGTAGATTGTCACTGAAGGCATCAAAACTATCACACCTGTGAAGTGAAAACCATTTCAGGTGACTACCTCTTGAAGCTCATGGAGAGAATGCCAAGAGTGTGCAAAGCAGTAATCAGAGCAAAGGGTGGCTATTTTGAAGAAAGTAGAATATAAAACATGTTTTTAGTTATTTCACCATTTTTTGTTAAGTACATAACTCATAGTTCATAGTTGTGATGTGACAATCTACAATGTAAATAGTCATGAAAATAAAGAAAACACATTGAATGAGGAGAAGGTGTGTCCAAACTTTTGGCCTGTACTGTATATATGACATATATCAATATAATGGATGCAGGGGCGCCGCTAGGGATTTTGGGCCCCATGAAAAGAATCTTTACAGATTGATAATTTCATCATCATTAGGGGCCTCTCTGGGCCCCCCTCCATCATGGGCCCCTAGAATCCGTCTCCTCTACCCCCCCTTTTCGGCACCCCTGAATGGATGCATAAATAATGAATACAATTGGATATTAAGAGTATGTAAAAGTCCAACTCCCATACCTTGCTTAACTCCCTGACGACCTCTTTAAAGTTTTGTAATGAATCCGAAATATCAAACAACTAAAATACGCCAAACAAGTGCGGAGTTTTGCATTTTTCCCACAATGCATTGTAATGGATTGAAATGTGTGTAATATTGAATTTTATAATATTTATCATATTTATAATTTATAATATCCACACAGCATGTTGTGCCATCTGGGACCATGTTTGTTGACTTCTTGTGTTGGTTGCATTTTGGTCTTCAGTGCCAAAAGTAGGGAAAATTGCTTGATTTGGGTCATATAAGTTAATGCTGTGCTGTGGTCACTTAAAATCGCAGTTCATGGTCATAAACCTACATGTACTCATTTTGACCACAAGATGGTGGCAAATTTGCAGCAATCCGATTGTCAGATGTCCATCCATCCATCCCTTTTCTACCGCTTGTCCCTTTCTGGGTCGCGGGGGTTGCTGGAGCCTATCTCAGCTGCATTCGGGCGGAAGGCGGGGTACACCCTGGACAAGTCGCCACCTCCTCACAGGATTGTCAGACGTCCCAAAATTAATTTGGCAACGTCCCGCAGGCCAAATTCCACATTAGACTCATGAGAACTTTTGTCAAAAACTTCCATTGAGACCCAAATCCTACGATTGAATGAAAACTCGGTCAAAACTTTGGGCAAAAATTGAAATCCAAAAACAAACCCTAGGAAAAACTGGGACGTACAAAAACCCAGGGACCATGAAAAACTGTGCAAACTTCTGGTGAAAATTTTAATTGAAATTTGAGTCCTACAAAATGAGGACCGTACAAAAAACCGAGCTGGCGTATGAAAACTTTTGGTGAAAATATACAAACCCCGTTTCCATATGAGTTGGGAAATGGTGTTAGATGTAAATATAAACAGAATACAATGATTTGCAAATCCTTTTCAAGCCATATTCAGTTGAATATGCTACAAAGACAACATATTTCATGTTCAAACTCATAAACTTTTTTTTGTTGCAAATAATCATTAACTTTAGAATTTGATGCCAGCAACACGTGACATAACAAACATTTTCCAAAAATGTAACCGTATGAAAACTGAGACAAACATTTGGTGGAAATTTTAATGGGAAACCCAATCCTACGAAGGTGTCAAGCGATGACAAGCCAAGCGTCGTGGAAGACGCCGGAGTTTGTAGTGATTTTGAGGATGCAGACGAATGAAAGGGCTCTTCATTAATTAAGCTGACAAAACACAAGGCTTGCGCAGACGGGAAGAGCTCTGAACAGACAGACTAGGAAGAAAAGAAAAGAAAACTGCTGAAACCCGGCGAAACACTCACAGGAAATGTGCAGCAGACGGCGTCCACAAAATAGTGCGTAATATAGTTTGGCATCGAAGAGGACGGTCGATCGTCACCCGTGAACAGAAAACAATGTCCCGACAACAAAGGCAGCAAAAGGATCGACTTAAGTAGTCTTGGTTGCAAACAGAAAACAGGTGAGCGGAAATGCAGCCAGGGGAAAACACCAACAAAACCGGAAGAGCCGCCAAAATAAAAGCACAGGACAGGAACTAAAACACTAAACACCGGAGAACACTATCAAAACGCAACATAACGTGACAAAAGGAATGAAACTGTATAAATGTTGTGCATGCATTATTTATACTAACTTGTCTTCTTTACTAGCGAACAGCATTTCCTTGTTTGTTCCTTTGTTTGTACTGCAGGTCAATTACGATTGTTTTGCCCACATCTGACATCTATCTGATTTTTATTTTATTTTTTTAAATCAAAGTAAACGATACAACTTTGATGTTTTACAAACTCGACCCAGGATGAGGATATAAATGCTCCAGGACAGAAGTGAAGCAGCCAGGGGAAAACACCAACAAAATCGGAAAAGCCGCCAAAATAAAAGCACAGAACAGGAACTAAAACACTAAACACCGGAGAATGCTAACAAAACAGAACATAAAGGCAACGTGACAAAAGGTATGACACTGTATAAATGTTGTGCATGCATTATTTATGCTAACTTGTCTTCTCTACTAGCGAACAGTATTTACTTGTGTCCAAATAGGACTTTGTTTATATTGCAGGTCAATTCCGATTTTTTTGCCCATATGTACGGAGCCCCTAAAGGGACATGGGGGGATTTTTTTTTTTTATAATTTGTTTTTAAATCTTTTTTTTTTTAGACATATATCTCGTGCGCACGAGAAACTTTTTATAAAGTTAGTAAAAAAATAAAAATAAATGTTTTTGTTTTTTTTGTTTTTAGACATGTATCTTGTGCGCACAAGATAGTTTCTTTGTCAAAGTAGCTATAACAGTAAAACAAAGAAAATAAATAAATGCTTACTGAAATGCAAGATGTAGATTAACAACAATTATTGTTGATTTTTAAAAAATTGTTATTATTATTCCCTTTGTTTGGTTTGAGAGAGGGTTTGAAAATATTGGGTTGAATTATTTAACCCAAAAGTTGAGTTGTGCTAACTCGATGTTGGGTGATTGTAAATAATGTTAATGAGATGAATACATAATAAAATTCCCTTCAAAAAAAGGTAACTTTTTAGTAAAAAAAAAAAAAAAAAGCCTTTTACCCAACTTCTTGAAAAACAACCTAAAAATGGTTCATCATTTTTGAAAACCCAGAAATGGAGTTAAAATAATAATTTTATAACCCAAAAGAAATGGATAGCTCTTCATAAAAATAACTCCAAAATTGAACCCAACACTAGCAACTCATAAATTGGGTTATCAAAAATAACCCAGCATTTTTTTTTTAGAGTGGAAAACACATTTTTTTGTCAACAGTAAAAAAAGAAAATAAATAAATGCTTACTGAAATGCAAGATGTAGATTAACAACATTTATTGTTTGTTTTTGTTTTTTTTAATTATTATTATTCCCTTTGTTTGGTTTGAGAGAGGGTTTGAAAATCTTGGGTTGAATTATTTAACCCAAAAGTTGAGTTATGCTAATTCAATTTTGGGTTATTCCCAACCAAACTATTGGGTTGAATTATTTAACCCAAAAGTTGAGTTGTGCTAACTCGATGTTGGGTGATTGTAAATAATGTTAATGAGATGAATACATAATAAAATTCAAAGAAAAAAGTTACTTTTTTATAAAAATACAAAAAAAGCCTTTTACCCAAAAATGCTTTACTCGTTGAAAAACAACCGAAAAATGGTTAATCATTTTTGAAAACCCAGAAATTGAGTTAAAATAATACTTTTATAACCCAAAAGAAATGGGTTCTTAAAAATAACTCCAAAATGTAACCCAACACTAACAACTCATAAATTGGGTTATCAAAATAACCCAGTATTTTTTAGTAAGACACACTTTTTTTGTCAAAGTAGCTATAACAGTAAAAAAAAGAAGATAAATAAATGCTTACTGAAATGCAAGATGTACATTAACAACATTTATTGTTCATGGTTTTTTATTTTTTATTATTCCCTATGTTTGGTTTGAGAGAGGGTTTGAAAATATTGGGTTGAATTATTTAACCCAAAAGTTGAGTTGTGCTAACTCGATGTTGGGTGATTGTAAATAATGTTAATGAGATGAATACATAATCAAATTCCCTTCAAGGAAAAAGTAACTTTTTAATACAATTTTTAAAAAAAACCTTTTACCCAACTCGTTGAAAAACAACCCAAAAAATGGTTAATCATTTTTGAAAACCCAGAAATGGAGTTAAAATAATACTTTTATAACCCAAAAGAAATGGATAGCTCTTCATAAAAAATAACTCCAAAATTGAACCCAACACTAGCAACTCATAAATTGGATTATCAAAATAACCCAGCATTCTTTAGAGTGGAAAACACACTTTTTTGTCAACAGTAAAAAAAGAAAATAAATAAATGCTTACTGAAATGCAAGATGTAGATTAACAACATTTATTATTGATTTTTATTTTTGTTTTTTTATTACTCCCTATGTTTTGTTTGAGAGAGGGTTTGAAAATATTAAAAAAAAATTAAAAAATAAAAAACATATTGGGTTGAATTATTTAACCCAAAAGTTGAGTTATGCTAATTCAATGTTGGGTGATTCCCAACCAAACTATTGGGTTGAATTATTTAACCCAAAAGTTGAGTTGTGCTAACTCGATGTTGGGTGATTGTAAATAATGTTAATGAGATGAATACATAATAAAATTCCCTTCAAGAAAAAAGTAATTTTTTAATAAAAATGTAAAAAATGCTTTATTCCTTGAAAAACAACCCAAAAATGGTTCATCATTTTTGAAAACCCAGAAATTTAGTTAAAATAATAATTTTATAACCCAAAAGAAATGGATAGCTCTTCATAAAAATAACTCCACAATTTAATAATAATAATAATAATAATAATAATGTATTATTATTATTATTATTATTATTAATTTAAGCCAACACTAACAACTCATAAATTTGGTTATCAAAATAACCCAGCATTTTTTAGTAAAACACACTTTTTTGTAGCTATAACAGTAACAAATAAAATAAAATAAATAAATGCTTACTGAAATGCAAGATGTAGATTAACAACATTTACTGTTGATTTGTATTTTTATTTTTTATTATTATTCCCTTTGTTTGGTTTGAGAGAGGGTTTGAAAATACATGCAACAAAAATAAGTCTCAGCCATTTTTATTTAGTAAAAGTAAAAAAGTAAAACATCGTTTGGGGTTTTATTTGTGCTTTTGTTTGTATTTGAAGTGTAAATGATTTTGGATTACATGCAAATTGAATGAATGCGAAAGTGAATGTGGCCCTGGGTGCCTTTTTCCACTTATTTGTTGGTCAAAGTTCTGACATCCGTTATTTCAAAGTCTCACATTTATTGTGATATACTCAACAAAAAAGTGTATTTACTGGGGATGTCGTTTTTTTGAAGAAACTGCACGACCCGGGGCGTGAAATGTGGCAAAGAGTCCTCCTATGGTGGTGGACGTCCAGGCGGTCATCCCCGCCTCAGCCAATGGGAGGCGAGGAGGAGGATGGAGTTGCCAGACGCTGCGTTTTGACGTAGAAGGGAGGAGGAGGATGGAGGATGGAGAAGCACGTCAAAGTTTAGCCAACGGCAGCACAAAAGCATCCAGTCCGTCCAAAGAGGCCTCTTTAGTGCTGCTAAACAAACATGGAGTCGGATTCCCGCACTTGTGGAGCAGTTTGACCCAGTTTGTGAGTCCACTGCAGCCCGCCCAGCCCCCGCCTTCAACTTGCAGCAGCGACATGGAGCAATCACCGAGTCCTCCTCCCAAACCTGCCCAGCATGAGCCCATCAGCTTCGGCATCGACCAGATCCTAGGAGCCGCCGCGGAGAGCGGAGCGGGACGGCAGCTGCGTGATGCCGGCAGCGGGGATGGTTACTACAGCCTGGGGAGTCCCGGCCGGACCTGCACGCCTTCATACACGGCTCTGGCCATCTCCTTCTCCGGCATGGACGCCCCTCACGGCTCCGTGTACGGGGACGGGAGGAGTGTTGGCGGCCGAGGAGTGATTCGTGTGCCGGCCCACAGACCGCTGACAGCCCCCGGACCTGCGGCCCCGGTGCAGAGCGCCGTGCCCGGGTTTGGAGGGCTCTGTTTCCCCTGGATAGGGAACCGCTTTACTAAGGACAGAATATCAGGTAGTATTTTTTTATTTGATATTTTAATACATTCGTGCATCCTTCTAACGAATGCCGTTCGGAAACTTTAAACGCATTTTTTTTAAATATGCAAAAAATAAAATGCACAAATCCAGCTAAAAAATTAAATCAATTCTAAATAATAATTATTATTTAGTACAAGGTTGCACTTTTTTAAAAAAATATAATGATAACAAGGTGTATAGCTATTTTACTTCATTTAGCTCATTTTTTATTTATTTATTTTAATGTTGTTTAATGTATTTGTTTTATTTAACATTGGAAAAAAATGCAAACAATAATGAGTGATCCATTGACATTTTCTAAAGTTGGTAAAATGTATATATTTTTAATATAATAATAACAAGGCTTAGCTATTCTACTTCATTTAGCTTATTTTCATGTTTTTAAAAAAATGTATTTTAAAGATGTTTAATGAAATTGTTGTATTTAATATCGAGTGTATTATATACAAACAAACCTGTAAACAATAATGAGTGATCCATTGACAGGTTTTAAAGTTGGTCAAATGTACATTTTTTAATAAAATAACAACAAGGCGTAGGCGCCATTTAGCTCCTTTTCATGTTTTTTTCAAAAAATCTTTAATGTTGTTTAATGTAATTTTTTTATTTAATATTGAGTGTATGCAAACAAAAATGTAAACAATAATGAGTGATCCATTGACATTTTTTAAAGTTGGTAAAAACATTTTATTTTTTTGATATAATAATAACAAGGTGTATCTATTCTACTTCATTTAGCTCATTTTCATGTTTTTTATGTACTTATTTTAATGTTGTTTAATGTATTTTTTTAATGTAATATTGAGTATTAAATAGAAACAAAAATGTAAACAATAATGAGTGATCCATTGACATTTTTTAAAGTTGGTAAAATGTATATTTTTAATATAATAATAACAAGGTGTAGCTATTCTACTTCATTTAGCTCATTTTCATGTTTTTTTTATTTATTTATTTTAATGTAGTTTAATGGAATTTTTGTATTTAATATTCCATCAATCCATCCATTTCCTACCGCTTGTCCCTTTTTGGGGTCGCGGGGGAAGCTGGAGCCTATCTCAGCTGCATTATATTGAGTGTATTATATACAAACAAACCTGTAAACAATAACATTTTTTAAAGTTGGTAAAATGTATATTTTTAATATAATAATAACAAGGCGTAGCTATTCTATTTAATTTAGCTCCTTTCCACGTTTTTTTAATTAATTTGAACGTTGTTTAATTATATTTTTTATTTAATATTGAGTGTATAAAGTACAAAAAAAAAATGGAAACAATAATGAGTGATCAATTGACATTTTTAAAGTTGGTAAAATGTATATTTTTAATATAATAATAACAAGGCGTAGCTATTTAATTTAATGTATCCCCTTTTCACGTTTTTTAAAATTAATTTGAATGCTGTTTAATTACATTTTTTGATTTTATATTGAGTGTATAAAGTACAATGAGTGATACATTGACATTTTTTAAAGTTGGTAAAATAATAAAAAAATTTGTTTGCAAATGTGCGATGAACACATTTATTATTCGGAATTATATGAGAATAACAGAAAGGGAAAATGAATAAAAAGGAATTATTTTTGGACTAATAGAAAACTGAATTCTTACAAATGATATAAAAAAGGTTTAAAATATATCACTTTTTTAAAGGCAAACATCTGACAAGATAGCACATTATAATATTTTAAGAAGTGCATAAATATTCATTCCAAAATTAAAATTGATCAGAACAATTATTAGTTTAATCTCATACTTCACTTATATTGAGACTATATAATTTTTATGTTATAATAAATATTAGTTATGGATGTCCTGGTGCTTCAAGCCTCATATTTATTTATATGTAAAGTACATTTTATTTATATAAAATATAAAATACAAATAGTACAATGAAACAAATATACAACATGATGAATCATTGCAAGATATAATAACAAATAGGATACAAAATTATAGAAAATAAATTTAAAAAAAATAAATAAACAATAAAATAGAATATTAGGCTCACGTCTCTCGTGTCCTCCTCCCCCCCAGCGGCTCTGGTTCCCTTCTCGGTCACCAGGCGGATAGGACACCCCTACCAGAACCGGACCCCCCCTAAGAGGAAAAAGCCCCGCACGTCCTTCTCCAGGGTGCAGATCTGCGAGCTGGAGAAGAGGTTCCACCGCCAGAAGTACTTGGCCAGCGCCGAGAGGGCCGCCTTGGCCAAGAGCCTCAAGATGACGGACGCTCAGGTCAAAACCTGGTTCCAGAACCGCAGAACCAAGTGGAGGTCATTGATCATTCATACATTAAAAATATATATAAAATGAGAAAATGCAAAAAAATCACGTTTATTCAGAGTTTACGTTTATTTTTAATTGATATTTTTCCAGAAATATTTTTTTGCAGGAAAAATAATAAAAAAAACATTTTTTTAAACGAATTTCCCCAATGCTGATGATGCTGATGCTGATTCTGCCTGTGAATATTTGATTGGTGCACGTCAGGCGGCAGACGGCGGAGGAGCGGGAGGCGGAGCGCCAGCAGGCCAATCGTCTGATCCTGCAGCTGCAGCAGTCCGCCCTGCACAAGTCCTTGGGCGAGTCGGCCGTGGCGGACCCGCTGTGCGCGCACAACTCCTCCCTCTACGCCCTGCAGAACCTGCAGCCCTGGGCCGAGGACAGGGAGTAGGGAGGCCACGCCCACCCCCAGTCACGTGAGGACGATGCATCGGGGGACTGACGTCACCTTCTGCAGGACACTTAGGAATGGTTGGACCTTGTTCTTGGTGAGTCACGTGACTTTTCAAAGCGGGCCTGGACTCCATTGGACTTTTTCATAAGAAACTGTTCCATCCATCCATGCATCCATTTTCCTCCGCTTATCCGAGGCCGGGTCGCGGGGGCAGCAGCCTAAGCTGAGAAGCCCAG